>NC_137956.1:8732243-8949743 GCF_963924665.1 Micromys minutus
AGGCAGACAGAGACCCTTGGAGACAGTGAGGCAGACAGAGACCCTTGGAGACAGTGAGGCAGACAGAGACATTGGCTTTCTGTGCACCACTAACATTGTGTTGATTCCAGGGCTTCATGAAACACAACACGTCTCGTCAGAATGAACACTGCCTCACCAATTTTGACCTTGCTGAATATCGGCAAGTACTGAGTGACTTGGCCATTCAGATCTATCAGCAGCTAGTGAGGGTGCTAGAGAACATTCTTCAGCCAATGATAGGTAAGACCAGTGTCGCTGAGCATTACAGCTCATACATGCTTGCTGACACAGGTGACATGAGGCCAGTGATACATGTGACACGCATGTGTTCATGTGGAGAACATAAAGTGCTAAGTATGACAGAAATCAGCCTCCACATGACTGGAGCACTTAGAATCCATGTTTCCATCCTCTGTCTGAAGACTGAGCTCTGTCTTCTTTCTAGCAATAGACTTTGCTCCTTTGTCTAAGCTGCTGTGGCACTATTTTGCAGAGCCTCTTAGGAGACCACTGAAAACCAAGGGGGTTGGGATGGGTTCGTACTTTGCCTGATAGTCTACAGTAAAATGGCCAGGAAGGCACTGTAGCAACAAGAGCCGCTATTGTAGGTGTGTGCTGGACACTCCGTTGTTGTTGTGTGGTATATCTCCTGGAAATGTCTAAGGCAAGTTGGTTTAAAGTCATGTTTCCTGTTGGCTGAGTGGCACGTGTACTTGTGATTATAAATGTAAATGAAATAAGTCCAGCCACCTCCCTTTAACTCTGCGTGGTCATTTGTGTGTTGTTCTATCTGATCCCCTGGGGAGGCACGGATTTGTAGGTGTTTAATGTAGCAAGTTTGTGGGGTTTATTTTTATTCAAATTACCAAATGCTGTTATCTCCAGGCAAATTAGAGGCTTTTCACTACTTCAGGCTTGCGTTATGCCTTCCCTTGACCATGTGTTTTCCACATTTCTACATTTTTACCTCCCTTGGTGAGCTCACACATTTCATTTTCTTTCAGAGGCCCGTAGTTAAAATAGCTGGGCACATACAAATCTGAGGAGGTCATATGAGACGGCAGTTTTCCCTTCTCTTGTGCTTTAGAAGTTGTACATTTAAAACACTGTAGGTTGGCCAAACGCAGAAAGTAACAGCGGCAACAAATAACTTCCACTAATCTTTTTTGTCCTTTGCCTATGTGTGCTCACTGAACAGATAGTTTGCCTCTAAGCCTCCCATTCTGGCTCCATCTCCCAGTCATCTAATAGCAACAACAAATGCTTTGAATTAGTATAGTATAGGGTTAGTGAGGAGCCGAGCTTAGCACAAGGAAACAGAAAAACAATCTGGATGTAGTGATTTCAAGGGCCTCCCAGGCAGGGCGTGAGCATCTGAGTAGACATGGCAGAAGTTGTCTGAGGAAGCTCTAGCCAAACACTGAGAGATGAAACAGCAGTACAAGAACAGAGAGTAACTAAGTCTATCCACCGTCGCTCTGCAGTGTGAGGACAGGGGGGCTCAGCTCTCCAGCTCCACACCATCAGCTCTGACAGGCCTCCTCCAAGACTGCTTCCCAAGCCTTGCCTTTCTTACTGTCTTGTTATTGTTTTGTTGTTGTTGTTTGGATTTGTGGCTTTTTCTTTAATATCTGAGATCAAATACAAAGAACACTTATTTGACCACTCTCAAAAACTTCTGATACCACATGCAACTGTAACCCCAAAGCTGCTGCTTACTTTAGAAAATGCAGCAGTAAGATTACTTAATACTGTGGGAGATTGTTGCACTTAAAGAATTTCATTAAAGTTTAAAATCCAAAGGCTTATTCTTGGGACAGTTCCTTCTCCCACTATTTTCATCCTCTGACCATTTTCTAAAGTGTGTGTATTTGTGTGTGTGTGTGTGTGTGTGAGAGAGAGAGAGAGAGAGAGAGAGAGAGAGAGAGAGAGAGAGAGGGAGGGAGAGAAGGAGGGAGGGAGAGAAGGAGGGAGGGAGAGAAGGAGGGAGGGAGAGAAGGAGGGAGGGAGGGAGGGAGGGAGAGAGATCTTACCTCTGAATCATCTTAACACTTAAAATATTTCTACAGTCTCTGGCATGCTAGAGCATGAAACAATTCAGGGCGTATCTGGGGTGAAGCCCACAGGGCTCAGAAAGCGAACCTCCAGTATCGCAGATGAGGGCACCTACACACTGGACTCCATCCTGCGGCAGCTCAACTCCTTCCATTCAGTCATGTGTCAGCATGGCATGGACCCAGAGCTAATCAAGCAGGTGGTCAAGCAGATGTTCTACATTGTGGGTGCCATCACCCTGAACAACCTCCTCCTGCGCAAGGACATGTGCTCCTGGAGCAAAGGCATGCAGATCAGGTGAGCAAACACCAACACGTGTGACATCCTCTTGTCACAGGCCTGCTTGCCTGTGGATGATGATTTGTTTCTAAGCAGTGCCACGTGGCCAACAGCAAGGGAAGGACTGGTATAGAGCCAGTTCTTCGGCCTAGACGGGTTCTCATTGCTCAGGAGGAAACTGCTCATCTGTTAAGCGACCTTGTAGGAGTATAGAGATGTGCAAGATATACTACAATATACATTTTCTCTCCTTTCTTATTTGATTACATAGTAAGAAAATATTAGAAAAAATGAAAACTTATAATATTTTATCGTTATTCTTAGAAATATCTTTCCATATTAGGAATATAAATAAGAATAGACCTAACAGGGTCTGGAGAAGTGTCTCAGTGGTTAAGACACTTACTGTCTCTTATACCCAGGTCAGGCTCAGCACCTACAAGCTGGTTCACACTCTGTAATTCCAGTTCCAGCTGGCCTCTGTGCACACTGCACATGCATGGCACATATACACATACCCAACCAAATACATTTTTCCTTTTTAAATTTTTAAGTTAAAGTTAAAGAAAAATAATAGGTCCAAAGAGATCATGTACTAACACTTGAATCTGAAGACAGACTACACTCCATTTTTCACTTGTTTTAGTTTCTTGCTTGTTTTAAAGAAACTGGTCTTGGACCCACAATCCTGTTTCAGCTAGGAATACAGGCATGTACCAGACATGCCCAGCGGCTACTAAATTTTATACCCACTATTCCTTACGTTGCCTCATTATTGTGACAGAACTGGATCTGGGGAGCAAACGGTTATTCTGAAGCATCTGGTATGTTCACCAGTGGAAAACAAAGGGATTTTCATCAGGTGGTAGTGGTGCACATCCTTAATCCCAGCACACAGGAGGCAGAGGCAGGTGGATCTCTCTAAGTTTGAGGCCAGCCTGGTCTACAGAGCAAGTTCCAGGAAAGCCAGGGCTACACAGAGAAACCCTGACTCAAAAAAACTAAAAAAGGAAAAAAAGGGGGGGTGGGGAGTTTATAAAATCTATAGTTAGTATTAGAAACTGTAGTGTTCTGTATTCACCGTTCTTACGCATATTTCACTTTAAGGTGTAACCTCCATTCAGAGATTCTAACTTTGTGAAGTTGTCTGATCTTGTGTTTAAGATAGCTTCATGTAACCAGGCTAATCTCAGACTCACAGTATAGCCAAAGATAACTTTGAACACCTGATCGTCCTGCCTCTACCTCCCAAGTGAAGCCACTACACCCAACTGCAGTCACTCCTCTTCATCACAAGGCCTCCGTCTGCCTGAAGACTGAATTGTGACCGTGTGTCCATCTACCTGAACTGTAGTTGAAATCTGTCACATAGCTGGGCACCTCTTCAAACCCTAGCATATGTGGAGTCTTTGTCTCTTCCAAGAGAGTTCCCTTGCTCTCCTCTTCTATCTATAGGCTTTCTCAGGCCACTCTCCCCTTTGCCAGGCCCCTTCCCCAGGGAGGTTTGAGTACAGGGCATATGTTGAGGCATCTGGCTGTTCACTTACCCTTTTTGGCGTCTTCTTAAGGAAGACAGAGTGCATGAAGAATCAAGAGATTTATCCTGCAAAGGGAACCAGAATTTCAGAAGCCAGAAATACATTCTAGGCAGCTGTTTAATAAGGACTGAGTCACATGATAGATCCAGTTTTGTTTATTAGCAAGTCTAATAACTGTTCCTCTGGGGACTTTGTTTTCATCTTTCAATAAAGAGTTGCAATCTCTTGTCATTCAGTCTTACATAATTACAATTATAAGCCTCATGACTTTATAATGATAAATGTTAAAGCACAGCTGATTAGATTTTAGAAAATTGAATAAAAATGCTACCTGTCACATTAACTGACAAGGCTACATACACAAAATTAAGACATTTATGACAGCATTCTGGAAATTTACATTTTCTCTCATTCTCTCTTACATTGTCTCTTTATTTTTGGCATAGGTACAATGTCAGTCAACTGGAAGAATGGCTACGTGACAAGAATCTGATGAACAGTGGGGCCAAGGAGACTCTGGAGCCTCTCATCCAGGCCGCTCAGCTTTTGCAAGTGAAAAAGAAAACTGACGATGACGCAGAAGCCATCTGCTCCATGTGCAACGCCCTGACCACGGCCCAGGTACTGCAGCCCATCACAGGCCCCACGCATCGTAGTCTTCCCACAGGAGCGGGGAGAAGTCAGGCCGAGAAGATCCACGTCAGTATAAATCTGGAGGAGAGGGGATTTTATTGTCAGTTACTCTCAGTGCTGCTCATAGTCATGTGGAGATATTCTGCAAAGAGTAAGTGCAGAGTGCCTTGGAATGTTCCAGGCCCTGCAGCACAACCTGGAATAAAAACAAAGTCCCTGCCCTCATGAGGGACACAGTCTGTGGAGCTCCAGTTCCATGAAGTTATTTCTGTTATTCAATAGTTAATGGCTCTTTAGATTTTTCTGTTGAGGCCAAAAACATGGCTGAGGCAGTAAAGGCAGTCACTGGCAAGCCTGGTGACCTGAGACCCACAGGTGGGAGAAGAGAACCAACTCCCAAGGGTTGTCCTTTGACCTCCACATGCATGCTCTGACGCTGCCCACGTACACAGAATAATTCTTTCTCTCAGTCAGTCCTAGCTGTGATTAATTCCCATCACAGTATCTTATTGTGGAGGTAATTATTTTACTTAATAAGAAATCTCCACCTTCATGAGCTAAGTAGGGAAAACAGAAATACCTGAAGCTAACAACATCCAAAAAATGTAGCCTGTTCTGTTCTTACTGCTTTACAAGAAGCACTGACAGCCTTTTCTGAGAGGTGCCACTCAGCAGCCTTGAACCTAAGGCAGGGTCAGCACAGGACTGTATCGGGAAGACAGCAGCAGCCAAAGGAAGGCCTCAGAAGTGCCTGCTGTCCTCTTCACGGTATTTCATCTCCCTGGTGCTTAGCTCTTCGTCTTTGGCCATGTGACCACTTCACTCAGGGAAAACCATTGGAATCAGCCACAGCTTCTTGGTGCCGAAATGTACAGGAACTGCTGCTGTAAATTTACTTTTGAGTGGAATTTCGTTCCTGGCAATGGTCTTGAGGTCTTCCCCATTTCTGCCAAGTACGGGAAGTAATGGGACAGTGAGGAAACCCAGAGCAGATGTTTTCTGTCCTCCAGCTTTTAGAGAACATGCTCCAGTACTTAATATTTCCATGTTACTGCATGCCCCAAAGAGTTAAGCAGGTCTTTAATTAGGTTATTTACTTGACTTATTTGGCAGATTTTAGTGAACAGTCCTCTGCACAGCTTTAAGCCTGAGTCAAGTATGTCACTCACAGACCTTATTCCATGTGTCTCTGCTGCCGACCACACTCTTCGCCTATAGGCTGGCATTGTCCTGTACTTAACTAATGTAGATGTAAATAATGTAGATGTGGCTGTGATAGCTGTGTGTTAGCACAGCTTTAAACAATAACTTGAAAATGAGGCTGGGGATGGTGGTACAGGCTGTAATCCTAGCACATGGAAGCCTCGGTAAGAGGACGGCAAGTTTAGACCAGCCTAGGCTGCGTAGGAAAACCACCTCTCAAAACAACAGTGCATAAACTTATGAACCGTACATAAACAGTGGTGTTCTGGAGACTAACTGGGGCTACAAAGTGAATTCCAGGCCAGCCTGAGGTACATAGAGATCTGTCTCAAGCCCTCTATTCTAAACATGAGTTTTTAAGATTGTTTAAAACCAGTAATATTTAATTCCGTAATTTTAATATGGTCAGGCATGCTTTAATGTAAAGACAGCAAGTTGCAGAATAACATACTAGAATTCATTCCATTTGTATAAACATATCAAAAGCCAGAACATGAACAAATAGCTCAGGGGTGGCCCAGACCATGGGTAGCCATTGCTTCTCCAGGAGGTGGAGGAGAGTTTAGACTGTTGGAATGGTTCTCTGAGTTTTCTCTTCTTAAAATGCTCCATGAATACATTCTCTTGTAACACTTCAAACACAAAGGCAAGTGTGCCCTTCGGTTCCTCCTTCCCTCTCTCCCAGCTCACCCAGGTAAAACTAAAAGGGAGGCACAGCAGGTCCTTCCCACTCACGAGATCACGCCGAGCCAGCATTTGTGAAATAGTCTTTTCCCTCTATCTCTCCAGATCGTCAAAGTGTTGAATCTGTACACACCTGTTAATGAGTTTGAGGAAAGGGTCTCTGTTTCATTTATCCGCACTATACAGGTAAGATACTTTTCTTTCTTACGGATTCACCACATGGTCATTTGAATGGAATATTCACAATGTTTTTGGAAAGATAATATGTTTTTATCTTTTGGTTTTTCCATTTTACTTATTTTGTAGTGCATGGACTTTTTTATATAAGTTTATAGTCCATAAATATTTCTAATCAAAAATTAATATTTTCATTAAATTTTTAATAGAAATTTTGGTAGAAAAATATCTTACAAAGTAGAAGGATTGATACCCTGTTTGTCTTTTTTCTTAATCTTCTCAGATGCGGTTACGAGACAGGAAAGACTCTCCACAGCTGCTTATGGATGCAAAACACATCTTTCCTGTCACTTTTCCCTTTAACCCATCCTCCCTGGCCCTAGAAACCATCCAGATTCCAGCCAGCCTGGGCCTGGGCTTCATTGCACGGGTCTGAAGTGCTGACCAAGCACATGTAGAGAATGCATCTCTCCTCAGAATATGAACAGTTGTTTCCAGTGAGCTACTGAAAATACATTTTTAAAGAAAAATTACTGATTATCTCTCACAGAAGATGTTAACTGGAAAACCTCCCCAGAATCCTTTCGATCAGGAAGACACTCCTTGCACCTTTAAGCAACATTCATTCTTTATCAGTTGGGAGCCCTGAGTTTACCGACAGCTGAATGGTGGCAGGGAGGAATGAAAGGAAGAATAAAAGGGGCGTGTCTTCAGCTGTCAGCATTTAGTTTAAATCGTTAGTGCTGCATTTAAGTGGCATACAAAATACAACCCCACATGTATGAACTGTTATGAACAAGGCACAAAGAACTGAAGAGAATCACTGAATACATATCATAGCAGTTAGGAGCCAATCATGGTGATCTTGTCAAACTGGATCAAAAAATAAACTGGCAACATTAAAGTAACTGGCCAAGTCACTTCCTTATCTGTGGCATACTGATGTGAAAGACGCTGTTTGCTAGGCAGCGTTGATGCCCGTTTGTACTGTAGCTTATGAGCATCTTAAATGGCTGCTGTGTGCTGTCTCCTGACTTAAGTTGATAGTCTTATTAGACAGTACAAAATAAGCTTCTCTTTCATCAGCTTGTTTACAATTCAGCCAGATCAGTTCTAAGCGGATTATATGCAGTTGTCCACGGGTTCATCGGCATGAGTAGACACTGGGAAGTAGAGTTAGACACAATGGCTGTTGATGTTATTGCTAACCAGGGCATTTTACATTGTGTGGATATCACATCATGGTAGAGTGTTGTATAAATTTGCTTATTCTTAGTTCCCAAATCTGATTCTTGCCATGCATATATTCAACCTTGATGAGTTTTCTTTTTAATTTATTAAGTGTTAGTTTCAGTCACTATCTAGAAAGGACTATCAGAATATTTATGATTAAGATCTTGAAACTGATTATCCTATAAGTTATTCAAAATAGGCATATAAATAAATCATTATAATTCAGAGGGTTTAAGTGTTGCAACCTCTATAAATGTTCTCAGATACCACTGGATACTTTAAAAACATCATATTATAAATACATTAAGATTTATGTAAGAAATATAGGAAAACTATTAATTTTATATAGGATTTGGCTCAGTAAGACCCAGATTCTGTACGCTTTCATTATGAAATTCTAATTAAGCATATCCTCCATTTTTTTCTGGAAATCTTATACAATAAATCCTTTGGGTTTTGCAAGAGCAAACACTTAGCTTTCATTCCTCTGGTTGTTAATTACAATCATCAATTTGTATAGTTTAACTGTAAAATGGTCTATAACAGTGACACTTAAATATGTGCAATATTACTGAGAGCTCAGCGATTTCAAGTCAGTGATAGATACTGTTACTAAACAGTTATTGCTCATTATTGTACTGGAGCCTGAATGTGTTTGTTTATAAAGGAAGAGGGTTGGACAGCTGGTTGTTCTAGCCACTTCCCTGTTTACAGTTCACTCATGCTTGGTTCCTAGAGAAACAGGGTCACGGTGACTCTGTCCTGTTGTGAAGACCAGTGCTTAGTGCCTGTCAGTCCCTCAGTCACGAGTTTATGTAGCCACAATCTTTTCTTAACACACATCATGTATGTACTTCAGAACACTCTAATTATTTGTATTATTTGAAAGTTACTTAAGAGTAATTTTTGTTACATGATAAACTTTGTTGTTGTTGTTGTTTAGGCAATTTTGGGTTTTGTAGTGCTAGGAACTGAACCCAGGTCCTCATGTGTTAAATAAGTCCTATCACTGAGCTACTCTCTCCACTCTTTATTCAGTCCCAGTACAGTTATTTATTTGTAGAACCTAAAACACTACTCAACCATCTTCAGTTTTCCGGCTTTTCAGTACTGTTTCCGTGAACAGTTAATGGTTGCCACCGTCTCACTAGTACTGAGTGTGTCAGGTAGCATAGAGGGGAGCGGGTGGAAGAACTTGCTGAGCAAACAGAGCCCCGTGTAGGCTGTCTTTCCTCACTCAGCCCTGGCAGGCCGCCCACACCCTGCTCCCAGCTTAGTCCTGAGTGGGATGCTGATGCACCCTGAGTCTTGTCTTCGGGACCATGCTGTCATAACTTGTTGTCCCTGAAACCCCATTTTCCTACTTCAGACATTTGTGCCCTACAGTTTCTAGCACTTTCATTTTTCTCTGTTGTCAAGAGCTGGAGCTCCTGTTCTATAGCTGTTCCCATTTTGTGGCTCTCCTGTTTCGGTGACAATGCTTCAGTCTCTGACTCCAAGCTTCAACTCTTCCACGCTTCTTCAGAACCCTGGTGGTGATTGTGTGCACTGCTTTGTTAACGGGAGGCACAGGCTTGTGCTCAGGAGGCGACCTTTGGGCTGAGTGAAATGTACTCACCTCCATACTCCTAGCTCCAAACACACACACACACACACACACACACACACACACACACAGCCTTTCCCCTGTCTGTCCCATCCCCCACGTCCCTAATCTCACCAGCCTGCTGGTTTTCTGTGGCCCTGGCTGACATGCATGGGACTCACCTGACGTCTGTATACAGTCCCATCCTGTCCTCCCTTCTCTACTCCTGATCATTATCACTGATTGTCCTCTCTGTAATCCTGTGTAGTCCTGTGACATGCTTGGACTACAAAGGAGC
Source organism: Micromys minutus (assembly GCF_963924665.1). Lineage (NCBI taxonomy): Eukaryota > Metazoa > Chordata > Mammalia > Rodentia > Muridae > Micromys > Micromys minutus. The sequence continues at coordinate 8,741,950 of NC_137956.1, forward strand.
ACAGCGGGTCTGACTCGCAGGAGCCCCTCCCAGTAGCCACCTCTCTCCTGCTACAGATGCAGCTCACTCCCTTGGGATCCACGGTGAGGAGAGAAGCAGTTTCTCTCCCCTTCCTGCAGCTTTTCTTAGCCCCAGGCCTGAATCTGCCTTAGAGTAGCTCAAAATGGGGAAAGATAAACAGGAATCAAAACACACAAAGGACAACGAGGTGGTTCCTTTGGAGCTTTGAACATTCTATGTTACCTGGCACTGCTTTAGAAAGCAGATGTACAAAACTGTAATCCAAAGCCAAGGGATAGTGGATGTAGATCTGTCTACAGTTCAGATGGCCTGCTTTGTTACTGATCCACTTCAGAGAATCACTTCAGTAGCTAAAGAAAGACTCCTTATGGGTGAATAAGTGTGTGCAGTATGCATATTCTTTAATAGTGTATACAGAAGACTATGAAAATACTTCAGGTCTCAGTGTCTGGTTAAATTGACAAGTGTCTTGAGAAATTAGTTTTCTGACAATTGTAAGAAAAGAGGAGCTGTCATGACCCTGAGAACTCCACTTGGACTCCCTCTCCCTCTCACACAGTCACCAGTTGAGAGTTCTTCAGGAAGCATGGTCAAGGGTCCTCTGGGTAACATCAACCTGTTAGGATGAAGAGCAAATGTTCGTGTGTGACGATGCATGGCCCTGTTGAGAGTAGTGCAGAAATACCCATAATGCATGTGCTTCACGCCAGCAACTCTTCTGTTACCTCACTTCCTCACGGCGTCCATAGGAGACAGCTCCCACAATCATTGGGGGTGATGATTTGGGACAATGGTATGGTCAGTGTGACTCACTGGGGGGTGGCACTGCCCTTTAGCAATGAGGGCAGAGGCTGTCCTGTCTCTCCTGATGCTGTGGGCTACCCTGGGCTAGTAAGGGTGCTCTTTGTCTTTATTGACATGTGGGAAATGACAAATGATGAGCACTTACTTCCTGCACAGCGCTTACAGCAGCAGCTGTGACTAGGCTCGCCTTTGGTGGTGAACCAGTGCTCCTGACAGGGTGTCAGAGACTCTCTGAACTAGAAGGGCAGGAAGGAGTGAAGACCTCAGATGTGAAGAGGCAAGGCAGGCCACTCTCCACACCCATGAGGTTTCCCTTGAGAGCCCCTAGCTGAACTATTCAGCCTCCAGAGAATGCTCTAGTTTTAGTCTGAGGCACAGAGGAACCCAGGACACTAAGTACCTCCCTCCCTGGGGCCGTCTGCCACTGGTGAATCAGTGTAAGCTTGGAAGTGCCACAGCACGCTCTGCAGGGGAGGGGCTAGCTGTGCTGTGGGCCTGCATGCTTGAGGCCACAAGCATTTTGTGGTAAGTGCTTTGTAGTTTGTTCTCAGGCTGTGCTGTGAGGGCCGCCTTAACCCTTGCCCCTTCCCTTTTAGAGCTGCCTTAAGTTCCCCAGAACTTGTCCTCAGTGAGGGGTATCTTGCCATGTTTCTCAAGGTTTTGTAAGGATTTGGATTGGGTCTGGCTTCCAACCACTTATTTCTTTCTCCCCTTCCTGCATCTCCTGCTACCTATGTACTGTCATTTCCAACCAGAGGTTAGAATTTATAAAGCAACCAGTGAAATGTTAGCTGTAGGAATATTTCTGGATTAGTGCGACTCCCTGTGACAGTAAGCAAATTAGCATGCATGGAAGCAGGAAGGAAGCCAGTGTATTCATGGGTGTCTCGCCTTTCACTAACCCTTTCTAATAAAGGCAAAAATACAACTCTAAAAACTCTGTGTGGACATCCTTTTAACATGTAAAGGTGCCCTACTGTAAAAGGCTGAGTAAAAACAGGAAAATAGCTGTATTAAGTTCTAATCCATTGTAGTACCTAAACTAACTTTAGAGTTATAGCCAATTTTTCAATAGGTCAAAAAGCAAAAGATGCCATGTCAAACACCTCCTGAATGCATTTTATACATCTTTTTTTATATATAATTTGGTCTCCTAAAAAAAATGTTCCTTAGCTTAACTTAATGGGTAGAATTAGACTCAGAACATATCTGAAAACAACTAACATACATTTCCTCAGCACTATGATACTGTTTGGAATAGTTGGGGAAGTTTTAGGTTTGTTTTTAAAGGTTGAAATTTCCGTGTATAATTTAATGCTTGGAAAGTTAATCTATCCCCATGAGTTTTCCAGAGTCAGTAGTTTCAAATAACTTATTGTTACTATGTGTTATAGAATCTTAGCCTCGCTAAGTCATGTGAGCCACAAAAGGTGATTTCTCCTTTAAGTGTGGATATGTGTTGTGATTTATGATCCACAATTATGTTCTTTTGTGCATTCCTAAAGTAAATGATTTTTCCTGTGTTTTTGGAAAGGTTTGATTGTTCCAGCAGTATTGTGCAGATGAGTTCATGGCATTTAACATACTGTGGTTTTATTTTAACTGTTTATCACTCTATGAAATGGACCTGCCTTTGACATACAATAAATGGGACATTGCAGTTTTCAAATCTTTTTCTTCCTTGGATCGGGAGAAAGAATTTTCTTGATCTACAGAGTTAATCTCTGCAAAGTGGTTAGTCAAGGAAGCAGAAATGCCAAACAGTGAGAGGTATCACCAGGCCTCTCTGGATCTAAACTGAACCCATTCCAGAGTATCATACAGGAAATCTTCTCGAATGTTAATAATTCACCTCATAACAAAAGCCTTGGAAACATGAGTTTTTCACTGGGAATTACCTAATGCTAAAAGGAAAGCCAAAACAATATCAGAATAACATTTTATGCTCTAAATTTATAGCTGTCTTATGTGCTTGGTGTATATTTGTCATTAGTGCTGTATTCTAGCCAATGTAGAAAAGTGTTGAAATAAAGATAAGGATATAAAGAAACGTTGTCTTTGTGTATAAACCCATTTCACATTTTAAAACAACAAAACAGATTGTTACTCTGAAGATTAATTGTTGTAAGTGTAGTCTCAGGTCTTAGAAATTGAAATTTGTTCATTCTCTGCCTATGCTAGAGAACAGCAATGTAAAAACTGCAAGCGCTTCAGCAAGGAGATCAGCCAAACAGCCGAGGGACTGTGGCTGCTTGCATATCCTGGGATCCTCGGGCAGAAAGATAGAACCTAGGAATTTGGGGCTTCCAAAAGTTTAAGATTTGTGTCCAAAGTTCAGCTTTTAATGCAGTAGGAGAGGAGACAAATGTGCAGAACAGGATAAAAGTCAGAGGGTATGTGTGTGACAGTCCTCTGGCCAGAGAAAGAACAGTCTGCGATTGATGTAGTCTCATCTTTAATAATATGGAAACATAAGCGTTAAGTTCTACCATAGACTGTCCCACTTGCACATAGGAAAAGTTCACTCATCAGACTCATTAGCAAGGATTTTCCTTTCCAGGGCTCTACAGCAAGCCCTAGAAATGTAGCAGCAGGAATTATATTCAGCAGCTAACCCATGGAGATACATAGCCTTCTGTACATGAAGATGTTACCAAATCATGAAAAAAAAAAAACAATATTTGAAACAGTTTCTAAATAGATTAGACTCAATCAGGGTTATCTCTCCAAAGTAAAATCACTCTCATTATGACATTTGATATTATTGTATTCTTTTCTGAAATATGGGATAAAAGTCAAATTAAGCTTGACCCCAAAGGGAATTCATTTCCTGACATAACTTGAGTCAGGGGATGTGTGTGTTTGTGTGTGTGTGTGTGTGTGTGTGTGTGTGTGTGTGTGCACGCGCGCCCAGATGACAGATTCCAACATGGCATTTATTACCCAGAGCAAGACCTGGGAATTTATGCAGTTGCCCCCTCAACATGCCTACTGTGCTGCTGAAACCAAAGACTGGACATCGAGGGAGAGTGACAACATAAAAACTGTCTTGAGCTCTTATTAGCATGGTCTCAACCACTATGGGTAGGCCAGACATTGGTGGTCAAAGAAAATATAGGCTAGACAAGTTCAGAAGAGAACTCAAGTCCTGAGGTAGCTTCGTCTGGGGAAGTGGTGGAGGGGTCAGAACCAGAGAAAGTGCTGAGGTATCCAAGCACTCAGTGGCCAGGGGCAGGAGAAGTGCAGGTTCTCCTTTAGCCTGGGCTACATGATCTGTCAGGCAAGCACGGGCTTCACAGTGAATTTAGTCAGGAAGGCAGTATTTGGTAGGTCCCTCTACAGAAAGCCCTGGATTCCATCCTCAGCACCAGGGAAGGGGTATGTGGAATTGACAAGGAAGACCAATGAAGAACATAGGAATTATTCAAGAAACCTAAATATGATGGTAAATGGTTATTTTGTAACATCAGCAAAGTTACCACTGAAGAAACAATATGCCCATCAGTAAAGTTCTGAAGCATTGTACTATTAAGACTATTATCAAGAAACTTGAAGGAATGTCAGAGAATTCAGCCAGTGTTAACCTACTTTGGAAGACACACACACACACACACAGAGAGAGAGAGAGAGAGAGAGAGAGAGAGAGAGAGAGAGAGTAGGTACACTTGTGGAGGTCAGAAGACAGCTTGCTGAAGTAGGATCTCTCCTTCCAAATGGGTTTCAAGGATGAAACTCCAGTCACTAGGCTTGATGGTGGATTTCTCTACCCACTGAGCCACCTCACTGGTCCAAAATTTATAGTTTTAAATAGTTGATTAGATATGAAAGCATGCCTCAAATCAACAACTTAGTATGTTCACCTTAGGAGCCTGCCAGAGGGAGAACAAACTAAACCCAAGGCGAACTGGATGGAAGGACTGGGGAGGAAGAGACAAAAGTTTACAGAGAAAGCAAATGAAAAGATAAACACGCTGACAAGTTTTTAATTAAGTTGACTGAACAATGTGAAAGGACTGAAGGAGCTGAAGGAACTTACGTTCTCACTCCCACCAACGCCATCAGAGGAATAAAATCAACCAACCAGACCCCCAGAGCTTCCAGGAATTAAACCACCAACCAGAGCACACATTGAGGGACCCATGGCTCCAGCTGCATATGTAGCAGAGGATGGCATTGTCTGACATTGGTGGGAGGAGAGGCCCTTGGTCCTGTGAAGGTCCAGTGTAGGGAATGCCAGGTGGGAGTGGGTGGGTTGGTGGGAGTGAGAGCATCCTCATAGAAGCAGGGAGGAGGGGGATGTGAGAGGTGAGAAAGGGGATACATTTGAAATGTAAATACATAAAATATCCAATAAAAATTACTGAAATTAGGAATGAAAGAGGGGGTAGGGAGTGTCTTCCTCGGCCAACCCAGGACTAGAGAGAGGCTAATGAGAAACCTGTTGGGCAGGGACTCAAGTACGTAGGTCCCTGGGCCACACAGCTGAGCAGTACCTGCTGGTGAATGCAGACTGCACTCTCAAGGCTTCATCCAGAATCAGGAGTGTTGTGGAGCGCCACCTACAACTTTGCTCAAGCAAGGAAGATATGGTTGAATTCCCAGCAAGGCTAGCATGAGAACCATAAGACCTGGGAAATCTGAATGGATTTCCAAGAAAGTGAAGGCGTGAGTAAGAATCTGACCACAGACAAGTCCAGCTCTAGGGCCTTCACGTCAAGCTTCACTGTGTGCTTAAAGAAGAAAAGGTAGAAATCCTTCACAGAGTCTTTAAGAGAGAGAGAAGGGGCTGGAGAGATAGCTTGGCAGTTAAGAGCACTGTCTGCTGCTCTTTTAGAGGTCTTGAGTTCAATTCTCAGCAACTATATGGTGGCTCACAACCATCTATACTGGGATCTGATGCCCTCTTTTGGCATGATAGAGCACACATACACACAAAATAAATGGTTGGTAGATAGATAGATAGATAGATAGATAGATAGATAGATAGTTAGATAGATAGATAGATAGATAGATAGTTGGATAGATAGATAGATAGACAGACAGACAGACAGACAGACAGACAGACAGGCAGGCAGGCAGACGGGAAGAGAGAGCAGGAGGAGGAGGGGAGAGGAAGAGGGAGAAGCACACACTTCCTAACACTCAAAGGCCAAATAGAACACAACACAGGCAATGATATCACACCCTTCCAAGGAGTCAGCGCCCCTAACAGGACATCACACACCAAACCAATTAATAATAATAATAATAATAATAATAATAAATCAACAACAACAACAAATATAACGAGAACCGTACACCCCAGCCAAGTGGGCCTACTAGAAGTCAAAAAAGAAAAAAAGAAAAAAAAAAGCTTAAAATTAAAAAAAAAAAAAAAAAAAAAAAACAACCATCAGGGTCTGTGGTAGGTACCTATAATCTCAGATGTTTAGAAGGCTGAAGCAGGTGAATTTCCAGTTTAAGGACAATCTCAAATATATATCCATTCACAAATTAATAAAACAGCCTATTCAAAACCCTTCATTGTGATGCACCACATCAGATCAGAACAAACCCATCAAGCTCCGGCCTAGAATTACCATCAGCCACCAGGGCCTTGTTATTTGTAATTTCTGACCAGGATCCATGTGTTGTTTTTATTCAGCATTTGTCATGGGTCTACTTTTGTTGTTTTTCTGTGTTTCATAATTCGGGGCTCTATGGATAGACTCCATTAGACTCCACTACCCTCTTATTCATTCTTATCCGAGCAGCCCACTGTTTTAATGACTACAGTTTGCTTTGGCCATGAATATGTAGTAGGGCGGGGCTGGTGCAATAGCTTCACCTATAAAGTACTTGCAGTGCAAGCCTGAGGACCTGCCTTCAGCCCCCACAATCTACATTTTAAAGGCCAGGTGTTGTGAACTTCTGTAGAGCCAGACAGACAGGCAGACATAAGAGTTCTGGGGCTCCTGGGTCAACCTAACTCAGCGAATCCCAGATCCCAGTGAGATATTCTGGCTTTGAAAATAAAAAGGACCTGGGCTGGAGAGATGGCTCAGTGGTTAAGAACACTGACTGCTCTTCCAGAGGTCCTGAGTTCAATTCCCAGCAACCACATGGTGGCTCACAACCATCTGTAATGGGATCTGATGCCCTCTTCTGGTGTGTCTAGACACAGCTACAGTGTACTCATAAGTCCTGAAAAAGGGCAGCGGGATCTCTTTTCTCTGTGTGGTGAATATAGTCTTAGCCGTTCATGTTCTTCTAACCCATATAAAATATAAAAATAACGTCAGCACACAAACATGCTGCCAGGATTTTTAACCGAGTGTACTGGACCAATGTATTAATTTCGGTGGAACCAACACCTTTTGAATGTTAAACATTCCCATCTGTCCAAAAGGCCCGTACTTGATTCTCTCCTCCTGTGTGTCCTTTAAGAGAGGTAGAAGCAAACTCGCCATAAAGGTCAAACAAGGTTTTTACTGGCGTAATCTCTGGGTGCATTTTCCTTGATCTGTATCTTACTTTCTATTGCATATAAAATGTTCGCGGGACAACGACTTTTTTCTTTTATCCGACCCCTTCCTCAATTTAGAAGTTCTGTGAGCTCACCGATTCTTTGGTTCCCCGGTGCTCTGCGGGCTGCTGTAAGGGAACTGAGAACTTGGGCGGGACCCCTGGAGGTTTCTTTCACCTGTTACCTGGGCCGGGCCAATGGCCGCGCGGGCTGCCCGCGAGCACCAATCCGGCTGCCAACCCCCACCCCGCCGCCACCCCCCAGTCCCGGCGCCGGAGCCCCGGGGTGAAGGGAGCCGTGGCACTCGCGAAAACTTCTGGGCAAGATGGCCAGGCGCTGACTGGCTGGGCGCGCACGGTCCCCTGCAGTAGCCGCGGAGAAGGAGGAGGGCCCATGGCGGTGGCCGAGCTCTACGCGCAGGTAGGGACGCGGGGACGCACCTGTGCACCTGCCGGGATCGGTGGAGGAGCGGAGGCCGGGATCAGCTGCCAGCTCAGCCCGGGCCCCCTGTGGGTGGGCTCACCCAACGGAGGGCTGCTGTTCCCATGCCGGTGGCTGGATCACCCAGACCCTTCCTCCTGCTACTGATGGAATCTGAATCCAGCCGTGGGGCAGAAGCTTCGATCCAGCGCCACACGCTTTGTAAGCAGCCTAGTAATCTTCCAGGCCCTCGCAGTCTGGAGGCAAGATTAGCGGTGTTTTTCTAGAATGTTGGTGAGCTTCCTTGTGCTGGCAAAGACCCTCGAGGGATCCACCTGGAACTGCTCCGTCTGAGCACGTGAACCAGCAGTCCCAGGTCCCCGGCGCTGCTGGGCTCTTACTAGCCAGTGTGTAAGTTGTATTAGCTCAGAGAGCACCTCAGACAGCCCTGACTCTGAACACAAGCATTCTGGAAAACGTCCAGGGGCTAAGAGCTTCATCCTCACCCGGGGTGGGGGGAAATGTGTGATAATAATCGACACTTTTCTAAAGAGCCATAAAACAGATCCTGCTACACGGTTGTAGGGGAATTTAGACAGATGGTTCTAGAATGTGTTCAGTTGGAACATTTTCATACACAAAGGAGCGCCCCCCCCCGCACACACACACACACACACACACACACACACACACGCGCGCGCGCGCGCGCGCGCGCGCGCCTTAGCTTAGTGGGGGTGAGGGTATTGTTTGATTTGGGGTTTTGTGTATTAAGACTGTGCCTCAAGGTGTCACCACAGGTAGCCTGGAAATCACTAGGGAGACCAGGCTGGCTTCAAACTGTAATTACAGAGTTTTGCTTGCCTCTGCCTCAGAGCACTGAGATTACAGGTGTGAGCTCCATGCTCCACCATGTTTCTGAGACAGGCTTTTGTTTTGTGTCCCTGGCTGGAATGGCCCTCTGTGCATACCTCAGAATGACTTCGGACTCTCGGAGACCATGCCTCAGTTCTGGAGTGATGATGTTACAGATATACCCCACCCCACCCATCTTTTACGTGTAAAGGTCTTTTCACTATCGATGTATAGCAAAAGGTCCTTGTCATGATTATCTCCATGGGGACAGGAAGAAGATTTTTTTTCTACTTCTAAGGAATAAATTACAAGCACAGTCAAAGTAGAAATCCCTCTGGTGCATTTAAACCATTGCTGTTCAATTCTGCACCTTTATCCCCGTCCCAAGCTGGGAACTGAACCAAGGACCTTGTGCTTTCTGGGCCAGCATTCTACCACGAAACTAAACCCTTCATCTAGAATATTCTGCATAATTCATCTAGAGACGGTATTAACCACTGGGTGACCTGTCCTGTCTCCAAGTCTTCATGAGACTTAGAAAAACATTTTTTTTTTAAAATCTTAAAAAACAAAACTTAAACAAACCGTGCCTTATTGGGTATCTTTGGGGACAGGATCGCTGACCTGTTTTGAGTACCAGTTTTTCTTGAAGCAAAAACACGCGGGTATACTAACCCCTGCCTCTAAGTGCCTGTAATCCCAGCATGCAGGAGGCAAGAGGCCTTAAGGTTTGAGGTTAGCTGGGGTTACACGGTGAGTTCTGGGCAACTAGGGCTAAAAAACAACACTTTTTCTCAAAAAAAAAAAAAAAAAAAAAAAAAGTTAGGACATTGTGGGATGGGGAGGGGAGGGATGGGGAGGGATGGGGAGGGGAGGGATGGGGAGGTGGGGAGGTCCAGATTTCTCTGTAGGAAGAAACAGTGCTTGGGGAGCAGAGGAGGGTGTTTTGTTTGGTTTCGGAATTGTTGTTTTGCCTGCCAAGGTATTTTCTGGTTCTTCAAAGTGAGAAATGACAAGCGGATGTCTGCTGGGGCCTAGCGAGTGCTGAAAAGCAGAGGGCGATTTGGCAAAGATGGGGCTTTTGAGTGGAAATGGTGGGACCGGTGGTAGTTTAGCAGCTGGGTGAGCTGCCTCCTCAGGATCCCAGCTAGCCAGGGATCGGGAGGGTGGAGACAGGAAAGTAAAAACTGGCCTGGGAATACCGGGACAAGGGACACGTCAAGGGTGACCTGGCGTCTGTGTGATTGAGAACAGGGTGTGTATGGGCTGCGTTAGAGCCGTCAGGAGACGGACGTGCTTCTGAGAGAGATCATCAAGTACATTTTTTAACCAGCGTTGTGTTGAGGTAGGGCGAAGACACAAGGGAAAGCGAGTGGGGTGTGCAGAGCCTTCTGTCTCTGAGAATGAGCTCAGTCCTCGCAGGGGAGCCCTCTACCCAGCTGTGGTCACTGAGACCAAGGCTGGGACACAGGCGTGCTAGAGAGCAGCAGTCACAGAGGAGAAGCCAAGAGGGCTGGGAAGTACCAGGAAGAGAGGTTCCCAGAGGGAGAGGGGGCTCCTGGGAGAGGCTATGTTGCAGGAAGTGCAGAGCAACCTACCTCTCTCCGCAGCAGCAGGCCTTGGAAATGTTCCAAGCAAAACTACTTGAAATCCCTGTGAGAAAGAAACAGGTCTGACCAATCCCCACTTAAAAACCTGTGTTTTGTCCCTCTCAAATCCCAATCCAGCCATAAGACCCGCCTCTCTATCCTCATCAGGCCTCTGCCACTTCTCCTAGCTGGCTTACGCCCGCCCGGCTAGGCAGCTTGCCTGTCCTTCACAGGCTGGTCGCCACTGGCTCAGCCCACTGCTTTAAGGAGCAAGCACGGCCCTCAGATTCCATCTGAGCAGACCTGGGAGGCCCACAGCCATCCAGCACCTGGTACACCATTAACATAATCACTCCGGAGTCTCCTCTGCCCACCACTAGCTTGTAAAGACCAGGGCACAGTGAAAACTCTCTAAACATTTGCTCTGTGCACACATGCAGGAACGGGGAATTCCGTTTACAGCCACGGCTGCACACAGGATGGTTATTTTCTTATCTTGCATGAATATGTCTATGCACCAGACATCATCCTCAGAACCTTCTTTTGACCTGAAATAGTCTAGAAAAAAAAATCTACATGTTAAACTTTCACATCCCGTTCTATACAGGACTCAGATCAAGGAAGTTGTCTGAGGTTACACAGACCTGGCAGAGTTGGACCCTCAATGCCTTGACCTGAGCCCCATATTTATCATCTTCAAGGAATCTAAGCTTTTTCTCCACACAGAGGACTCATGGAGAGTCCGTCTGCTTTCTAACTATATATAGTAACGACAGAACCAACCCCAATGTCCAGCAAGAGAGAGAAAAGCAAGTCACAGGGCCCCACCCACATGGTGAAGGATGAGGACCCAATGCAAACACTGCCTCAGAACTTCACGGTGGCATGGGAAAGGCCTATGAAGAACAAGAGCCCCAAACCTATCTATGCTTGACCACTGTTGGAAAAGGTGGTAGGATCAAAAGATGTCCCCGGTCCTTCTCCAGCCACTCTGCTGATGACCTTTTACCAGCCGCTCAGCAGGAGCCTGTGGGCCTGTGGGCAGAGCTGACATGTGCTTTTCCCAGACAGGTAGAGTCATTTAACCATGTGTCTATCTTGCTTGAATATGAAGAACCCACGGGCGAGATTGGGGACGCCAGGGTGACATTGCTGTGGACACACGAGGAGTCCATTTAAAAGTTAGGTTCACCATTGTTTGATCTATGAGTAGTTCAAAAAGTCGAAAAATGAAGAAGGGTCCAAGCAGCCAAAATGCCATCTACATTCAACCTCATCCACCCACCAGCATCCCCGTCAGCCGGGGACACACAGACACCTTTGCTAGGACCGTGAACTGCCAAGGACTTTGGGGTCTGGGGTCTGGAAGGTACTGGAATTGCAATCTTGAGATCTCTTATAAGATCTTAGCTGTGGGCTCAAAGATGCAGCTGCTGGGCCGTTGGGAAAGTATCTACAACTCTCCAGAAACAGCTTGTCACATGGAAGGGCTAGAGATCTCAGGGAGGGGCCTACAAGGAATGAGTGAAGAGGAAGAAAACAGGATGTCACCTGTCTGCCCTGAGCATGAAGATTCCAATGCAGGCAGTACAGTCAGGAGCATGCATTCTGTGTCAGCCACGTGCATGGTGAATGGCAGAAGACCCTCCGATGGGCAGGCCACAGCTCACTGGCGACTGTGACGTGGGGGGATCTGACATAACCCTGAGCCCACATTGCTTCCTCAAAGCTCTCTGGTCCTAGCTTGGCTTCACTCCATAACCCCCGTGGAGAGGAAGCCCAGTAAAGGCCTAGAGGCAGCCTTTTGGCTCTTGGCCCTATGGCAAGCTTGGCTGGCCATTCCAGGATGTAGGCTTCTGTCTCACATACATGAGTCATGTGAGAGTTGGTCACTCTGTTTGCACAGCTTGTGTGTATTTGTCTAAATGCTGCAGTTGGCTCTCACTGGGGTTTAAAGTGTTGCCTTGTGGATAGAGGAACGTGAGGCAGGGAGACAATAGATTGTCCGTGGAGCTGAGTAAGCCCGAGTGTTTGCTTAGGAGGCTGGGTCTCGGGAGCAGGGCTCTAGATCTCGGGCAGCGTATGTATGGACCATGACAGAGGGCCAGTGGGCATGGTTACCTAGGATGTTGAGGTGCAGCAAAGAAGAAGAGGATGGTTATGTGCCTTTTAACACTGCCCGCCACTGAATGATACTTGTAGCTGAACTGAATCCAGGGGTCACTAGGAGAGCACTGGACATTCAGGCAGGTCATCCTTAGAGCCACACGCATTTCAAAGCAGAAGTCACAGGTACTGCTGATGTCTTGGTCCTTCAAGATTCTCTCTGGCGTGCTCTTGGCCTGCCTGGGTTTGAATTGGAACATCAGTAAAATGAAAGTACTGGCCAGCTCAGTGATTGCTTAGCAGCTCCCTGTTCCTGTGAAAGTTTGGACCAAAGAGACCTCATCCTCCAGCAAGGGCTCCCATCTGAACACCTCAGCTTTCTCCTGCTCCATACAGCATCTAAAATAAGCTCTAAACTTGACAGGCAGATCGCAGTGGATCATTACAAGGACACTTTTTAAAATACATATTTATTGTTAGTACTTTGATATATTTTATGCTCATCTTTTTCTTTGTGTGAGTATATGTATGTATATATATATTTGTATATACATATATGTATGCATAGAAACAACCCCTAAGTTAATGTCAACGTTGGCATCAAACTGCATATTACATATTAATTTCTAACATTCTAACTGTGATTTTTTTCATGTTAATGAATATGTCACCACAATGTTCTGAATAACCCATTTATGTACATATCTTTTTTAAAAGATTTATTTATTTATTTATTTTATGTATATAAGTACACTGTAGCTGTCTTCTGACACCCTAGAAGAGAACATCAGATCCCATTACAGATGGTTGTGAGCCACCATGTGGTTGCTGGGAATTGAACTCAGGACCTTTGGAAGAGCAGTCAGTGCTCTTAACCGCTGAGCCATCTCTCCAGCCCTGTGCATCACTTATGATGTCTTTACTTTTGCTTTTCATATTAAAAGTCATTTACTTACATACTAAATTTTATGAATTAACTTCTATTTTTAAATTCTTTTTTTACCATTTGTTTAGGTATAGTTTTTCTTTTCTTTTTTTCTAATTTTATTGGATATATTTTATTTACATTTTGAATGTCATCCCCTTTCTTGGATTCCCCTCCATATCCCCTATCCCATCACCCCTCCCCCTGCTTCTTTAAAGGTGTTCACCCACCCCTTCCCCCTTCCCACCTTCCCATCCTAACATTCCCCTACAATGCAGCATCAAGCCTTGGCAGGACCAAGGGCTTCTCCTCACATGGATGCCCAACAAGGTCATCCTTTGCTACATGTGCAGCTGAAGCTATTGGTCCCTCCATGTGTACTCTTTAGACAGTGGTTTAATCTCTGGGAGCTCTGGGTGGTTGGTATTGTTGTTCTTATGGGGTTGGAAACCCCTTCAACTCCTTCAATTCTTCCTCTAACTCCTCCATTAAGGACCCTGTTCTCGGTTCTATTGGCTGAGAGCATCTTCCTCTGTGTTTGTCATGCTCCGGCAGAGCCTCTCAGGAGACAGCTATATTAGGCTCCTCTCAGCATGCATTTCTGGGCATCAGCAATATTGTTTGGGTTTGGTGGCTGAATATAGGCTGGATCCCCAGGTGGGGCAGTCTCTGGATGGCCTTTTCTTCAGTTTCTGCTTCAAGATTTTCTCCTGAGAATATTTTTGTTTCTCCTTCAAAGAAGGACTGAAGCATCCGCACTTTGGTCTTCCTTCTTCTTGAGCTTCATGTGGTCTGTGAATTGTATCTTTGGTATTCTGAGCTTTTTGGGCTAATATCCACTTTTCAGTGAGTGCATACAAAGGGTGTATTTTTGTGACTGGGTTACCTCACTCAGGATGTTACTTTTTAGTTCCATCCATTTGCCTAAGAATTTCATGAAGTCATTGTTTTTAATAGCTGAGTAGTTCTCCATTTGTGTAAATGTACCACATTTTCTGTATCTATTTCTCTGTTGAAGGACATCTGGGTTCTTTCCAGCTCCTGGCTATTATAAATAAGGCTGCTGTGAACAAGAGTGGAGCATGTGTCCTTGTTGTATATTGGAGCAACTTTTGGGTATATGCCCAGGATTGGAATAGCAGGGTCCTCAGGTAGTATACTATGTGTAAGGACACTTTTAGCTCTGAAATTTTATAAGGGCCAATTCTTGTTACCCTGGGATATTATATTTCAATAATTTGTAGTTTGTTAGGTTATAAACAAACATTTCTCCCTTTCTTTTTGAAATCCTCTTTTCTTCTATTCTTTTCTCATACATTATATCCCAACTGCAGTTTCCCCTCCCTCCATTCCTCCCAGTCCCTCCTCCACACTTCTCCTTTCCCCCAGATCCATTCCTTCTCCATTTCCCTTAAAAAAAGAAGGGGGGGGTCTCCAGGGATATACACAGAACACTGCTTAACAAGTTACAATGAGACTGGGCACAAGCCCTCATATCAAGTCTGGATGTGTCAACCCTGTAGGAGAAAAAGGCTCCTAAGAGCAGACCGGTCAGAAACATCTGCACTCCCACTGTTATGGGGCCCACAGAACACTGTTCTACACAACCATAGCATGTATGCAGAGGACCTAGCTCAGACCCACACCGCATCCGTGACTGTCACTTCAACCTCTGTGAGCAACTATGAGCCCTGCTTCATTCATCCTGTGGACCGTGTTCTCCTGGTGTCCTCTATCTCTCTGGCTTCTACACTCCTTCTTCCCCCTCTTCTGCTGGGTTCCCCAGGCTCCACCTAGAGATAAGCGAACACTTCTAGTAGCAGACCTGAAGTAGGAGATGTGTGTTTGTGATGACAAGGAAGCATGTGGTGGGTGTGGGTGTATCTAAGAGGTGTGTCCATGTATACAAGGTCTGGGTCGCTCCCCGATTGCCTGCTGAGATAGCTCTCCTTTCTCATTCATTCTTTCTCTCCCTCCCTCCCCCATGGCTCTCCTGCCTTCCCTCCCCTCCTTTCTCTCAGTTTCTCTCAAACCATCCCTACTCCCATTTTACATCTAACCACGCTCCTGCCCTTACTGTCTATCAAGGATTAAATCTACTCAGATGACTTAGTCATGATCAATGTTTAATGACTGTGAATCAAGACAGTTTGTATTAGCTAATAGATAACAATTCCTGTTCAGCCTGTCTGATATTGATGCCCTAGACTTCTCTTTTCCCTGTTCTATAGTTCCTCTAACCACCTCTTGAGCCTAAAGAAGTCAAAGGAACCTAGAAGGAGGCTGTATCCCCAGTCCCCACCCCAGTATGAATATTTTTTCTGTTGTTCTTTGACATGTCTGCCCATCCTCTACCTTTCCATCCTGCCTGCAGTTTATGAAGTTTCCTAAAGCACTTTGAGTAACAGGGCACCCCAGCACAGCCTCTATCCACTAAGCACTCTCATGTTTGTTCTATCAATGAAATAAAATACCCAGCTGGTAAAATGTATAACTCAACCTTTTGTCCAGTTTCCAGAGTGTTTAGGACCCACGTCAGGAAGAAACTCTATTAAAATATAGAGTTCAGGCTGGGGAATTTGCTCAGTGGTTAGAGCATTTGTTATGTAAGCCTCACAATGGGATTCAGTCCTCCAGAGCAGGAGGAAAAATCAGAGACCCCTCCAGGGAGATGGGACAGAGACAGGAAGCTTCCCAGAAGCTTGCACATCGGTCAGCCTGACTTACATAGCTGCAAAGAGACCGTTTGATAATTTGATTGCTCAGAATTTGGCTTTGCTTAGTTTGGTTTACATCTTCTCCTTATGTGTGCATGTGTGTACCTGTATGTGCTATATGCTTGCAGTGCATGAGCGCATCAGATCCCTTGGAGTTGGGGTTACAGGCTGTTGTGAACTTCCTGATTTGGGTGCTGAAGGCGAAATCCTTCTCCCTTAAAAGAGCAACAAATGCTCCTAACCACGGAGCCAGCCTCCCCCGCCCCAGATTTGCTTCGTAATGGAAAACCTTGACTGTGTCAAAGATACAGTCACTTCACAGAAGGGAGCACTTTCTGTAGTCATAAACTTTGCCCCCTGGGCGAGGAAGAAATAGAGGTTCACAAAAGACATGGTTATTTCTATTTGTCCCCCAAACCCAGAATGTGCATGACACGAATACAAGCTCAAGGAACGGCCACACATGCACAAGAGTGGCTTATCATCCTGAAAGTATGACAGCTTGCTGCTGCCAGAGGAGTCGGCATTCTGTGTGTGTGTGTGTGAGTGTGTATGTGTGTGTCTGTGCACAAATGTGTGTGTATGCACGTGTGTATGCGTATGTGTATGTGTCTATGCATGTGTGCATGTATGTATGTATATGTGTGTATGTGTGTGTTTTTGTGTCTGTGTGTATGTGTATGTGTGTGTCTGTGTGTGTGCATGCATATATATGTGTATGTGACTATGCATGTGTGCATGTGTGTATGTATATGTGTGTTTGTGTGTGTATGTGTGTCTGTGTGTGTATGTGTCTGTGTGTATGTGTCTGTGTGTGTGTAAAAATTAACCTCAGATATTGCACTTTCGTAGGCACCTTCTTACCTTTTTTTAGGGGAGTGGGGTTCCTCACTTGGCCTACAATTCACCCAATAGGTTAGGCTGGTTGGCCATGGATCTACCTGTCTCCACCCCACTCCCACCCCAAGCTTAGGATTCTGAGCATGTCTTAGTCACTGTTTTATTGCTATGATGAGACACTATGACCGAGACAACTATCATAAATAGAAGCGTTTAACTGGGGGCTTGCTTACAGTTTTAGAGGCGGGTACATGGTCATCATAGCACAAGGCAGACAAGCATGATGCTGGGACAGTAGCTGGGGATTTACAGCCTGACCCACAGGCACCAGGCAGAGAGAGAGAAACACTGGATTTAGAATGGGCTTTTAAAACTTCAAAGCCCACTCCCAGAGACAGATCTCCTTCAACAAGGTCACACCTACTCCAACAGGGCCACACCTCCTAATCCTCCCCAAACAGCTCCACTAATCGGCAACTAAGCATTCCAATATACAAACCTATGAGGGCCATTCTCATTCATACAGCCACAGAGTATAAGCCACAACACCTAGCTTTTTTATATAGAAGTTTTGGGAACTATATGCAGTTCTTCAGGCTTACAAGGTGTGTGTGTGTGTGTGTGTGTGTGTGTGTGTGTGTGTGTGTGTGTGTGTGTGTAAACAAGTTCACATAGGAAGAGGGAAAATACCTCCATTAGAGGTGGGAGGGCAGGGCATTTTCTTGATTAATGGCCAATGTGGCAGGGCCTAGCCCATTGTGGACAGCCTGGTAAGGTAGCCCTGGGTTCTCTAAGAAAGAAGGCTGAGCAAGACATAGGCAGCAAGCCAGTAAACAATACCCCTCCATGGTTTCTGCTTTGGTTCCTGCCTCCGGGTTCCTGCCCTGTTTGAGTTCCTGTCTTGGCTTCTCTTAACAACAGACTATGATCAGGATGTACAAGTCAAAACAGGCTTTTTCTCCCCGGGTTGCTTTTGGCCAGTGTTTTGTTACAGCAATAGAGAGGAAGCACTGTTTTACAAAGGAAGCACTTGTCTGAGTGGCCATTAACCCCAGCCCCTAGGTTCTGAAGTCTTCATAATTACTTTCAGAAAGTCCATCTGCCACAGGAACGGCTACTGACTGTCTTAGTGTTAATGCTGTTCTTGGTACTGCACAGTGTCTCTGTGTGCGGGTCTCCAGTTCCTGTTCCTGTTTGCTTACCTGTTTCCCAGCACAGTGGGCTCTCCTACAGGGTTGGTAACCTACACCAGTACTTTGTCGAATGTCCTTAAGAATTACATTCACTAAATTACTGGAGGGTGCCTGTGTGTCATGGTGCACAGGCGCAAGTCAGGAAAAAACTTCAGAATTGATTCTGTCCTTTTACCATGTGGATCCTGGAGGTGGACCGCAGGTTGCCAGGTCTGGTGGCAAACGCCTTTATCCCCGGAGCCATCTCGCCAGCCCTGCCATGTCACTTCTTACAAGGCTGCTCCCATAATCCCACCCTGCCGGGGCTCTTCCACGAAACTTCATTTACCCTCGGTGAGCTCTAAGGCCCCAATCTTCAAACACAGGCACATGAAGGGTCAGGACTGCAATGACGCAGGAATTCTGGAGGAACACAGTTCAGGAGGAGTAGGATCTGCTCCACGGCACTGACAGGGACCCTCGGCTGCTGCCAATGTACAGCGGTGATAATTGAGCAACAGCCAAGTGTGATGGTTGTGTGTGCAGTCCTGACCCCCAGAAGGCAGGAGGCAGGAGGATTGCCAGTTTCAGGCCAGTCTGGGAAGCAGGCTGAGACCCTGTTCCAAAATAAGAATAGTCTGAGATGATGCTTTTGGTACTTCTTTAGTATTTTACAAAGTGCTCTCTTTGCTTGTTTTAAAAACAGGGCCCTGTGTATCCCAGGCTGGCCTTGAACTTGATATATGTCAATGACCCTAAATTCCTTACGCCCCCGCTCCTGAATGTTATGATTACAAGTGTGCACCTCTGTGTCCTGTTAATTTAGTCCTGGGGTAGAACCCAAAGTCTCATTTCTACTAGACATGCACTGTATCATCCAAGTCACATATCCAGCCTCAACTTTCCAGTACCTATTGTTAGCCTCTGGGCACCCCTGTAAAGTGGATTTTGTACCATTTTATGGGTAAAAAGAGGAGGTAGCAGAAACTAAATAAGTAGTGTATTGATGGAAGCCAAAATCCTCTGCCTGAGTCTTACAGAAAGTTTCCACTTTTTATTAGGGAACTCTCAGATTTTCTCCCCACCGCACGCTTGCGGTGCTCGTGGATCTATTTATGAAGTGTTGAAGCTGCCTATGAAACAGGGCCAGCACAAAGCCTGGTGGTGCGTTGTAAATGCACTAGAATTTACCTCCTCACAGCAAAAAAGGAGGTGTTAGTATTCTGAGATAATGTGTGTCTCGGTGTGTGTGTGTGTGTGTGTGTGTGTGTGTGTGTGAGTTTTCACATATAGAGAGAGGCCAGGGGTCTCTATGTGCGACAGGGTCTCACTGGAATCTAGAGCTCCCTGATTGGCTAGGGTGGCTGGCTGGCCTACCTCAGGGATCTACCAGGGTTATAAGCACTTTGTCTGGTTTTTTACTTGGCTGCCGGGGATTGAACAGGTCCCTGTGCTTAATGTGGCAAGCATGTTACCTACAGAGTTATCCCTTAACCCTGAAAATCTCCTTAGTGTGGGGATTGATCCAGTTGATGGGATGTAATCCCTGCTTCATGTGGGGAATATAAAGATCTGTTTTTGGGGTTTTCAAATGTTGAGATTAAACCTTGTCTTATCCTGTGGTCAGTACAACAGGGTTTGGATCCCAGATCCTGAAGAAGTTTGGAAGTCGGCTGAAATCGTGAAGGACTACAGAGCCGGTGACCAAGTCCTCCGACTCCTGCTAGAGGATGGCACGGTGAGGATCCCTGCTGTCCACGGTGAACAATGACAAAATCAGCCATGACATGGGGCACCAGCAGAAGGTCCTGAGGGACAGTGCAGGCAAAAGGGCCTACCCCATATCCAGGAAGGGCAGCTGGTGCTGAGGATGCCTTCCTGCTGCCCCACACCAGCAGTCCATCTATGGCTCCAGATAAGCGCTTCTGCTGTGTTCCAAGTGCTCAGTCTGCTGGAAAGCCATCAGCCATTTTGGTTTCTGGGTCTCACAGCCTGGGCAGGGGAGGAACTTGGAGGGAAATAGTTTGATCCCAAGGCAGGATCCAGATGGGAAGAGGGAGCTAGATCTCGGAGAGAGGTAGGAGGTGTGGAAGGAGACTGCAGAACTAGAAAGTCAGTCCAGGATGCATACATTATCTAAGGGTTGGGAGGGTGTGTGGAGGGACAGAAGCAACAGTGGTGAAAAAGAAGGCTCAGACTTCCTCCAAGGCTCCAGTTCTGCTGTAGAGTTAAAGCCACAGGCCACCCCAGCCTTTGGTTCATCAGCAAGTGAAGATTTCATATCGGCTTTAAGAAGCCACCCCTCCGGGTTCATAGCCAGCACTGACTTTGTGCTGTTAGATCAAGTGTTAAATGCAGAGCTGGATCAACTATCTGCCTTCCACTGGATCAGGGGTGGGCTGGGAATTCCTTATAAACATTAAATGCTGGAATTTACCAAACATGCATAGATACACCACATACTATTTCTGGGCATCTGGTCCTGGATATCAGGCATTTCCTGAGAGCTCAGAAGTTGCAGAGAAGGAAGGACCCATGCTCTGGGGTCAGGGGTCAGGCTCCACCACTTGCAAATTCTGTATGTATCCCTTACTCTCCAGTATAGCACAGGAGCTAATGACGTGATGTCACAGGTCCTGCAGGCCAGGGACTGTCCTATGTACACATACAGACATAAGACCATAGCCAGGGAGCTGTACTGCAGGACACCTTGCTCTCCAGTAGCTCCCTGTAAGTCTAGTACTGAGTGCCACACTGGGTCCTAAGCACCTCAGGCAGCTGAGTGAGGAGGATTAGGCAGCGGAGACTTGAGAAAGCAGCTGCTTGTGCAATTAGCAGGCTCCAGGTGGCTGTTTCCTGGCCAGGGAAGCAGAGAGAATGGCAGGCAGCCAGCACCTCTTACCTTAACCCTTCCTTATACTGGAGGACAAAGCTTGCTTTGTGTAGAGTACGTCACCCCTGCCTCCATCCCTTGGTCTCATGTTTTCCCCTCCCCCAGAGATGACTAGCTCTTCCCCCCCCCCCGCCCCACCCCAGTCTCTTCTCCTGGGCCCCATCAGAGAATCTCTTTATTGATATTCTTTCCCAGCGCAGTGTGGAATAATTAGGGACTGTGCTGGCAAGGCAGACGACATGTAGCCCTGTCTTGCTGAGGGTTAGTGGGATCTGGTCCGTGGACTTTTGGTCAGTGTCCTGAACTTCCTTAGCTTCTTCTCTCCTGACATGGAACTGACCCACGCACACGGCCAAGCCCTGAGTGGACCATGTGAGGTGCAGAGAGAGTGTGACTGACTTCCTAGCCTGTCTTGCTCAGCGTTCACCTGGCCAGCCATGCCTTCCTCAGAGGCCTGGCTTGGAGCATATATCAAGACTGAGGGCTTAGCAGGGGACAGCTGATCCAGGACTGCGTATCAGGAGTGCAAGCTTAGGAATAAGCCAGGAGGCCAACCTCTCTTGACCCTCTTTCTCTCTCTGCCCCAATGGTAAAGCAGGACTGGAGGCATCCGGATGCTGTTATTACTGGGGGGAGGGGCAGTCCTTTCAATCTGGATGCCATGAGGGACCCCAAAATCACCTTCCTTATGCTCAGCAGATGCTTTGGGGAGTATGAGGTTAAAAGAAAAACTGAACTGGGGAAGTCACTCATTCACAGTTGAGGATGGCAGAGCTAAGCTTCCTCCCCCCATACCAGCTCCTTTAGATACTTCTTGTCTTCCAATGTGTCAGGTAAAGAGACACTGTTTCAGAGCCATGAGGCACCTTAGGCTGGATTGTCCCAGCAACAGTATCTTTCCATGTGAGTATCCCCAAGGCCCCTGTGGTAGACATAGAGAGGGGCCACTGGTTACATGGTCATTGGCTTCCTACCATCTTCCAACACAGCCTCTGCAGCTCTGAGGACCCCTTCCCAGAAGAGGGGAGTCAGGGCGAAGGAGGGGACTTGCTGTAAGACAAACAGTTAATGCTTTGGTCCCCTGACTCCCAGTTTTTCACTGCCTTAGTCAGAAAAAAAGGTTATTTCCTTTCTCCTCTACTTAAATGTTTCTTAGACAGGTGTGGTGACACTCACCTGCAATCCCAGCAGTGCTGAGCCAGGAGGATAGAGGGTTTGAGGTCAATGTGGAATACCTAGTAAGACTTTGTCTCAAAAAAAAAAAAAAAAAAAGTTGTGGGGTCTGGAGAGATGGCTCAGGGGTTAAAAATACCTGCTGCCCTTGCAGGGTTCAATCCAGGGACCCACATGGTGACTCACAGCCATTTGTAATTACAGTTCCAAGGGGGAGGGGGAATCCAGTGCCCCCTTGTGGCTTCTTTGGGTGCTGCATAAATGTCATGCATATATACACACAAGCAAGCAAACCATCCACACACACATACACCCCTCACAAATAGCCTCTTAAAAAGTGTGGAGTGGTGTTGTTTTGGTTTGGGTTTTGTTGTTGTCTTAGTGTGAAAAATGCTTCTGTGGGAGGTGGGTAGAAGGGAACAGTTTAGCAGAAATACCAAAGGTCCTCTGTTCCCAGAAGTTTATATCTGTCTTTGTTTATAGGAGCTGGATTATCCTGTTGACCCAGGGTCACTGCCTCCACTTCGGAACCCAGACATCCTGGTGGGTGAGAATGATCTCACAGCCCTCAGCTACCTCCATGAACCCGCAGTGCTGCATAACCTCAGAATCCGCTTCGCAGAGTCCAAACTCATCTACACCTACAGTGGTAAGGATGCAGCAGGCTCCCGAGGCCTGCTGTGTGCGTGTCCCGAGCACTCTGGATGCTGAGCGTTGAGAGTGCGTGTGGAAAGAGGTTGCTGTGTGGGAAGAACTGCTCGTGGGTATGAAGATGGACTAAGAGAAAAGATAGATCCCCATGGGCTGTATCCTGAGCCTCGCACCACATCCAACACACTGGTTACTTATTGGGACATACATGCATTATTACATTTACGTTGGGACTCGCAAAGACGCAGCTCATTTCCCCATGTGTCATCCCATCCAGACATCAGAACAGCCTTAGATGAAGGCGACTGTCAGATAACCAAGATTGAGGGCATTGAGGGACCTGACCCAAGCCAAGCAAAGGCTTTTAGTGAGGAACTGGGCCTTCTGGAAAGAAACTGCAGGGGTGGGTGTCTTCTCCTATTTTCTGTAATATGGAGCATCTGAGACTTGACAACTTCCAGAGAGCAGAAGTTTGGCTCATGGCTCTGGAGGCTGGGATGCTTAAGAGCATGGTGCAGGCACCTACTCATCATCTGTTTGGGGTCTTCTGATGTGAGACAGAGCAGATGTACATCCGCCAGTCTCTTCCACACAGGCTGCCACGGGGGTCCCCTATCCTCGGTTCCTGTTCTGTGTTAATAACTCTGCAAAGACAGATCTCCAGGCGCTATTAACATGTGAAGGGTTGGCGGTAAGTTCCCAACCCACTGACTACTGGACGTACAGTCATGAATAGGGCAGGACCCTGAAACTAAAGACCGCCCATCTTGATTATGTTTCATAACCTATTTGTATACACATCAAGAGTTTGACATAAAAAGAAGTGTGTATTCAAGGAGGGGTCACCAGAGGGAGTGGCCACCAAGAAGGGCTCACCCACAAAGGAGCAGATGAGATAAACCCCATTCAAATCTGCTAACCACACCTCACCTCTTTCCTCAGGAATCATTTTGGTGGCCATGAATCCTTACAAACAACTGCCAATATATGGGGATGCCATCATCCACGCCTACAGCGGCCAGAACATGGGTGACATGGACCCACACATCTTTGCGGTTGCAGAAGAGGCTTACAAGCAGATGGCCAGGTAGTTTGCTGCCCGGACTGCCTTCCTCGGCTCTGCCTGCTTTCTCTGCAGTTGCTCAGCCCCCACCGTGAAAGGAAAGTGTTCTGAGCTCATATGTCAGGCAGGTCTCTGCTCCGCAGCAGCCCGTTTGGCTGGAGGAGGACCTCGTGACTCTGCAGCGTGAAATGTTTCTGGTTTACGGTTTGGTTTGGATCCAGTTTAAGGAGGCAGAATTCACTGCCAGCTAAGCACAGGTTCTAGCCACAGGCTTGGATTTGAACCTGATTTCCTCGCCTTGCTTTGGCGTGACCCTGTTGATTTTGCTACTGGACTTTTACAAAAATCCTCCTGCAGCCAAAGCACTGGGTTCACACTTCCAGCATCACTGGTACCCTCAGGACAGCATGTGATATCCATGCCTTTCCACGGTAACGTGAGCTCTACAGTGCCAGCTACCTTCCATAGTGGGCTAAAGAGAGCTGGGATTTGGGCCAGATTTTCATGATTCTAAGTGTAATTTATTTCTCTCATGACTGTCTTCTTGTCATTCCATCGCCCTTGTCTGTAGGGTGCTGGAGAATTAAAAAAAAATAATCCGAAATATGTCAAACATTTTACAGTTTGCTAAAGAACTTTCTCGCCCAGCTGTCTCCTTCAGCTTTTGCCACACCCCTGTGAAGTTCACTGCACTGCTATCATGCACCCCCCCTACACACACATGCATCTTGCATAAGAAGCTGAGGCACGGGCTCTGGACCTGCCTCATAATCTGGGGGTAGCAGCCGAATGGTCCTCATCTGTGAGGCAGACTTTGGCAGGCTCATCTCTGCTCTGTGCTTATGACCAAGGAAGCCCTGGTCACTTAAACAAGGCATGGCTCTCTCCTTCAGGGAAGCCTAATGGGCCACCTGAGGTTAAATTTTACCTCTTTCAAGTCGTCAGAGACTGAATAATGCCCTACCCCCATTCCTTCAGGAAGACCCATATCCACAGGGTCAAGCTAGTGCCTAGCTATCTCCTCCATACTGTGTCCCATGGACCAAGAGAAGGGATTGTCTCCAGATGACAGAGTCCCCACAGAGCAGCATAGCTCATGGGACACACCCACATGGCCAGATAGGGCTAGCCTAGCCCTTCATTCAGGCAGGAGCTCAGCCTCTCACAATGGGGTCACGTTCCCAAGAAGAAAGGATGGATATCTGACCTGCAGTAAGATTACTTCCAACCATAGCACCCCCTGCTTCTGGAACTTTCTGGCTTCTGAAGACCTCCCAGAAACCCCTGACAGACATTCTGATGGCCATCATCTGAAGCAACAGTCTGGTCATCATTAGTGTGAGATTAACAGAACTGCAGGGCCACTTGAATCCCTGTCACTGGAACGAAGGACTGAAGATGAAATGGACTGGCTTGGTGCAGGACTGAGCCATTTGCCATTCTTGAGAGACTCTTGTCTGCAACCATTTTAGGGTCTCCCTTTCCTCTCTTCTGAGATGAAAGGACTGAACCAGGGACTCCAGCGTCACCACAGGAGGCTATGTACTGTGCCCTGGGTCAACTCCCGGGACACAGAGTCCCAGACTCACACAACTGTAAAATTGATAAGTATGCCACAGGTTGTTTGTGAAGCGTAACAGAACAAATGTGACGTGTCCGCCCAGCGTCTACCACCTAAGTGGTGCTGATCCCACAGCAGCAGTAATACCACCATAGTCCTGCGGCTTGAATAGCTTACAGCATCATTTCTAAAATATCTTCATTATGTAAGTGTGTAGGCTTATGAAACACATATGTCCCCAAATATATTTTGAATCTTTGCTCTTAAAATAATGTCAGTAGGATGTGCAGAAGTTGCTACCGGAACTGGAGGAAGCTATCCCAAGAGTCTCCTTGGAAAGCTGGTCTGAGCCAGGCCAATTTCAGGATAATTCAATCCATCTCCTGTAAACATGGCTGCCTGTCCCTAAGCTTACACTTTGTATCAGCAGTATGTTTGATGCTGAGGACCTGCTCTCATCCTGGGAGGATGAACTCCCAGGCCTCTGGGAAGCACTGGGAAGGCACAGAGTCCCTGATGTGTGGGTTCCAGGTAAACAGAACTTCTTACAGGCCATGAGAGCTATTCCCTGAGTCAGTAGCATAGCCGTTACGACACAAAGCTCATGGGAAGCCTACACCGCTTTCCTGTGTCTTCCCACCATGGCTTCTTCCTTGGTTGATCTTACTCTGAATCCCTTCAGTGGGGTCTATCCTAGCCATGGTTTTGACTGTAAAGCCATACTCTTCTAGTGGTTGATGACCTTGGCCATGGTCTTGGGCACCTCAACACAAAGGGACAAGGGTCATAGCAGGAAACACTGTGTGTTCTCTGTGGTTACATATTTAAAAGGGGGGCTAGAAGGAAGTTCATTGACTATTTGGACCCTGGAGCAGCTCCCTAACAGCCCATTTTCCAAATTAGATAGATGGATAGGTAGGTAGACAGACAGACAGACAGACAGACAGGCAGATGATAGAGACATAAAATATAGCCTTTTGTTCTGCTTTGGTTTATTGTTGTTGCCATTGTTCTTTTTGTTTGTTTGTTTGTTTGTTTGTTCTAAGGTCTCTTGTAGCTCAGGTTGGCCTCTAATATCCCGTATAGCTAAAGATGACCTTGAACTTGAAATTCTCCTGCCTCCATGCCTGGCTTATGGGGAACTGAGGGTCAAACCTGGGGCTTCATGCATGCTAGACAAGCACTGTACTGGCCGAGCCACATCTCTGTGCCTCCTGCTCTGTCCTCTTCAGAGACAGGACTTGCCTTGAACTATATGGACTTTTTAATGGAGACAAGTTAAGCTTTCTTAGTACATCTCAGTGCATCTCTCGTGCGTTGCTTTTAGGAACAATAGAAATCAGTCCGTAATCGTGAGTGGAGAGTCAGGAGCCGGGAAGACGGTCTCTGCACGATATGCCATGAGGTACTTTGCCACCGTCAGCAAATCCAGCAGTAACGCCCATGTGGAGGACAAGGTCCTCGCATCCAATCCCATCACTGAGGTAGGCACATGACCGCTGAAGGAGATGCTGAGGGATGAGGGTGGGGAGGGAGGTAGCTCTGTGCATGAGCTCTGTTGTTGACACAACTTCTTCCATTAAAGACCAAAGAGTGAGGGAGACAAGTTCTGTGGTGGGACTGGAAGACGTGAAACAGAGTGACCGCCAAGGCTCTCTGCCTGCCTGAGGATCGGGACATTGTGTTATCAGATTCCAAGAACCCAAAAGAGTATTGACACCCTGGGGGCAGTCCCCAGCCATGCGGGGACCACGCGTGCTCTTCAACCAGCAGACACCCACTCTCACTGACTGGCTGTTACTCACGCTAGAGTTTTGCAAGGGGATTGTTTGAGCTTTGAGGGCCTGAAGTCAGTCAGAGTACTGACAACTTTCCCCTGGGTATATGCTAGCCATGTTCACTTCTATTCTTTTCACCAGTGGGGCAGAGCCACCACATAGGATGAACAGACATACCATGAGATAAGGAATACCTAGAAAGTGCAGGGACAGGGCTCCCAAGGTCAATGCTGTGTGCCTTACAACATAAGGAGATTGCAGAGAAAGGGCTTGGTAGTGCAGCCTGTCACACACACACACACACACACATACACACACAAACACACACAGAGAGAGACAGTCACTCGCACACATGCATGCACACACACATGCACACACATGCATACACCACACACATACACACCCAGAGCCCCCTCTCTGTTTCCCAAATCAGAACCTTCAGGGACTTTTTGGCTGCTTTTTAAACTATGTAGGGCAGTATTCAACATAATGGAAAGAAGGCTCCGTCTTTAAGGTCAGGACTCAGTACTAACAGATGCATATTTCAAAATGAAATTATCACACAGATAAAGAGGGAACTGAGCACTCCTTAAGTGCACAGCTACAGGCACAGGCTGGCCACATGGAAAGATAATTCATCATCCAAGGAAGTGTCATATGACCCGCCTACTGAACACTATAGTGCTCTTTAAGGTTTATGTCTCCACAAGACCATCAGACTATAAGCTCTACAAAGGTGGGACCACACCAGTTAGGTTCACTCTTGCTGGTCAAACCTCTGACTCATAGTAGGTACATAGCAGATATTTGCCAACAAAAGCCATTAGTGATCTAAGCAAGAAGTATTGTGGATATACACACATGGGTATACACATCTGCCTGTCATCCTAGCACTAGGAAGACTGAGTCAGTGGGGTGATAAGTTTGAGGCCAGCCTGAAGAGAGTAAAAATGGTGTGTGTGTGTGAGTGTGTATGTGTGAGAGAGAGACAGAGACAGAGATAGACAGAGAGCTACAGAGAGAGAGACAGAGAGAGGCAGAGACACACAGAGACAGAGAGACACAGAGACAGACAAACAGACAGACAGAGATAGAGAGAGAAGAGGAACAGGAGAAGGAAGAGAATGAGGAAGGCATTCAGGCAGAGGAGTAGGTTTAATAATGAAAAATCAGAACTGGGTGGTGGCCGAGGTGTCTGTTCATACCTTTAGTCTCAGCACTTGGGAAGCAGTGACCAGTTTCAGGACAGCCAGGGCTACACAGAGAAACCCTGTCTTGAAACAAACAAAGAATGAAAATTAGCCCCTGAGGTGGGAGGTGGGAGGGGCAGTTTATGCAGCTGGAAGGGAGCAAGGTTAGAGGTGAGCCAATGGAGGTGTGGACCTCAGGAAACTCCCACCCACATAACTGACACACTTTAAACTCCCTCCTTTGTCCTGTCAACTCTTAGTCCATCTGGTGCTGGAACAGAGGACCGCAGGGCTTTCAAAGACTAGGGGTTATTTCTCACAGTTCTGGGTGCCAGCACAGCCGGGGCCCTTTGAAGACTGTTTAGTGTCTTCTCATGGCTGAAAAGAGAACATGGCCAATTCTTCACTGAAGAGTCTTTTTTATGTTAGCACGAAATCCCCTCTCCTTGGGCTCCTCTCTCACACCTTCCCATAAGTCCTGCTTTCTAATACCAACACAAAGTGTGAGGGTTTCGGTGCACAGAAGTCTGGGCTGGTGAAGGAGCTCAGTGGATAAAGGTGTGCGCGGCCAAGCCGCGGTGACCTGAGTTCAAACTTGAGAGTCATAAGGTAGAAAGAGAAAGTTGAATCCCACAAGTTGACCTCTGACTTCCTCCCTGTGTGTACATACATACACAAAATAATTTTTAAAAGGATGGAGAATGTGGGAGGACACATTCAGTCCACAACAAGATGCATACGTTTCTGTATTGCAAGTACAAGACATGGAAAAAGGAGTTAACTTTTACAGCATTCTACAGGAAGCAGTAATGGACCCCGGGGCTGTGAAACCCAGACTCTGAGCTCCTTCAGACTCAAGGGAGCCAGACTATCTTCTCCAGCCCCAGGCTCCTCCACTCACCTGCCCAGGCTCCATGAGTGACAAAGGATGTCACTGGGCACCACTCCCATGGTACTGAACCCTGTGTGTTCTAGGCTGTTGGAAATGCCAAGACCACCCGCAATGACAACAGTAGTCGGTTTGGAAAATACACAGAAATCAGCTTTGATGAGAGAAACCAGATCATTGGTGCCAATATGAGAACCTATCTCCTGGAGAAGTCCAGAGTTGTCTTTCAGGTAAGGATGGAAGTATTAAACTGGGGCTGGAGAGATGGCTCAGTGGTTGAGAGCACTGACTGTTCCTCCAGAGGTCCTGAGTTCAATTCCCAGCAACCACATGGTGGCTCACAACCATCTGCAGTGGGATCCGATGCCCTCTTCTGGTGTGTCTCTGAAGAGAGAAACAGTATACTCACGTATATTAATAAATCTTTAAAAATATAATTTAAGTAAAAAGTGTTAGACCTGCTTGTCCCTTGCTCTGAACACCGATTATGTAGTTAGACTCCTTGGACCATCTATGGTGTCTGCAGCCTAAAGGATCTGGTCTGACTGATTGGCTTTCCTTCCCCTTCGGGTTCTTTATCTGTTCTTTCTTTTTAAAGCAAATGTTGCTGCATAGATGCTGAAAGGAAAAAGAGATATCCAGTCATGAGAAAATACTAATCTTCTCACATGGGGCACCAGTGTCGTTAAAAGATGACGTCCTGGGTTTTGGCACCAATGTTAGAAAAAGGATGAAGAGAGTTTGGGGGGGGGGGATATGGCCCATGGAGGTGTGACAAGGCATAGGGCCAAGAGAGATGCCTCTGGGGGGGGGCATGTTGGGAATCCCTTCCCCTTGAGGAACCAGTCACACAATGGTATAGTACAGAATAGAGTTTATTCAAGTCATGTGAGAGTTAAGAGGGTGGTAGAGGCAGAGGGAGAGAGAAGTAGAGGAGTAGAGGCCGGCCATGAGCACATGGAGAAAGAGGGGGGAAGGGAAGGGAGAGAGGAGGGGTAAGAGCACAAGAGGGCAAGAAAGCAAGCAAGAGAGGAGGGGGCAAGCAGCCCCTTTTATACTGTCTGGTAACTGGGGCGGAGTATACCTGACTGTTGCCAGGTAACTGAGGGGTGGGGTTTACAGAATCCCAACAGATGCCGTTTCATGTGTTGGAGAATTGAGAATAAAGGTCACTGTTTTTGACTAGGGAGAAAAGAAAACCCTTATAGTTTAAAAATCTTCTGTATTGGGCTGGAGAGATGACTCAGTGGTTAAGAGCATTGAGTTCAATTCCCAGCAACCACATGATGGCTCACAACCATCTGTAATGGGATCTGATGCCCTCTTCTGGCACTTAGGTGTTCATGCAGATAGGGTGCTTACATACATACCATGAATAAAAATCTTCTGTATCTTTCTCAAACATGAAAACTGAAGAAGGTAGGACCACCCACCAACCTGGCTTTCCCGTTGGTGACAGAAGGGATTAGAGTTGGGGTGGGAGTGGGGGATGAAAGGCTTTTCTGTGAATAAAATGGAGAAACTTCTTAAAACTCGCTAGCCAGAGCAACGGGAAACCTTGATTGGCCCAATGACATCTCAGAACTTTGTGCTTATAGAAAAAATGGTGTAATGTTTCATGTAATCTTTAATTTTAATTTCATGGAATATTTTCATGTAATGTTTTCCTGGGCCTTCTACTTGAAGATTGCCTCTGGATCCCACCCAGTTCCTGTTCAGTGACAAGGACAGTCATAAGCTGGCCATGGGTTTCAATGTCTATTCTGGGACTGTAGTTGAAACCCTAACATTTTCATTGGTAAATTGGTAATTTGGGCTTGTTTTTTTTTTTTTACAGTCAGAAAATGAACGGAATTACCACATCTTCTACCAGCTTTGTGCGTCTGCACAGCAGTCAGAATTTAAACACCTTAAACTGGGTACGTGGCGGAAGGCACACAAAAGTCTCTTTTCTAAAGGCGTTTTAATTCTTAGTTATTTTCTTCCTTATTGTAACATAACTTTAAAAAAATGATTTTGTCAGCTGGGTGCCCACCTTTAATCCCAGCACTTAGGAGGCAAAGGCAACCAGATCTCTGGGTCCAAGTCCAGCCTGGTCTGCAGAGTGAGTTCAGGACAGCCAGGGCTACACAGAGGAAACCCTGTCTTGAAAAAACGGACTATGTTGTCTAAAAACACAGGACAGTCTTTAGACCTAAAATGAACGTGTTAAGAAAATCAGTTGGGTCAGCTGTGGCACCATACACTGATTGCCTCAACCCTCAGAACACAGAGAGGAGGGTCACCACATGTTCAAGACTAACCTGGTCTACTTAGCAATTTATGGGTTACCTTGGACTATATAATGAAGCTCTGTCCAAATGAGGGGGGGGGGCTGGGAACATCTCAGTGCCTGTCTAGCATGCATGAAGCCCTAGTTCATTCCCCAGCCCTGCAAATACCAAGCATGCTGCACACACCTGTAAGCCCAGGAGAGCAGAAGGAAGCAGGGATGTTAGGAACTAAAACCAGAGCTTTAGAGTCAGCCCTGCTATTAAGCCCTGCTTCATGGTCAAATGAGGGACCCTGAATGAGGCCCTCATTTTCCTGACTCTCCGATTCAGTTTCTATGACATCCTTGTAAAGTGTTTGATGGAGCCCATTAAGTGTGAACTTCCTTTCCTGTTCCTTTGCTGCCCCCTCCCCCACGCTGCCCATCTCTTTCCCTCTCTTGGGCAGGATTTATGATGGAGATCAGGCTAAGCCTTGAACTTAGTACTGGGATTCAGAGGAAAGCAAGCGTGCCCAGCCTTTCCTGATAACCATGTATGTCAGACTCCTGAGCTGTGGGTGGAATTAATTGTCCTTTCGGTTCCAGGGAGTGCCGATGAGTTCAACTACACAAGAATGGGAGGGAGCACTGTCATCGAAGGTGTGGATGACAGAGCTGACATGGTGGAGACCCAGAAGACCTTCACGCTACTGGGTAAGGGACACCATGCTAGCCAAGACAGTGCACACTCTGAGGACATAAGAACATGGCTTGGAAGCATGGGCGGGGGTTATAAGCACACTGGTGCCATTCCAGAAGACCCAGGCTTGATTCCTCACACTCAGTTGGCAGCTCAAAGTGCCCATAACAAGTAAGATTTATCTTCTGAACTCTGAGGGCACCAGGTACTCACAGCTTCATATCCTGGAGGTCAACACACATACACATACAACAAATACAATTTTAAAATAAAGGACATGATTGGCCCCAGGCACTGACTTGGCTCTACCCGGCCCCAGCCCTGCCTACAGTTAACAATAGTGAACAAAGAAACACCTCGTAGGGCTGTTAATGGCTGGAGCACTATTGGGCTGTGTGATGTGGCAAATGCTTCAGGTAATGACTGGGATTGAAAGTGACTGTTTCCAGCGTTGCAGACTCTGCTCCAGACTGCTGCCTGTGGGTTGCTCACTCCTCATTTTCTCGGCACCGCCATGTTAGACACAGAGACTGTTTCTACTGTCCTGCACTCCTTCCTGTCTTGCAATGATCATTGTCACTGGCTGTTGTTGTGACCCTTGGTCTCTGTCAACAAGTCCATACCCGGGCTCCTGGGACAGGACGGGACCTGGCACACTCACTCCCTGGTTTCTGATCCTAGCCAACATGGTATTTGAGTGACGTCTCCGGACAGATGGTGACTCACTGAAGCTTTATTAAAATTCATTCACTTACGATGTAGTGAGGCTGCACATTTTTGACTTGAAAGGCCTGGTGGTCAAGAGATTTGGTTCCATCAAGACCATGGAACACTAGCAGAGTGCCCGTGGTTCTGTGGTTTCCTTTGCTTTTCTCAGTCATGTATTTGTCACATCAGTCACCTGCCAGCTTACCAGGCTCATCTGTCACTCAACTCCCAGACTCCACAGAACCAAAAATGCTCAATGAACTTTTGGTCTGGTATCTTTCATCTCTGAAGCAGAGAAAAGTCACATGGTATTGAGATTACTTAGGAATCTACCTCCCAGATGACCCAGGACCCCAGGCTTCCTCCATAGAAAGCTTGAGTAGCAACAACTGTCCTCTGGCATTCAGGGCCTGCTGTCCTGCTGGACAGCAAGGATGGTACTCATCTCCATTCTGGTCTCCACGCAGCATAGACCAGAGGGACATGTGATGGACAGGGACAACTTGGACAGTGATGGGAAAGGTCTCAGCATCTCCCCATGCTCACAATCATGCATGGCTGCATCCTGATCATCACAACCCACTCCACAGCTGGCAGCTGAACCCACAGTCCTTCTAGCAGCTGGCTTAGTTTATTTTCGGCACCAGGAAATGGGCCAGTTTCCTCTATTCCGCACACGTCAGTCAAGATCCCAGAGGTATATGGCAAAGTCGAAACAGGATTTAGGAGAGAGAGGGAGGGAGAGTTTGTTTATGACTGGACCAACACAGAGACTGTGACTGAAGTCCAGACAAGCCACCACAGACAGCAGGGACCCAGATCTAGTGGCAGAACTGTCCTTGACTTCTTCCTGTTCAGACTCATTGCTGTTCGATGAGCCTGAAAAGAGACTTTGGTAAACTCAGTGCATGGACAGGAACAGCTATCTCTGTCTGAGGCCACACTGCACAGAGGAGCTGGGGAGGACATGCTCTGGTCATCCTCCTGCTCTTCCTATTGGTCATCAGCATCTTTGTTGCCATAGTTACCACAGTGTCTGCATGGTCATAGTTATTGTTGTCATATTTCTCCTCCTGTCCCTTTTTCTCCTGTCCTGCCCTCCTTTATCTCCTTCTAAGGCTCTCCATTAATCAGACACATGCAGAGATCCAAGGACACAAGAGCCCATGGCCTTGATCTACAGTGACTGGTTTGGGCAGACTGAGGAACAAAGGGAACCCTTTTGATATCTCACCTTAAGAAGGCTTCTGGGAGCTTATAAGCAAAGAGAAAAGAAAACCTTTAAAATTAAGTATATAAAATACACCAGAGCCTAGTCTCCTTAGAACCTCAGTTAAAATAGCTGCTTAATAGGAGTTGTCCTTCTTTGTTGTTGTTTTGTTGTGGGTTTTGTTGTTTCTCTTTGAGACAGGGTCTCATGGAGCCCAGTCTAGCTTTAAACTTAATATGTAGGATGATCTTGAACTTGTAATTCTCTGCCCCCACCTCCTGATTGCCTCAGTTACAGAAATGCTCCACTACACCTGGTCTATGTGATGCTGAGAATAAAGCCCAGGGTTCCCTGCATGTCAGGCAAGCATTCTATCAGCTGAGCTATACCCTAAACCCCAGACACAAGTTGAACTCTCCAACAGTCCAGGAGAGAGGAGCACCCCCCACCCTGACTGACTGCAGCATTCTTATCCAAGAGAGAAACTGTGAAGAGCTTGTCACTAAGCCCACTTCACACCCCTGCCCCAAGACAAGTCCACTTCACACCCCTGCCCCAAGACAAGTCCACTTCACACCCCTGCCCCAAGACAAGTCCACTTCACACCCCTGCCCCATGACAAGTCCACTTCACACCCCTGCCCCAAGACAAGTCCACTTCACACCCCTGCCCCAAGACAAGTCCACTTCACACCCCTGCCCCAAGACAAGTCCACTTCACACCCCTGCCCCAAGACAAGTCCACTTCACACCCCTGCCCCATGACAAGTCCACTTCACACCCCTGCCCCAAGACAAGTCCACTTCACACCCCTGCCCCATGACAAGCTTATTTCATACCCCTGTCCCATGAAAAGCCCACTTCACGCCCATGTCTCGTGAAAAGCTCACTTCACACCACTATCCCATGAAAAGCCCACTTCACACCCCTATCCCATGAAAAGCCCACTTCACACCCCTATCCCATGAAAAGCCCACTTCACACCCCTATCCCATGAAAAGCCCACTTCACGCCCATGTCTCGTGAAAAGCTCACTTCACACCACTATCCCATGAAAAGCTCACTTCACACCCCTATCCCATGAAAAGCCCACTTCACACCCCTATCCCATGAAAAGCCTATTTTACATTCTTGTCCCATGAAAAACCCACTTCACACCCCTTCCCCCAACTCCTGGCACTGCAGTTGGCGAGTCTTAGAAGAATCCAGGTGCTGAATTGTGGGTCATAGGAAAATGGCGGTGCCTTGACTTGAGGATGTTTACTTTCCAGGATTCAAGAAAGATTTTCAGATGGATGTTTTTAAGATCCTAGCTGCCATCCTGCATCTGGGCAATGTGCAGGTCGACACAGTGGGCAACGAGAGATCTTCAGTCAGTGTAAGATTCATGTTCACTTTGCCCTTCCTGGGTGTGAAGGTCAGTGGGCTCAGTGGCCACTGTGGATGAGATCGGCCATAGTTGGACCTCTTAGACAGACTGGCTTAGCAGGAACAAGGAAGAAAGCTTCCCAGGGGTTGTCTTATTCCCTTTGTCACAGTGTATGTGTGCCATGAGTGTGTGTGTGTGTGTGTGTGTGTGTGTGTGTGTGTGTTGGGGAGGTGTGCTATGTGTTCTCTTATTCAGCAACATCTATGGAGCATATCGTATGCCGGAGATTGTTGCAAGCTCTGTGAAATGCCATCAGCCCAAACAGGAAGTCCTCACAGGAAGTGTGATCTGGAGAAAGTAGGGAAGCCACAGGCTGAGGGTGGAGCAGTCTCACTCCTCTCCACAGCACCCCTGCTCTCCAGGTACCAGGTGACTGGGGTGTACTTCTTGCCCGCCTACAACTCACAACTGCCCCTCCCTCCGCCAGTGTTCAGGCCTTGCAGAGTTTCCTCAGATGACTGGGATCTGGGGAAAGCAGAGAATAATGTGGTTTCGGCTCTGACCTTTCCCTGCCAAACTCCCACAGAGTAAACATGGTTCCCACCCAACAAGCCGGCCGTCCCGAGCACTATTGTGCCAAGTTTGCCACTGGGGCAGGATCCTAGAAAGGAAAGAATTCTAAGGCTCTTTTAAAAACAATCATTTAATTTTATTTACGTGCATGAGTGCTTTGCCTGCCTATATGTCTGCGTGCCCCTCGAATGCCTGCTGCCCCGAGAGGCCAGAGAGTGTCAGATCCCCTGGAACTGGAGTTACAGTCAGTAGTGAGCTGCTATGTAGCTCCTGATACTCAGACCTTGATTCTCCCAAACTGCAGCCAGTGCTGCCCAGTCTTCCCTCC
The DNA here is from genome assembly GCF_963924665.1 of Micromys minutus. Lineage (NCBI taxonomy): Eukaryota > Metazoa > Chordata > Mammalia > Rodentia > Muridae > Micromys > Micromys minutus. The sequence goes on from NC_137956.1 coordinate 8,778,237, forward strand.
AGCCCCAGTTAAGACTTCAGAAAAAAAGGACCCCTATAATTACTGACCCTGGCTTTGGTACAGCATATGATTTGTTTATTTCCGAAGCTTAAAATGTTAAACAAACTGATTTTGGGTGAAGCTCTCCTCTTAAAATTCCACTGGCTGCTGCCTCTGTGTATCCCCTTCTTAGTATAGAAGCTTCTCCAACTGCATCTTTTTACTTCAGGGGTTTGGTCCTTTCTTAGACAGAATGGTTCTGCCAATCCCTTCCCCAGAGAGGAGGTCGGGCAGGGCCAGAAGGAAGTGCCTTGCTGGTGTGGCAGGGGCAGGAAGGGTGAGGTGGAGAGCAAGGAGGAGGTGGGCCTCTTGGGGTTTCATTTTTTCCCTCCACTTTCTGAGCATTTAAAGAGCAGTCACTGTGTGATGCTCCCTACCTTGGGAGGAAGGATCACATGGACTTCCGCTCCCTGGCCAAGAGACAAGAGCTGGAGAAGGCAGTGCATGCCAGCTGGGGCAAATAGTACCACCTACCCCTCGTCTGCAGGCCAGTGGGGCAGCTCTTGTGTTCAGACTCAAGAAAAGTCATTTTGTACATTCAGGAGAGCTCCCCCATTAGCTCTGGTGACAGCTGAGAAGCTAGCTCAGGCTAGGAACTCCTCCCGGGTCTATCTGGTAACAATACCTTCCAGGACAGACAGATCACTTAAGGGAATCCCAGGCCACATTAGTTGGCCACAGGGTTGGTTGTACAGCCCTATGCTGACAGTGTGTGGCCCGGTAAGTCCCAGAAGTGTGGGGTGGGGGCATGGTTATATGTATGGGGTGAAGCAGGTCCACTGGCTTCCACAGCCACAGTGAAGAGACCCAGGCATTGCCACAGCAAGGGGAGTGTCACCATAGCCTCCTGCTCTACTCCAGGCCGGAATAGCTCATACAGCTTCTCCTTTCTTGGACAGCTTTGGCCAGATGGGGAGGTATTAACTTTGGATGTGCGGGCGACCCTGATGGGACTTGTGTTTGTCTCTTAAAGGAGGATGACAGTCACCTGAAGGTGTTCTGTGAGCTCTTGGGCCTGGAGACAAGCAAGGTGGCTCAGTGGCTATGCAACAGAAAAATTGTGACCTCCTCAGAAACTGTGGTGAAGCCCATGACCAGGCCTCAGGCCATCAATGCCAGGGATGCGCTGGCCAAAAAGATCTACGCTCACCTGTTCGACTTCATTGTCGAGCAAATCAACCAGGCACTGTGCTTCTCAGGCAAGCAGCACACTTTTATTGGTGTTTTGGACATTTATGGGTAAGATTCTCTTCTGCATACCCGCCTCTTCTCGTTTAAATGTCAAACGCCCTGTTATTTTTAAGTCGCACCCTTCCACTTGTCTTGCATATTTTGAAGATGATTGTGTGTGTGTGTGTGTGTGTGTGTGTATGTGTGTGTGTGTGCATGTAGAGATGTTAAATATAGCCCCTGGGTCATGGTGTCCTTTCTGTAAGAGTGCACTGAACACATGGCAAACAAGGGCTAGGGAGATATTTTTTAGCCAGCAAAATGCCTGCTATACAAAGGTAAGTTTGGAGCCTGACTCTCATGTAAAAAGCCAGGCACAGCAAAGCACGAGGAGGCAGAGGGGGGGTCAGCACAGCAGGCCGGATGGGCTCCAGGTTCAACTGAAGACCCTGTCTCAAAAAGTCAGGCCGAGAGCAACAGTGGAAGACACCCTGCCTTCCATGTGCATACATATAGCACGTGCACACACACACACAGCCGCATACATATGCAATAAATGCTAAACTAATAATGGCCAGCAAAACTCACTGTGTGACAGGGCCTGTGGGTCTTTAAGCCACCTGGAAGCACCCCCACATTAGAGATGTAACAACCAAAGCTTGGAAAAATTAAGCTATTCACAGCTGGTCCTTTGGCAGGGGATATGGTCCACTTCAATCCCCTATAGGCCCCTGAAATACTGAGCCCCCCCAATACCCTCCTGCTCCCCAGGGGAAGTGCCAGTTATGACTGGCTGGCATCCACCCCCCCCCCCACTCTGCCTGATCCGCCATTCCTGCCCTCACACACCTGCATTCATGTTCTTTCCTGAGAGATAAGGGCTCAGTCCGCCCCACCCCTTCTTTAACCATCCCACCCCTTCTTCAAACAGCACAAAGCTTGGGCCACTTTGGAGTTTGGTCTCATCTTTCTTTCTCTCTGCCCTGTCGTGCTTTTCTGATCCTGGGTCTAACTCCAGCTGAAGGTACTTGCAGAAAGCAAGATGGAAGCTGGCGTGGAGGTGACACCAAGGGACTTTCTGGTAGTCAGAAACCCCCCTCTCATGTCTCCATTCCTGCCCTTCTCCCAGGACCACGCCTGGCATAGATAGCACTGTCCCACCAGTTAGGTCCTCTTCCCCACACAAAGGGAGGGGCTGTGGCCTTCACACTGAGGGAGGGACAGTCCTTCAACTCTTTACCCAGGAGAGTCAGCTGTTCCAGTACCTGTTCCAGGTACTGAGGGGAGTTACAGAGGAAATGACCATTTAATATAGATGTTAAGTGATTGATTACTCATGGCTCACAAGAAAACATCAACAGTTTGAAAATGCTGATACAAGACTGGGCTAAGCTAGTAAATTATTTACCTTACCTTATCCCGTGAAATAATTTGAATAACCAGTAAAAAAGTTGAATAAAATTGGGGAAAAAATAGTGTAGTCTGGTTTTGAAAGCTTCTTTTTTTCCCCCATAATGAGGTGGGAAGTGTTTGCTGTATTTCTTGAACTTGCCTCTAAAACTAGTGAACTTCTTAGTTTGGGGGATGTATTTCTTCGTATTTTTAGCGATTTATTTCTATAAATATGTGTATGTATGTGTATACATATGTGTATACATGTAGGTTTGTGCACGTGTGAGTGCCGGGGCCCATAGAGTCCAGCAGAGGGTGTCATGTCCCTGGGACGAGTTACAGGCAATTGTGAGCCACCCAACATAGGTGCTGGGAACTGAACTCTGTCCCTCTGCATGGACAGTGCGTCCAGCCAAATGCTGAGCCATCTCCCTGACCACTTGTTTATACTTTTATCTAACAAAAAAGGACTTGTCCGGCACTGTGTGATGAAGGAGGCAAAGAGGAAGTCAGAGTAACTACTCTGAGAGAAATAGTGTGTGTGCATGTATGTGTGTATGCATGTGTGCATGTGTGTGTGTGTGTGCATGTGTGCATGTGTGTGCATGTGTAGTAGGATGGGAAAGAAGATTCAGATCCACAGAGTTCTAGACCCCTATAATGAATAACATAGATTTTTACAGCCAAACTGCCTATTATACAATAAAAGTGCTTGTGAATTTTCAAACTTGTTAGAATTCATTAAAATTTCTAGTTGGGAAATGAAACACTTGTGTAGTAGATATAAAACTCGCTCATGGATTTGCAGCTCCTAAGTGGCGGATTTTGTGGCCCAGGGTGAATCACTTCCTAGCACTCCAGCCTCTATGTTGATTTGGGTCCTAACACATATTGTGGCTTCAGGAAACTGAGCTCAGCTTAACCCAGACATGACAATGGCTGCCAGGAAAAGTTAGCATCCTTTAACACAGGTAAAACTACATAAGGGAGCTTTGAGGTTCAACTGTAAAGTGAAGGACAATTTTTATTTTTATGTCCCATTCTGTCGTATGTTTATGTTCTTTAGACCAGGGTCTGAGGTTAGACCTCTGGGTGAGGCTTTCCAGCACTCTAATGACATGTTTTTAGAGCACTTAGAACCTGCAAGACTATCAGGACAGTCATCATATCATGACCCTTATTCCTGCTCCACTATCACCTATAATTTTTTTTAATTAAAATAAAACAGGGGAATGTTGGGATTCTGTAAACCCCACCCCACAGTTACCTAGCAATAGCCAGGTATGCTCCACCCCAGCTACCTGACACTATAAAGGGGGCTGCTTGCCCCCTCCTCCCTCTCTTACTCTCTTGCTCTCTTATTCTCTCTTGCCCTCTTGTTTTCCCACCCTTCCCCCTCCTCCCCCTTCCCTTCCCCCCCTCTCTCTCCACATGCTCATGACTGGCCTCTACTCCTCTACTTCTCTACTCCTCTCTTCTCTCTCTCTCTGCCTCTACTACCCTCTTAACTCCCCCACCCCCGACCTGAATAAACTCTATTCTGTACTATACCATTATGTGGCTGGTCCCTCAGGGGAAAGGGATTCTCAACATGGGTTTCCAAGAGCATTCCCCCTTTCTCCCATGCCTCGCTGCACCTCCATGGGCCTATCTCCCCCATCCCCATTCTCTTCATCTTTTAACTAACAATCAAGCCATCTTGAGCCTTAAGCCCTGGTCTTGGTGCAAACCATTGTCACAGACAGCACACCTCTGGCATCCTAAGCCATAAGTCCCTGGGTTTTAAACTTCAGCTCATGGTACCTTACAAAGGATCATCATTTGATGATGAGCCCTATTGTGGGAAACCCTGCTCTTTTTGGCCCTGGCCTGGTCCCTTCCAGATCTAAGCTGGCTTCCACTTCTAGTGCTTTCACAATGATACAAAGACACAAAGATAGAAAGACACAATGATGCAGCTGTTTCCAGTCAACCTGGAGCTGTCCAGGAACCTATGGTGGGGCAGTGACCCCATAGGACCAGAGCCATAAAGGACAAAGTCTTGGGCTGGGGAGAAGGGTGGAAAATGGGGATGCAAACTGCCTTTTGGGTACCATTTGTTGTCCCCTGGGCCTCACCATGGCCTCTTGGACTCTGACCATTCATGAAACAATGAAGTTGTATTAATCCTCCACCTGAGGCAGAATTAGAGCAAGGAAAAGTGAGGCACACAAAGGCTGGCACCTCTGAAGGCTTCCTCCCAGCAGGATGCTCGCCCTCACTACCCACAACCCTCAACAGGCAGGGGAGTCGGTGTGCGCTATAATAGAGGAGTACGCTGCGGCCTCCTCTTGAGAATCAGCTAATGTGAAATCCTGGCCTGGGTTCATGTGTGGCCACAGCTGGCAAGAACTGAGTGAGGCTGTTCCTTAAGACAATCCTGCTTGTCACGGGTCCCAAGGGGCTCACTGCTGTGCAGTAACCAGTCAGTCCCCCATTGCTGTGTTCTGCCTGACTGCTCCAGGCTCTTGAATTTACGAGTCGCCCTGGTAACCCTGGAGACAGCTATTAAAGCCTGAAAACAAGGCAGGGATGTGTGTGGCTTCCTGCTGGGCTGAGTTATTAAATGGCCTTAGAGTTCTGTTCCAGGAACTCTGAAAGCCAGCCTGGGGAAGGCAGAATTGTCCTGTCTGCCCCCCCTCCACCCCCGCCGCCAGTGGTCAGGGGAGAAAGAAGAGAAGTGTTCTCCCATTGAGAGCTCAAGAGCTGCTCAGTGCTACACCCTAAGAAATGGAGCTAACCTCTAAGTCATTTTCTTTTCTGTAGAGGAAGGACAGTAATGTTACTTGGATTAATCAATATGCCATTTACCACAGGTCTACTGTAATGCCTGGCTCGGGGAGGGGAATCATGTACAATGAATGTGTCCCCTTCCAGGGGACAACCAGTAGGGAAAAGGGTAGTTTGTCAACTGACTACCGTCTTAGAAGGAACAGCAAGCAGCTTTTGAAGTAGTTTAAAGTTGCCAAAAGCATAGCAAAGCTCTTAAGGTATGGAATCATTAAATACACACACACACACACACACACACACACACACGCTCACACACACACACACACACACACACACGCTCACACATACACACACACGCACACACGCGCACACTTAGCTGTAATGAGTATCTAGGTCCTGAGCTTTCTTTTGTTTTATTTTGTTCAACTGTGTTTCAGTTTTGAGACCTTTGATGTCAACAGCTTTGAACAGTTCTGCATCAATTACGCTAATGAAAAGCTACAGCAGCAGTTTAATCTGGTAGGTGCCTCTTCATCTTCCCGGGCAGATGCTCAGCCCTCTGCATGCATGGAGAGAAACACAGTCCTTTTCTAGTTCCTCATTCAGAAATCTAAGCATGGATGGCTTGATAGATCTTTTCTAAATGTCCTGATGATTAGAGCTACACATTGAGTTGCTGTGCCGCTTTGTGGCTGTTTCTTGAAACTGCACGGCCATCTTTGGTTCCTTTTTAGAACAACTTGTGATGCTTTTCTCCCCATCTGTCACCTGTTTCCTTCATCCTCCAGGAGGAGCCTGCCCCAGGTCCCGGGGAAGCCTCCTTGAGATCCTGAATTCTAGTATAGGTTTTGCACACTGCCTACATAGCCAACAATCCTCCGTGGCTGCCCTGCCCTGCTTGGGCTGATCCATGCTGAAGAGGCGGCTTTTGTCCCCCCAGAGAGCAGCAGTAGCCCACAGGCACTCAGGATGGGGTCAGGGCAACAGCCAGACCCACAGGAGACCTCTTGGTAGCTCTGTCCTGGGGAGAGGTGAGCCAGGGTTCCAGGGTCTTCCTGATCACAGATCAGACCTTCATCTCTCTTTGATGTTGTTTATTTTCACCTCTCTGGGACCCCAGCACGTGTTTAAACTTGAGCAAGAGGAGTACATGAAGGAGGACATCCCTTGGACTCTGATAGACTTCTATGACAATCAACCTGTTATCGACCTGATCGAAGCAAAAATGGGCATTCTGGAGTTGCTGGATGAAGAATGCTTGGTAACTGTCAGGATAACTGGCCTCTTTTTCAGCCTTTGAGTAGCTGCAGATGCACACTTCCTGGAGCTATGTATAGAAAGTCAGATGTCCTACCCATCTGGCTGGATGTTAAATCTGAGACATTAATGTGGACCCTGAACCTTGGGGGCCTGGGATCCTTCCACCTTAGCATACCTATGTACCACCCTTGGGTAGGAATGGAAAAAAATGAGGACCTGACACTCCTATGCATGTAGGGGGGTTTATTGTATGTGAGTGAATAAAAGATATAAAGGGGAAAAAAGGAACCCGATGGCTCCTGGGTGTGGTAGGGGAGACATTTTATTATAGAGATGTGGGAGAGCGCTGTCAGAGGCTAGGGCATCTGAGAGAATCCAGAGTGAACCTGACCTGAGCTGGGCCATGTGAAGAGGGGGAGGGGAGGGAGAGGGGAGAACAGGGAGTCAGGTGCAGCAGCTGGGAGGCCCCAAAGGTACAAAGAGAGCAGGGCAACCAAAATGGTTAGATTATAGCAGGAAGGGCAACCTAGCCTCCTAGGGCTGGAGAATTTAGGGGAGAAGGCAGGATGGCTCTGTAACAGGTGGGGACTGAGAGATGCAGAGAGAACCTAGCAGCCAGGTCCCCTTTGGTCTGTTAAATAAGCACCCCAGGCTTTTGTCTGGGATGTGAAACCTTAACAGTAGATAGGAGGGAAAGAACAACCAGAGACGTCTGGAAGGGCCCAGACTGAACTGGGCCATGAGGGGAGAGATGGGGCAAGAGAGGAAAAGAATGGGGGGAGGGGCTGGGGGACAGAGAGGAGTCAAGGACTGGGAAACCAAGAGGCCATATAGCCAAAAGGGCTGGTTAGGAAAGAACAGCTGGGAGAAAGTGCAGCTCAGGAGAAATGGAGGGTATGGGGCAGGGCATGCCAGCCAGGGTGACCCTACAATAGGTAGAGCGACTGGGGAGACTGATGGCCAGAGTCTGCTTGGAAATGTCAGACAGACACCTTATTTAGCCACTTGTCCTGGTATCATGCATGACCCCTAGGGTGACATCCATCTTTGTGGCCATACAGTGAATGGCTCCACCACCTCGAGTTCAGTGTGAGCCACCAGGAGTGGGAGGGAATGTCAACACCCTGTGATTCCAGAGAACCTCTAGGAGTTTGGCTATTTTTATGCTTTTGGGGAGGAGTCACTTAAAGGTGGATTAGCACAGCACTATGCCCCAAGAACAAATAATCCCCTGGAGAGTATGAATGGGCTTTAAACAGTTGCTTCTGAGGCTCGAGCAGTCACCCCTCCCCCCAAAGATTTATTTGCTTAAAGATAATGATACAATGTGTCAGGTCCAAAAGAAACCAGACAAACAGCTAATGGTGGCACCTGTTAGCATATCAAAGTGCACAGACCTCCAGGCCTCCAGGCTCACTCAGTGTCTGTGGTTCCTCTCAGCTCCCAGCCCCATCCTAACCATCTCTAAAGTCCCTTCCCCAGCTTCTCAATCCATTTCAGCTACCTGCTGCTTTCTTGCCACACCCTCCCCCTTGGTTCTCTCTTCTCTTCCCCTCTCGTTCTTTTTCCTCTTGTGGCCGCTTCAGTCTGCTGGCCATATTCTGTCTACTTTCTCTCTCTGCTCGGGACTCTTCCAGATGCCTCCTACCTCATTCTACAATAAAAACCTTGCCCTCAACCATACCTTAGAGCAAATCATGTCCTCATTTTTATACACCATAAAACTACCACTTCTCTATGATTCTTTTCTGGAACTCTTGGCTCCGTGGTTCTTCCTGATCACCTTTTCCCGCACCACCTTTGCTCCAATTCTCACAGGCATCAAGCCAGTGTTCTAGAATGTTCTAGAGCCAGGAGTATTGAGGCTAAGGTTAAGGTAGACTTCACATATTTCCAAGTACTGAAGGTGACCTGGAAGTCACTAAGCCACGATGGAGTATGGGATTCTCTCTTTGGGTTGAATTTAACTAGTAGTGTTTAAATGTTAGCATTAAAAAAACAGGTTTTTCAAGGAGCTTAGCTGGCGAGAGTATGACCTTGGCTATGGGAGGCAGAAAAAAAACAAATAAAATCTATTTTCCCTGAGACTGGGGTGGGAAGACACACACCTGGTTCTGTCCTCCTGCTCTGCTGGGAATGGAGTCAGGCTCCCTTCCCAGTCCTCTTCCTCCAACTGTGAAGCATCTGTGAGAAGAATAGAATGAAGCCTGTTCTGTGTTTACGCAAAGTCCTTCACTCCCAAGCAAAGACATGGCCATTTCCCTTCAGAATACTTTGGTCTTCTTAAGGAACGCTGGTATAGCCACTTAAGTATTGTGATAACGATTTCATATATTCGTTCATAATAAAAGATAACTAGAAAGATTAATAAGGTCAAATAGATGGATGTTTAGAATTTCTTAGAGCAGTGGTTCTCAACCTCTGGACTATGATCATCTTGGAGAGAACTGAACAACCCTTTCACAAGGGTCGCCTATTGGAAAACACAAATATTTACAATTCATAACAACAGCACATTTGCAGTTTTAAAGTAGCAACAAAAATTGTACGGTTGGAGTCACCACAACATGAAGAACTGTATTAAAGGGTCGAAACATTAGGAAGGTTGAGAACCGCTGGCCTAGAGGAGGACCATCCTCTGGCGTGCAGTGGCTCCCTGAGCAGCAGATGACTTTAGTGCCCCCAAATCAGCCTCTTTCCTCTTGCTAGGCATCTTTCATCTCCTTTTATCTCCTTGCCTTCTCTTCCAGTTGCCTCACGGAACTGATGAAAACTGGCTTCAAAAGCTGTATAACAATTTCGTCAACAAGAACTCTTTATTCGAGAAGCCCAGAATGTCAAACTCATCCTTCATCATCCAACATTTTGCTGACAAGGTACAGTGATGCCTTGACCAGTGTGTCATACCCAGGTCAGAACTCTCCTGGTGTGGTTGGATTCAAGTCCCACGGTGAAGAGCTGGGGAGACTCAGAAGTGTTTGCCTTACACGCATGAGGGCCTGGGTTCAGTCTCCGGATCCCTGTGTAAGACAAACCAGGATGGTGACACACATCTGTAATCCATTAGGGGAAGGTATTTTATTATAAGTAAAAGAGAAAAAAATTCAAGAATCTGGAAAAGTCCAGAGCAGAGAAAGCATCAGACTAGGCATAAGCCCAGGGCTAACAGTGAGAGAAGGGGGAATAGCAGGAGGAAATAGTGGATGGGTAGCAAGAAAATATCAGAGACAGACAGACAGACAGACAGACTATTGAGATATTGAGATAGCTAAGGCAGGAATAGAAGACAATAGCAGGTTATAAGAACAAGTATTATCTGGGGGAGAGAAGTCTGTAAGCTGGAGCAGGCCTGGGGGGGGTTGTGTCAGAAACCAGCTCTGACATGACAGGTAAACCGAGGCAGGCCATAGAGTTGGCAACTGGTCGATCAGCAGACTTTTCTCCAAGGGAACAAAACTTGGTTCACCAGTTTCTGAGGAATGCTGGCTTATATGTAAACACCAGAAATCCTCCAGTAGTCCAGACTGAGCTCATTTCCTACTGTAGCTCAGTGGTAGAACACATGCTTAGTGCATGTGAAGCCCTGGGATTGATCCCATGTACTGCAAAGAAAAGAAGGGGAGAGAAGAAACGGGCTTGTACCCGGCGCTCCGTGCTCTGGCCGCTGGGCTGACGGGCCTCTCTCTGCGCAGGTGGAGTACCAGTGCGAAGGCTTCTTGGAGAAGAACAGAGACACTGTCTATGACATGCTGGTTGAAATCCTCAGAGCAAGCAAGGTTGGCAGGGTCCCCAGGGGGGCAGGCTCACTGTGTACCTGACAAAAGGAAGGGTGGAGATGGAGAGAGGGAACTCCTGGGTAAACAGCACCTCCAAGTGGTTTTCTTATTTCCTTCCTTCTCCCAATCGAATAAAATTCCAGTATAATCATGCACCACATTTTATTTGTTTTAGAATTGGGGGCCAAGTACGTTTTAGCACCGGAAAACGTTGTCAATTGTATACATGCAAATGACAGAGAAAGGGGACAGCTAACAGGGCTGGCCGGAGAAGCGCAGCTCACATTTGGCTCCTTCACTGGCTCACATACTTGAGAGTGTGAGGTTCCCATAGCACTCAAAGAAATCCAAAACCAAGGAGCTGGGGAGATCTCAGTGATTAAAATGGATCCCTCACGACCACGAGGTCTTAAGTTTGATCCTAAGTTCTCATGTCAGAAAACAAAACAAAAAGAAGAACAAACAAAAACCACTTGCCTATAGTCCCAACAATGATCTCTAGGGCTTACTGACCAGCTAGAGTAGCCAAGTTACTAAGTACCAGGTTCAGTGAGAGACCTCATCTCAAAATATAAGCAGGTGACTGAAGACACACCAAAAGTCAATACACACACACACACATACACTCATACTCACCCATGGGCTCGCACATGCGCACACACCTGCACACACATACAAAGAGAAAGAGAATTAAGCCAAGTATAAGGAGCGTGGCCTTGGGCACCAGGTACTAGAACCCACGGCTTGCTGTGATGGGTGTTATCTCCAAATGTTCATTCGGCCATTTCCTTTCCCACTTCAAACCTTTCCTGATAAAACTTTAAGAAGAAGGTATTTATTTCACAGACAGGCCTTCATTTTATTTGGTCTCCATTTATTTCCGCCTTTTAGAAGATCCAGTCCCCTGTTTAAATGCTCAGCTCCTTTGACAGCTCTTTAAAGGAGTTCAGGCAATTGTCTGATTGGTATAAACAAATGAAGCCACATCAGCAAGGCAGCTCACAGAGCAGCATTCATGTTCAAACATGGTGCTCAAAACTTTCACATCGTCTGGCAGAAATTGTTGACTTTCATTGCTGATTACTTAGCCCCAAGCTTACCTCAGGGTCCTGTCTAGGTGTCTTACAGACTGGGTCTGTCTCCTGAGCTGACAGGTGGGAGAACTCCAGACTCAGTCATTGCCCGAGGGTTCAGGCTACACACAGGGCTCTGCTTCGGAGGCCACTATCCACTTTAAAAGAATGAAGAGCAACAGAAGACAGACCCTTGACACAGCTGAATCACCCCCCAAAAGAGGAGCAAATAAAGATGAGAGAGCAGAGGCAGGACCAAGGCCAGCCTTGGCTATACATTCATAACGAGTTGTAGGTCAGCCTGGGCTATACAGTGAGACCCTGCCTCAAAAACCAAAAGGGTCTGAGGAGCTAGTTCAGTTAACCATATAATACTGAGAGCTTGAATCTGAATCCCAGAACCCATTTTAAAAAGCCAGGCACAGTGGTACACACATGTAACCCCAGCAAGTGGGGAGGCAGAAACGGGTTTTCTAGTCTTCTTGTATTCTGACCTGGGTGAGCTCCAACTCTCCGTGAGAGTCCTTGTCTCACAAACAAGGTAGACAATGTTCTTGAGGTGCAACACCCAAGATTGTCCTTCGGCTTCCATATGCATGTGTATGCATATTTACACACACGTTCACACTCAAGAACACACACACACATATGCACACTATACATGAAAGCATCCACATATACACATAGATGTAGGGATGTGGGTTTAACATTGTGAGCAGGGTGCGGCCAGACATCACTAATGGCTTTGATTTATGAGTAGGGCTTGGGTCTGCAGAGAGCAGTTGCTGGGCTCCGAAGAGAGTTTAGCCGAGCCAAAGGGCCCAGCAGGGCCAGGAGATGTCTCTTCTCTTCTGCCAAGATGGAGTAGTGCATGCATTCCGACATCTGCACAGTTGTCCTCTCTCTCCCAGTCCCAGGAAGCCCACCATGCAGGAGGCCCTCCCTAGACAATGGAGTTCTGACTGTGGAAGTGGCTGGGGCCATCACCCTGGGCCCTGTCACTTAGATAGCTGTCAGGATTGTGTGCTGGATCTGTGCTGGCAAGGACACTAAAACCCTCCCTGTTCCCTTCCAGTTTCATCTCTGTGCCGCCTTTTTTCAAGAAAGCCCTGTTCCGTCTTCTCCCTTTGGGGCAATGATCACAGTCAAATCTGCAAAGCAGGTCATCAAGCCAAACACCAAGCACTTCCGGACCACAGTGGGAAACAAGGTACACAGGAACGAGGTGGGAGGGAGGTGGTCACCAGTAAGGCCAAGCTCTGGGGAGCCAGATGACCCTGGGACCCACCGCCCAGGCCTGGCCTCCGACAACAGACTTCTCTTCCAACCCATCTTCAACCTAACTTCAGTTTAGCACATCCCAGTGCCCCCTCCCTACCCACGAAAAGTCATGTGGTATATTAGTTTTCCAATGCCAGGGAACCCTGGTCAGGCAGGATGCACCTGCTAACCACAGTCATAGTGCAAAGCCTGCCCTGAGAGATGCTTGTATGATGGTACCTCCTCTTTTGAAAGAATTTTTTAAAACTTCTCTTTATGTATATGGGGTGTGTGTATGTGTAGAGTGTACACAGGTACTCACAGAGGCCAGAAAAGGATGTTGGATCACCTGTAGGCATCTGTAAACCACTCAATGTGGGTACTGAGGTCCTTTGGTAGAGCCTCAAGTGCTCTTAATGACCGGGCCATCTCTCCAGCCCCAAAGTTCCCTCTTCTTACTGATCATCTTTATTTGTCTCGAAATAAGCAGTAAGTTATGACCGAGTAGCCTCTCATCCCTGGCCCTGCTTCCTAGTTCCGCAGCTCTCTGTACTTGCTCATGGAAACCCTGAATGCCACCACACCCCACTACGTTCGGTGCATCAAGCCAAATGACGGAAAACTGCCCTTTGAGTAAGTATTCCTCTCACCGGAAGAAAAGCCCTGCAAAAATGACATCCTACCCTGGCCAGAGGCAACTTAAGGAAGAACGTTCCTGGGCTGATGGTTCCAGAGGGAGACTCTCTAGTGGCGGAGGAGGCAAGGCAGCAGGCAGCCACAGCAAGAAGCTAAGATCTCACATCAGGAAGAGCTAATTGGAAATGGGCCAAGGTTATAAACTCTCAAAGCATCCCGCTTCCAACACACATACTCTGCTTCCTCTCATAAGGCTCCAACTCCTAAAGGTCCCCTAGCCTTTCCAAACAGGTTACAACTGAGACTATGTCGTGTCTGGCAGTGACGGCACACGCCTTTAATCCCAGTAGTTAGGATGCAGAGGCAGATGGATCTCTGAGTTTGAAACCAGCCTGGTTTACAGAGTGAGTTCAAGGACAGCCAGGGCTACACCGAGAAACCCTGTCTCAAAACAAACAAACAAACAACAACAACAATAACAACAACAACAATAAAAGCACAGCCTGTGGGGATCTCTCATTCAGATCACCAAGATTTTGGAGTTTCCTGAGATTTCCTGTGAACTTTACTGTTTCTGAGTTCTTTAACCATTCAAGCAGGGTGGCCTTTTACATCTTTACACCACTTGTCTGGCTAGACCACCATATCTTCAGGGCTGAGCAAGGGGGCTGAAATAATTGTCTGCAAGCCAAGGGTAGACAGACACCCAGGACCCCGCCTCTCTGTGCACATAAGAGAGCATGTGTGTAAGCTACCAACAGCGCTAGACCTGTGCCCCAAGCTACTGTAGGGCACTTCGTAAAGGGCATCCCCCCACTGGAAAGGGGCTGAAATGTTACTGCTCACACTTCCTTTTACCTGGTGAAACGTATTTCCCCCACTAGGCGGCCCTTATCTTATCACCCACCCCCCAGACCTCCTTTCCCTATAGGTGTTGGGGATGAAGGGACAATGGGGCTGAATCCTGCTGCCTGGGGGCCTGAAGCCCAGGCCCCCCTGTGCACATGATCTTCGTCACCCAGTAATTGTAAAACCTTAACACATTATAAAATCACTTTAAGGTTTGACTCTAAACGGATTGTCCAGCAGCTGCGAGCCTGTGGCGTTTTAGAAACGATTCGAATCAGTGCCCAGAGCTACCCTTCCAGGTAGGTTGTTAGGAGAGAAGGCACAGAGAAGCCATCAAAGAGGACCACACCCATTGGTAGGAACTTTATTGGTGTGTGGTGTGGTTGGGGGGAATCAAACTCGGGTCCAGTGCACGAGTGTGTGGTGTGGTACGTGGCAGGTGGGTACAGACCAAACAGCCCTGGGCTAGTGTGGGGACTTTATCTGTTGCAGACCCGGTTGAGTTAAACAGGAACTGGATGCCCTATGTGGGAAGTGGTTGACTGTAGGGGGCAGGTGAGGGTAGTAATGGATTTTCCTGACAAACAGCTGCTTGATGAGGTTTCTGAAGAACACGGAGTTTACGGTTTTTTTTTTTTTGTTTGTTTGTTTGTTTGTTTTGTTTACCCGACAGCTGGTAGCCATCCTGGTAGCTGAGCCCAGCCTGTCCTTTAGGACACCATCAATGGCCCTGCCTTTTGGGGAGTCCACAATGGACCTAATAGTTGTCAGTCCCCGTTCAAGTGTTTGCTGAGAACAGCGGGGGGTGGCAATATTTTTTGTGTGCTTTGCATTTTGTAAGGTGCATTATCCTGGGAGACAAGTGAGAAATACTCATCTTTCTTCACCGTGACAAAATCCCCAAGGAGACAAGAGAGATGCATTTATTTTGGCTTATGGTGTCAAAGGTTGTAGTCCATGGCCATTTGGCTCTGTTGCTTCTGGGCACAGCGTCATGGCGAGGGGTACCTATGGACCACAGTGTCTCACGTCACTGAAGGCAGGAGGCAGTCAGAGGGATAAGAAGGGGCCAACTGCCAAAGCCATACCCACAGTGAGCTACTGCCTCCAACTTAGCCCTATCCTTCCTGGTTCCCCGCCCCCAATAGCATCTAACAGACTCCATCCCTGGGCTAACCCATTAGTTAGGCTAGAACCCTCAAGATTCAGTCTCTTTCAAGAACTTCTCACCTCTGGACACTGTACTAAGGACCTATCCTCCCACCTCTAAGTCTTTGGGACATAGGTAATGTCCAAACTGTGACACAAATGCTGTGTGTATCTCAGAAGCTTCCAGCACCCCAGGCCCCCATCCTAGCTGTTGCTGCTGATCTCAGCTGCCTTGTCGGATCAGGAGCTGAGGAGGGTCAGAGGGATGGAGGATTGGTTAAGTCCGTTCATAGAGAAGGTGCACATGCTGGATGGTCTTAGTGTAACACAGAGAGTGTCACCAGAGCAGACTCCGCCATGTCCCCTCTGAGAGTGGGGGATGGGGGTTCAGCACAGTCTACTGCACGAAGAGCCTTCTCCATGATACACCTGCCCAGTTCTCTGATTTTGCAGGTGGACGTACCTGGAGTTCTACAGTCGCTATGGCATCCTCATGACCCAGCAGGAGCTGTCCCTCAGTGATAATAAGAAGAAGGTGTGCAAGGTGGTTTTGCACAGGCTCATCCAGGTTGGTCTGGCCTGCTGGGCTCTTTCCAGCAGTATGCCTCTCAAACACATCTCTTCATGTACTAGTAAGATAGCAGCTGTCATGGCCCTGTGGTAAGACCCCTTGACAGCAGGAATCTCCAGTGGAGACCCACAGCCATCCTCCCATGATCCAATACCATCCTCCATCGAACATGATCTAGTACCATCTGACAGGACAAGGTCAGATGAGGCGGTAACCCAGCCAAGTGGTCCTGCTGCTAAGCATGAATTGAGATTATTGCTGAGGCGATGAGTTAGGACAGAAAGAAGGGAGATGACAAGCGATGACAGTCAAGACATGGAATAGGGTGTGAAGGTGGCAAGCTATGACAGCCAGGAATTGGGACAGACACTTAAACCTAAAACCAGGACAGAAAACAATATGCACCTTGAAGTAGAAGTTTCTAGACTGTGATTCTGTTTTTCTCTGCCTTGTGTACAAGTGATACCAATGATTTGAGGATCTTTTAACTCTCCCAAATTGCAAATACACACACACACACACACACACACACACACACACACACACACACACACACATATTGTAGTTATATCTTCCTTCTCTTCCAGGATTCTAACCAGTACCAGTTTGGTAGAACCAAAATTTTCTTCAGGGCAGGACAAGTGGCTTATTTAGAGAAACTCCGCTTGGATAAACTGAGGCAGGACTGTATTGTGATCCAAAAGCATGTGCGTGGTTGGCTGCAGAGGAGGAAGTTCCTCCGAGAGAGACAAGCTGCCCTGACAATCCAGCAGTACTTCCGGGGTCAGCAGACAGTGAGGTAAGTGGATAAAGAAGGTGGCATTGGGGTTACACCAATCACTTCCCAGATCAACAAACAGTGGGGTATTCTGGCCCATAGAGAGCAGCTAGATCACAGGGCTTTCGCTGTTGATGTACCCAAGGAGGAGCCAAGGACAGGGCCCCTTCTCTTGCTCTATGGCCACAGGAATGTGCCAGAAGTCTCCTCCAGTGACCATGGGCATGGGTATGAGAAGGGCCTGTCCTGTGTGCCAGCTCTTCACAGGCAGGATGACTTTTCTTTTTTTCTACAACATACTATAGAGATTATTTCATGGTTATTTTACTTATATTTCTTGGCCACTCATAAATCTCCCTTCTCATGGATTCCTCCTCTTCCATACACTCTGAAGAGAAGAGCCTATGTTGACCTCCTATACTGTAGGCAGACGTGGACACATTTTTCCATGTGGAGTCAGATAATAACTATTGGAGGCCTTAACAAGTTCATGGCCTCTGATTCAACTGAAAGCGGGTACATCAGTCTGGTTTTCATAGCTGTAAGAAAGGGCCTGAGGCTTGACACTTTGTAAAGAAAAGAGATTTGTTCAGATCATGGTTTTGGAGTATGAATTGTTTTCGTCTCTGATAATGGCTTCTATTGCCATGACACAGTGTGACCAAGAAAGTAGCCAGAAACAGCCCTGTGGAGGGGGACCAAGTGCATGGGGCGTCCTCTCTGTATATGTCCTGTAATCCTAGCACTCAGGAGACTGAGTCAGGGGATCGCTGGGTTTGAGGCAAGGCTGGGTCCCATAATGAGTACTAGACCAGTCAAGACCTCACAGCAAGACCCTGTCTCTAAATAAGTAAGTAAATAAGGGCTGGAGAGGCGGCTCTGTAGGAGAGAGTGCTTACTGCAGGGTATAACAACTTAGAACAGTTTGTATCCAAGCACCACATAGAAACAGCTGAGCTTGTCCACACACGCCTGTAACCAGAAAGGCAGGAAGACGGCTGGGGCTTCCTGGCTACCAGCCCGGTTCCAGGTTCAATAAGACACTTTGTCTCAAGTGAATAAGGCAGAGAGTGAGAGTAGGGACATCACGTTCTCCTCCGGCTTCCATGTGCACACGCGTACACACCTGTGCATATGCGCCAAGCTCTCACACAGACACATAAATAGATAAATTTTAAGGTTAAAAAGGATAAAACCCACCCCTCCTTGACTCTGACTCATATTGTGCTGTTCAGAGGCCACGTCACCAGGCCACCCCTTACAATCACAAAACAAGCAGGGTCAAGTGTCCAGCTCAAAAGCTGGCTCCAGCCAGCTGTGCTCCCCCCGCACCCACCCAGGCATGATGGTCTCGGCCACAGCCCGTTTGACTTTCGGATTGCAGCCTGCCAGCTCCAGATCTGCAGCTTCCAGCCCATCTTCCACAAATGGATGTGTGAGCAAGCGGGGTTCTGGGGTACTGATTGTCATCACAGTCTCTGTGGTCTTGGGCTGTGTGTTTGTGCACACGTATGTACCTGTGCATTAACTGGAGCAAACCGACACCGTGTAGGGATCCCACATGACTCCTCAGTACCACACTGAGGTCAGGGTGAGCACAGACAGGTCTGAAGTTGCATCAGGATGAACTATTTGACGGTAGAGAAGTCAGAACCTGAGGACCCCCCACCCCTGTCACTGAAAGGTGCCACCTACTCTCTCTGGCCACCCACTTACGCTGCTGTCTCTTCACCCAAGGAAGGCCATCACTGCCACTGCTTTGAAAGAGACCTGGGCAGCCATCATTCTCCAGAAGCATTGCCGAGGCTACCTGGTCCGTAGCCTGTACCAGCTGATCCGCGTGGCCACCATCACCATCCAGGCTTACACCAGGGGCTTCCTTGCCAGGAGGCAGTACCGGAAGGTATGGGGGAAATTAGGCTGCTGTTACTCGCTGAGCCTTCCTTGATGCAAGGGTCCTGGTGACAGAGGGATCCTCACGGCCCTGTGGGTTTGCCTGAGGGGTTGCTTTAAAAGCCTGGGATGAAGGCTCAGTGGGTCAGTGATGGGAGACTCCTGGTCTGCACTGCGGGTGCTCCAGGGCTGGCTCTCCCAGTGGTGACAGACCCAGAGAGGGAGAGAGACAGGAGGTCTGGCTGACATTGCACCAAGCTCCTTCTCCAGTTGCTGCAGGAGCACAAGGCGGTGATCCTTCAGAAGTATGCGAGGGCATGGTTGGCCCGGCGTAGGTTCCAGAACATCCGCAGGTTTGTGCTCAACATTCAGCTGACTTACAGGGTCCAGCGCTTGCAGAAGAAGCTGGAGGATCAGGTAGGCATCCATATGCATCTGTTCATGTGTGTGTGCATATGCATGTGTGCATGTGTGCGTGCGTGTGTATGTTCATATATGTAGGGTACACATGTAAGTGCACACACATGTGTGTTCATGTTTGATTATTCTTTCTGAAGCAGGGACTGTCAGTCAAACCCAGAGCTCACTCACATTGCTAGTAACTCCTACTAGCCAGCTTTCTCTAGGAATCCCCTGGCTGTACCTTCCCAGGCTGGAATTACAGGCGTGCCACCTTGCCCATCTAGCATGTTTGTGGATTCTGGAAGCCCAAAGCACTTTGGATTTGGAGGCAGCTCTTTCCCCCTGCCTTTGCCTGCCTTCTATAGGTCTATCTTGACCTACTAAGTGCACCAGCTGTGCTCCCAAGACCAACCCCATGGCTGCTGGAGCTACCCAAGTTCCCACTTAAGAAGTCCTTTGGGTTTTGTTTCTTTTTTCAAATAGTCATATCCTGAGCCCATAGATAAGGGTACAGTATATGATTTTTAAGAGAAACCAGTACACCTTGATCATTAAAGTTGTTGTGGAGTCTCAGGAGCAGAAAGGCCGTACATGACAGGAGTCACCAGCTCAGAAAGAATCTGCCTCACTCGGTTCTCTGTGAAGATGCTAATAAATGTCACTTGTAGTAAAGGTGACTATTGTCGACAGAGGCCACCTTGGAGTGTGAGGCATGGACACAGCAGCTGCTTCACTCTGAGCTAACCTCTGACCTCCAAGTCTCTCTCTAGAGCAGAGAGAACCACGGGCTGGTGGAGAAGGTGACCAGCCTGGCCGCTCTGCGGGTCGGTGATCTGGAAAAGGTTCAGAAGCTGGAAGCAGAGCTGGAAAAAGCAGCTGCCCATCGGCACAACTATGAAGAGAAAGGCCAGAGATACAAGGACACGATGGAGGAGGTCAGGAGGGGAAGTGGGAGGGGTGGGGACATCTTCCTGTCTCTGTAGAGTAGGCAAATGTTGCCTGTACTTCAATAAAGCAGGACGTCATGGCCGTGACAAGGGAGCCCTAACTGCCTTTATAAGTTGTCACAAGTCCCAAGGAGCACAGCTGGCTGCTTCCTCTCTGTCACATGTCCACCTGCATGGACCCCAAAGGCCTCCTTTTCCTGACCCGTAACTTAGGATCTGGAGAAGATTTTTATCTCTGAGGTCTAGTGAGAAATCCCAGCATCCTCGATTAATATCCTAACTTTACTGCTGGCAGGTTGTACAGCTTGGCTGAGTCACTGACCCTCTGAACTTTAGTTTTATTGTGTTTAAAATAGAAAGAAAAGAAAAGAAAAGGGGACTGGAAAAAGATTTAAGGGTAAAGTTTTCTTGTGAAATCATTTAACCAGTGTCTACCATGGGCTCCACACAGGCATGAATGGGTGGATTCTAGCATTTTCTAACAGAGTTCCTTTCATTGCTGTCTGTTCTCCTGTGCCTTCCAAAGTCTTGAGGCTCCCACATTGATAGTCATAAGTCCCCAGAGGGCTTCCCTATGCCCTCTTAGTGCTCAGGGGTGCCCTTACTGCTGCTGGGGCCATCGGTGGTTCTGACAGTCATGGTCATCCCCATCAAGGGGTCCACACTTCCAGCCCTGCAGGCCTTTCATCAAGAGAGGCTGAAATAACAGACTGTGCCCTGTCACCACCCCCCCCCCACACTTCCCTGAATCACAGCAGTCTCAAACTGTGAATCCACCGTGTGTTGTGAACTAAGACGTTAATTAATAAACTACCCTGGGTATTCAGAACTTGGGAGAGGCATGAGACATTCCTTGGCTGGTGCAGGCGGTTAATACTGGCTGAGCCAAGCATATGTGATCGAAGACGTCGGCACAGAGCTTGTCACCCGGGCCAGTGGCAGGGTCACTAAGGCCTTCTGATGTCCCTTCCCTTCACTAGAGATTGTCTAAGCTGCAGAAGCACAATGCAGAGCTGGAATTGCAGAGGGAACAAGCAGAGCAGATGCTGCAAGGGAGGACTGAGGAGCTGAAAGGTACCAGCCCTGGGCGTCACTCAGCACTGTGGGTTCAACGGGGTCTCCGATGTGTAGTTGGCGCATCATGCCTCAAAGGGATAAGTGTGTATAAAAGGTATGCAGTTCTCCCTGTCTGTGCCCCATAACCAGCGGCCCTGAGGTTTTACCCAAGGAAGAGAGTATGAGTATGTACTATGTCGTATGTTTGTGTATACTGTGTTGTTCATATGTGTGTGAGTGGGTGAGCGTTTGAGTGTGTATATGAGAATTTATGTGTAAGAGTGTGCGAGTTTATGGGATTTGTATGAGTGACTGTGTAAGAGTGTTCATGAGCCTTCATGAGTGTGTATGTGGAGATGTGTATATGAGTGTGTGTCTTTGAACATATGAGTGCATATAAGTATGTAAGAATTTCATGAGTGGCCTGGGGGACCTTGCACATACTCTGCCCAGCATGAGGACGAAAGGGGTGCCAGACCTGGGATGCAGGGCTGTGTGGAGGAGCAGCCAGGGTGGAGGGGGTGTTGTCAGTGCCCCTAGGACAGGACTTCTGGGGTTCTAGCAAGAAGGCACACCCTAACTGTAGACCAGGCTTTGGAACCCTCTGGAGATAGTGAGAGGCAGAGATGTTAGGGAAGAACCTGGAGCCTGAGCAGGGAGGGGCTCACCCCACTGAAATGCTTTTTATCACACTACTCTTGAATGGTTGTTTTGCAGAGAGGGAGTTCTAACTTCTGCAAGTGGAGTTTTCCACAAGAATATTTAAATTCTCAGACATGTAACCGAAAAACAGGCTGTTCGGTACCAATGGCCATGGCATACTTGGGTGGATAATCTTAGTAGAGCTGTTATTTTTTTGACACCCCTAACCTACTTACCTAGTTTATGAAGACTTGCCTTGAGTCTCCACAGTAAAAAAAACATCCTCCAAGGTGGCTCTGAAGTGTGAGACACTTAAGACATTGTCTTGCAGATTTGTTTCTAAGGCTGTTCTCTGTCCGCAGAAAAACTGGACAAGCTCACCAGGCAGCTGTTTGATGACGTGCAGAAGGAAGAGCAGCAAAGACTGTAAGAAATGCTTGCTTCAAGCTACCATGTCCCTCACTCAGCTGGCCCATCCCTTCCCCTTCTTTCTTCTTTCCTCTCCCTCCCTTCCTTTCCCTTTTCTCTTTTCTTTTGTTATGACATGGTCCCAGGCATCACTGGCTGCCTTTGAACCTCCTACAGAGCCAAGGATGTCCTTGAACCTCTGATCCCCTGTCTCTCTGTAGATCACCGCAGCAGGTTTATGCATTGCTGGGAGCGGAACCTAGGGCCTTGGGCTCACTATTTAAGGACTCCATCTACAGAGCTACACCCCCATTCACTCTGCTCTTTTCTGATTCGATTCTCAGCTTGAAGCTGGTATAATCCAGATCCTGGCAGGGAGAGTGTGGATATTCTAAGAAGTGGGATTTTTAGAATCTCAAGGGCCCAGTTCTACGGTGTATGGCTTCAAATGATGCCCATGCTTCGAACTGTCCACACTGCTGCTACTGATGGACCCTCACTGGTCCCATAGCATTGGATTGGATCAGCCCCCTCCTGGTCTTAGTTATAAACCATCTGCTAATTCTCAGAGATTCCAGTCCTTTTTTCAGAAGAAGTCCATGGTTTATATGTCTAAGTGTGGGACATGATGGGGGATGTGAAATATTTTTATTATGTTTCCTGGGAGACAGAATCTCAGGGCGGCCGGGATGATGAGGTACCACTTCCCTGTGCAGTTAGCAGAACACCAGGCTCTAGGGAAGCAGGTGGGTAAGGAGACGTCCAAAGACTGAGGAACTGGCTGGCACAGGTTGCCCTGAGCTCCCTGCTGTCCTGCCTGAGTGGGGCTGTATAGGCCTGTGAACAAAACTGTGTCTCAGGCCTCCTCGCAGCTCCATTTGGCCCCTGGTCATCTACCCGTGTATGCCTGGTCCCTGCACAATCCTCAGAGACACAAACTACTATCAGACCCAACAGGTTCAGGCTTTGGATCTGAGGTTTACTGTGCCTCAGACTCCAGGTTTAGTTTTGGTTTTGATTTTTACTGGCATCTTGAGAATACTACAGGGGCTGAAGAGATGGCTCAGCCATTAAGAGCACTGACTACTTCTGAGAGGACCCAGGTTCAATTCCCAGCACCCACATAGCAGCTAACAACTCTCTGTAATTCTGAGATCGGATATCCTCACACACCCATACATGCAGGCAGAAACACCAACACATATAAATACAAGTAAATTATTTTAAAAAACAAGTTTTAAAAAAAGAGAGAATACTATAGTCAGTTTTAGGGGAGTATTACAAAGTTTAAAGGTTTATTAATATCTATAAAAAGACATGAAACAGAAATCTTTGTGGAGCATAGGTCTCTTCCTCAAAGTCTCCTCCTCCTTTGGGCTATTAGAGCAAACCAATCGAGGCTCTGGGTCGGCATCCCAGCGCGCGAGGCTGCAGGAAGCTCACAGAGCTCCTGGGACTGCTTCAGTTCTGACTGGACCCTATAGAATAAGCAAAGTTTGTCTGTATCACGTATCTCTTTGTAGCCATCAGCTTAGTCCGTCACCACCTGTTCAATTCAGTGACCCTATCACAAGAAATTCGGTTTCCGCATACTTTGGGGGCACCTGGCTTTGCCAAAATATATTCTAAAATTCATAAAACAGGGACTGGAGAGGTGGCCCAATAGTTAAGAGTGCTTGCTGAGCAACCAGAGTTTGAATCCCAGCACTCATGTAAGTTGGGTGTCCAAAGACACCTGTATCTCTAACTCGGAGGGATGTGATCCCCTCTTCTGACCTCCATGTGCAAAGGTGCAAGCATCAGGGTACACAGTTCGTACACCCAGACACAGACACCTGCTTTCACACATAGACACATGTATACACACACAGATAGATAGATAGACAAACAGACAGACAGACAGATGATAGATAGATAGATAGATAGATAGATAGATAGATAGACAGACAGACAGACAGACAAACAGATAGATAATTTCTAAATTTCTTGGAAGGCAAGATCTCTGAATATAGAAATGGCCCTCTTGTTTATGTTCCTTATCTGAAGCTTGGGGCCAGAAGGGCTTTGGTTTCAGTGTTCTATATTTTGGGGACTTGGTGTAGACATCACTAAGAGAGCACCCCTCCTTCCGCAGTCCCAAATCCTAAACATTTCAAAGATGGAACCTTTCGTTATCACACGGGTGGTATCATTTGGGGTCTTAGTATTTCTGATTTCATTTGGGGGATTTGTGATGCTCCACCTGTATTTTTAAGGACTAAACCAGACCCCTGTGGGTCCTGAGCACTTAGAAGGGCCAGAACTTGACAGAATATGCCAGGTCTTTGCTGAGGGACTACATCCCACCCAGGGAACAGCACGGAACCTACGTATGGCAATACTCCAGGACCCAGTGTGATTTGAAGTCCAGCCTCTTTGCTCTGTGCTGTGATGATCATAGAGTTTCTCACACCAGGTGATCTAAGACTCTAAACAGGAAACAACAGGAATCTGGCTTCTCCGCTGGCCGCAGTGGGTCCTTACCCATCTCCTCCTTTGGCACTGAGGTGTCTCCTCAATATTTATTGTATATTGTTTTGTTCGAAAACTATTAAGAACAACTCTGAGTTAGATTTTCTTCTTTTACCATCTAGACTTCTTGAAAAAAGTTTTGAGCTGAAAACGCAAGCCTATGAAAAACAGATAGAGTCTCTGAGAGAAGAAATTAAATCCCTCAAGGAGGAGAGGTCACAGCTGCATCACCAGCTAGAAGAGGGCCGGGTCACCTCTGACAGCCTGAAGGGGGAGGTGGCCCGCCTAAGCAAGCAGGCAAAGGTGTGTGCTGCCTTCTAGACCCGCCTTCTAGGTGACGCCCTTGATCTACACAGAAACAGTGAAAATGTCTCAGATTCAGGTTATGGGGGGTGGAGTTTGGGGAGGGAGATGGGCCATTCTTTTGTTGAGAGATTTATTAACACCATAGAGGTTTCCACAGAGATCTCAGCATTGCCAGGGATTCTTACAGATTCAGGAAAAATGAGAAGGTTCAGTAGCCTGTACTCAGATTATCTTGGAATCCTGGGTGGCAGGAGAGGGAGTAATGGTTCAGCCCTTTAGCTAAGTAAGGTGTGTCTATCATACAGGAGGTGCCCCCCTGGAGCCCCATCTTGCCTAGGGTGTTTGGGAACAGCCTTTTGGGGGAGCGAGAGTCTGAGTCACAGAGGGTGCTTTCTTTTATAGCAGCTGAGACGGTAGGAAGAGAAAGGGCTGCTGAGGGGTGAGTGGTCCCATAGCTTCTAGCCCCATCTTGCTTTAGCGTCTCCGTGTTCCCAAGGGATCAGACAACAGCAGCATCCATATAGACTGAAGGCTCACAACACCTGGGTGCTCTATTCTCCCGAGTCCCAGGCTCCGGGCTGTCTGAAAGTGTATTTCATATTTGACGAGTCCGCTTCTAACACTCTAAGACTGCAGCTGTACAGTTACTTAAGTACACTGACTAGGAGGATGCTTCCTATTTAAATTATAAATTCAGGCAAACCCTTATTGCTCATCATGTTATAAACTTGTGAATGAATCCCTGCACTGAAGTGAAATTGTTACCATTGCCTTTTTTTTTTTTTTTTTTTTTACTTTTATACTGTTACCCAAAATCCCCACGTGTGATCAGGAGGGACCTCAGGTGGGCTGGCCAGGCCCGGGGTCGCAGCCTGGAGAGTAGATTGCCTTTCTAGCACACAGGAGGCTCTGGCTTTGAACCCCAGAACCCCAAAGTCAGAAATAGTGTTGCAGTTCTGTAATCCTAGCATGTGGATGCTGAGCACCCAGCCTCATGTCCTTTGGAAGAGCAGCCAGTGCTCTTAACTGTAAGGCCATCTCTGCAGGCTCATCTTAGACTGGGGGAATTGTGAGCCTGCACTTGGACTGAGGCACCAGTAGATGTCACTCCCTTCTTCTGGTGCTTTAAGAGGTCTGGCTTTCAAGGGTCTTAGTCATCAGTATTAAGCTCTTTGTGGTACAGTCTGAAGAAAGTAGGAACATGTAAATTTTACCTGAAATATGTACAGAACCACGAAGAGAATCAAGGCTTCAGACCCATGAACTTGGCACACGATCCCAAACCCATCATTTAACCTTCAGTTCAGCGTAGATTCATTTTCTAACCGATGAGGGCTCGGCTTGTTCTACTCACTTCTAGGTCTGATAGGTGTCTGGGTGGAGCACTCGGTGTTTGATCCCCTTCCTCTCTGAGTTAGAAGCTGGGGCCTGACACTACTCAGAGTAACAGAGTATTTGAGGAGGTGTTTTTGTTTGTTTGTTTGTTTTTTTAACCCCTGCTACCCTTAAGAATACGTCTATCTATCTTAACTACAAAATACGCAAGCCGTGGTCTTCCTCGAGATGAACGTGCAGTGTGAATAATGGTGGATGAAGACCTTTTGAAAGCAGAGATGCTTATAGGAAACTGTCCGCCGTGATCTTCCCAGGGTGCCTAGCCTCCCCTACCTGTGATTCAATACCTCCAGAGTCCAATTCCCAGCAACCACGCTCTGTGATTGTTGCTCCTCTCAGCCTAGCTGAGGACAGAAGCTTGCTAGAAAGCACCTTCCCTTTCCCACCTGACCTGGCTAGCCCCCTGCCCTTCTCATGGCAAACTCATAACTGTTTTCTTCCCTTACAATCGGGAAGCTAATTCTGGCAACCAAGTAGACCTGCAAACAGTTGCTCGGGTGAGCTGCTTCAGGGCAAGCTGTGAGGCTGTACGAGGTCGATACGATTCCAGCTAGGACGCGGCACGGAGGTGCAGGCCACCTTCTGCTGTGTGACAGGAGTGTGCCCTTGCCTAGTGTGAATTATAATGGCTGTTTTCTGATTTAGACCATCTCTGAGTTTGAGAAGGAGATCGAGCTGCTTCAGGCACAGAAGATAGATGTGGAAAAACACGTGCAGTCACAGAAACGGGAGATGAGAGGTACCAGGGGCATGGTTAGTGGGTAGTCCGGAAGGCTTGTTAGTTGGCTACCTGAGAGGGTAGTTAGTGGGTTGGTGGCCAGCTGGTAGGTTATTCAGTGGCAGGCTGTAGAAGCGACTCTGGAGATGCCATGGGGAACAAAGCCACGCTCAAACTCAATTTATCCTGTTCCCTCTTTCCTTCTAGAACGGATGTCAGAGGTCACCAAGCAGCTTTTGGAGAGCTATGACATCGAAGATGTTAGAAGCAGGTAATCAGTTTTACATTATCAGACATTTACAAATGTAAAACAGGTTGGAGAAGTGGCTCAGCAAAGTGTCAGCATGTGAGTGTGAGCCCTAGAATCAAGTCATGTATTTCAAAAGAAGAATCACATGCTTGTAACCAGCCAATGGGGAGGTAAATACAGAAGCATCCCTGGGCTTACTGAGAAGCTAGTGTAGCCTACTCAGTGAAGTCCAAGCGACTGAGAGACCCTGCCTCAAAATGCTGTTGGGGGCTGGAAAGACAGATGGTTTAGTGGGTAAGAGTGCTTGCTGCTCCTTCAGAGGACCAGAGGTTAGTCCCCAGAACCCCTGTCAGATGATTCACACCCACCTGCAACTCCAGCTTCATAGGGGATCTGATGCTGTGTTCTGGTCTCCACCAGTACCTGTACATGAGCACACACACACACACACACACACATACACACACACATACACACACACATATATACACACACATACACACACACACATACACACACACATACACACACATACACACACATACACACACACACACACACATACACACACACACACACACATATACACACATACACACACACACACATATACACACACACATACACACACTTTCATAAAGCAAGATGAACAGTCCTATAGGAATAACATACACAAGCCATGTAAAGTGTAAGTAAGGCATCTTCCTTTTGTGTCTTCTTTATTTGTTCTCTAGGCTCTCTGTGGAAGATCTGGAACATTTAAATGAAGATGGAGAACTCTGGTTTGCCTACGAAGGACTAAAGAAAGCAACCCGGTTAGATATTCCCCTGGGATTCTGGTTTGTTTTTGGTTTGGTTTGGTTTGGTTTGGTTTGGTTTGGTTTGGTTTGGTTTGGTTTGGTTTGGTTTGGTTTGGTTTGGTTTGGTTTGGTTTGGTTTGGTTGTTTTCCAGAGACTATATACAATGTTGAGAAGTTCACTTTGCTTAGAGTAGACACATAATAACCCCTAGAAAGACTTCTCTGAGAATTCAGCCATTTGTCTAGTGAAGAGGCCTAGTGTTTGCTAACAACTAGTTACAGGGCTGGGGATTTGGCTCAGTTGATAAGAAAGAGTGCTTGCCTGGCATACATAAAACTCTGATTTCCATCCCTCACACTTAAGAGATGGGGTGTGATGAGGCACACACTGAACTCCAGCACTCAGAAATCAAAAAGATGGAGAAGTCCAAGATCATCCTTAACTACCTAAGAAGTCTAAGGCTAGCCTGGGCTAGAAACCCTATATCAAAGAGCAAACAAAATGTGTACTGGAGAGATGGCTGTGGTTAACACCGACTGCTCTTGCAAAGGACCTGGGTCTGTTAGATTCCTGCACTCCCTTGGCTGCTCACAACCATGTAGAACCTCAGCTCCAGGGAAACTCATGCCCTCCTCTGGCTTCCATGGGATTTGCACATACACACACACACACACACACACACACACATACAGACACACACGAGTTCTCATATATCCCTTTATTAGCTCATGCAGCCTCTCCACTGCCTCTAGCTCACATCAGGCCCCCCAAAGGCGCACATTAGGTCCCCATCTTGTACACTCAGTGAATCCTCCAAGTGTATATGAACACATAATCATAACTGTACCACACAGAACATAGGGTTTCAATTATGAACTGTAAAAACATAGCTGAGCTTCTTCTAAAATGAAATGTATTTGTTGTTCACTGTTTTAGAACCATGGGAAGGGGTCTTTTGATTACAGTTCCTAATTCTCACCGTCTCCTCTAGAAGCATTGTCAGTTTTAGGTCCTGAGGGTGGCGTGCTGACCCTAGATTTCTCAGCTGCTGCATGATGACCTGCTGTGACCAGCCCAGAAACACAGAGACCACGGGTTCATTCTTCTACCCTTTTAACAGTGTTCTGGAGAACCATTTCCAGTCTCAGAAGGATTGCTATGAAAAAGAGATTGAAGGTCTGAACTTCAAAGTCGTGCACCTAAGCCAAGAAATCAACCACCTGCAGAAGCTGTTCAGAGAAGAGACGGACATCAATGAAAGTATCCGGCACGAGGTCACCAGGCTGACGTCAGAAAACATGGTATGGCCTCACCTTGGCCTGCGCGTCACCACTGCGCGTCACCACTGCGCGTCACCACTGTCCCAGAGACGATATTTGCTGCTGGAGCAACAGTCAGTTCTCAGCAGCAAAACAACTCATTTTAACTAGTTCTTTGGTGATAAATGACTGAGTCAGAAGATAAACATACATCTTGTCCCCAGGCTGGAAAACACTGAGATTTGAGAGTGGTTGATTACCAGTGTGGTGGGTTCAAACTCTGTGAGTGAGCTTACATTTATATGTTTAGTTCTAGCCCCAAACTCTTGTAACGGAACAAAAAGCAAACCAAGGCAAAAGTGTGGCTCTTGAGGGGGAACATGCTCATGTCAGCCCATCTGTTCATCCCCCAAATACCCTGAGTCTCCCCTTCTTGTTGTGTTTGTCTGGTCCTTTCTTCTCACTTGTACCTGTTGAATGCTCTCCGGACACACACATACAATGCTTTCAAGATACAAACAAGATACAAACACACACACACACACACACACACACAATCCTTTCAAGATACACGTACACATATGCACACAAAGCTTTCAGGATCTATGTACACACAAACACACACAATGTTTTCAAGATACACACACTGACACACAATGCTTTCAGGATCTACACACACAATGCCTTAAAGATACACACATACAAATGCTTCCTTATCCATGGTATGTTGTGGCCACCACCCCATTTCTGTGTGATTGATGGGTCTTCTCAAAGGTCACTAACCACTCTTCCACATGCCTTTCATGTCCTCTGCAGCCACCCCATTCTGTTACACAATTCTCAGCAACTTGTGGCAATGCTGGCTGCTCCCCTGCCTCAGGGACTGCAGAGAATCCTTGAGGCTACTTCTTCTATCTTACTATCTGCTGTGACTCTGCTTCTTTCTTCCTCCTCTGGCCAAGCCATAAGTTGGGAGTCTCAGGGCCACATCCCCCAGGAGTCTACAGGAGCAGGAACTGTGCCGCAGTTCAAGGCCTTACTTGGTAGGCTTGTGTATTCCTGGATAAACCTTGGTGAGGAGCGGAGAGTGAGAACCACTAAGAGGTATTCTGTGTTCGGGCTTCAGAGACCTAGGTGTCTGTTTAAACTTAGAGAACAGGAAAACAAAACGAGCAAACAAAACTGCTTTTTATTTGGCTGGGTGTGGAAGGGATGAACATTCAAAAAGATGCATAACAAAGGAGAACAGCTTATGGGGAGCCCTGGGCAACTCCAGCTGCACAGTACTCTGAGATAGAGTGTCCTCTTCCAGGTGAGAGGGTACTGCTACTCATTGGAGCAGCTCAGCACGGGGACCCTTCCCTTCCCACAATGCACCGCTTTCCTTCTCAGGATAGCCATGTGAGAACTGCTCTCTCTGAGCATGCTGGGATTTCTTGAGGCCATGGCCTAGGTCTTCAGATGAAGGGGGAGGGAGGGATGTAATGCCAGTGCATTCCAGAGCCTCAGTTGGCCTGTTACACACACAGCCTGAGTAGTCCACAAGCTGAACAAGGAGATGGGTGAGTGTTTGGAGAGCATAAAAATCCGGACTCGGCATTAATTAATCTCTCTTCTCTGAAGATGATCCCAGACTTTAAGCAGCAGATTTCAGAGTTGGAGAGGCAGAAGCAGGATCTTGAATCCCGCCTGAAGGAGCAGGCTGAGAAGATGGAAGGTAAGGTGAAGAAGCATCCTGGTCCTGCTTCTAGGAAATGCATGAGAGGCCATAGCATTGGGGACATTGAGCTGTGGTCTCTAGAACCCTGCAGGTGGAGGGCAAGAATGAGTGGAGTATTAAAGGGGAAGCTTTCTTCAAGTTCCACAGTGGAAATACAGACTGTTGTGCTGATATGACTACTTTTAAAGAAAATTCAGAATTCTAGATGTTCATATAAAATGTTGTTCTTACATAGTGATTTATTAAAAATCTAAACCTAATTCAGGCCAAACAAAACCTAATCTCTGACTGGATAGGGGTTAGAGCCTCAGGTCTGTGAAAATAACAGCAGCCCCAGAGTAGAGCTCAGAGACATGGCTGACCACAGCACTGACAGGAATTCCTCATATTAGGAAAGCTGGAAGAGCCGTTCAGCCACCTGAACCGGGTCCGAGAAGAGGAGGGAAGGCAGGGCAAGTAAGTGTTCTGGTGGGAACACCATCTGTGCGCAATCACCAACAGGAGGGAGCTCACACCCAGACCCAGAGCACCTCGTCCCTTCCTCAGGGCCGTGGAAACACAGAGTGAGATGCATCCCGGAGGAAAGGAGAGGCTTGTGGGTAAGATCCAAGAACTTCAAGAGGCCATCAAGTTCCCAAAGAAGCAACCAGAAGCTGAGGGGGAAGTGGAGAGTATTCTCCAACAAGAGGCGTCTCGACTCTCTTTGGAAAACAGGGTAAGAGACGCTTGATTGGCTACCCGTGTGGCGGTTGGAGCCTCTGACGGAAGTGAAACAACTGTAGATCAGAAGGCCTTCTGTCAGAGCGCTGCGTCCATATCTCAAGGACAGGTGTGAGGATAAGCACTCAGCAGTAGAGTGATTGTCACCCCAGCTCTGCACAGTCTGGGTCGGTGGTGAAGGCCCGGAATCCCAGCACTCAGGTGGTAAAGGAGAATCAGAAGCTGAAAGCATCCCTGAAGGGGAGTTTGAAAGCAACCTGCTCTATTCGAGACCCTGCTGAAAAGGAAACAAAGGCAGGGCGGGGCAGGCAGTCACTTTCAGAGCCAAAACACTCTGTACCCTTTAGAAAAGATGTTTCTGGGTCAAACCCTGCATAGGCGAAGCCACCTATTCACCTGAAAAGGAAAGCCACACCCAAACTCTCTGGCGCCCTCTTCTGACAGCGCATTTCCCAGGTTCTTATTTTTATAAAGTCTGTGTTGGACATGAATTCATAATCAAGGAATATAGATCAAGATGTACTATATCCACAGAGTAGGAAGTGGTAAAAAGATACTAATGAAAATGTTGTTATGTGGAAGTATCAGAAGTAAAATACCACGTCTTGTGTAATTTCCTTGGTTCAGAGTATCTGGAATGGGCAAACCCATAGCCACAGCGAATTGTTGACTACAGAAACAGACTAAAGCGCGACAGCTAAAGGCCACAGTGTTTTTAATCTTTTTTCCAAATTACATTTGTATGTTTCTTATTTAAGGTTTCTATTGCTGTGATTAAAAGACCAGCTTGGGGAAGAGAGGGCTTCTGTCAGCCCACACTTCACATCACAGTCTGTCAGGGAGGGGAGTCAGGGCAGGAACTCAAGGCAGAAACTGAAGCAGAGGCCATGGAGGAACACTGCTTACTAGCTTTTTGCTGGTGGTGTGCTCAGCCTGCTTTGTTATCATCTAGGACTACTTGCTCAGGGATGTTACCACCTACAATGGGGTGAACCCTCCCACATCAATCATTAATCAAGTAAAGTCCCCACAGTCTAGTGGGGACATTTTCTGAATTGAGGTTCTCTCCTCCAAGATGACTCTAGCCTATGTTAAGTTAGCAAAAACTAACAAGGACTCTGTGTGTGTGTGCTCGTGCGTGCACATATGTGTGTGTGCACATATATGTGTGTGAGTGCACACACACACACACACACATGACCACACAACTTGCAGGACCCACTATGTGGGTACTGGGGATTGAACTCAGCATCAAGCTTGGAGGCAAGCCCCTTGACCACCTGAGCTAACCCAGATGTACTGTTCTTTAGGAGTATTCTTTAGTGTTAGGGTGCATCAGAAACGTCTGGAGCAGAAGGCACATGTTGTGCACGTCATGGATGTGAGTGAAACTTATACTGTGTGTAATGCAGCTCCATAAAGCCACTAACAAAACCAAAGCCAAAGAAGATGACTATAGTAAAAGCCCCTGTTTCTTTGGGTTTCTGTAGGATCTGGAGGAAGAGTTAGACATGAAGGACAGAATGATTAGAAAGCTACAGGATCAAGTCAAGACTCTGACCAAGACGATTGAAAAAGGTAAGGGGCCGGGAAGCCTCTTTTGAGCTTTTAGGTAAGGCTCGGTGTAGGAATGTGTGGGCACTGCCTTATGTGCACACAAAGCTCAATGGGATGAGGCTCCACGGGTCAGGCTTAGGACCTGGGGGTGAGCTGAGGAGCCTTGGAGGCCTTAAAGCTCACTACATCGATACCACATCCTTTCATTTCAAGAGACACCCCAAAACAAGTATGTTCTCCACTTTCTCTGTCAGTTCCATGCTTTCAAAATGAAATTGTAATGGAGTGTCCAATTAATTGTTTTGAAGGCTATACAGATACTGGGCCCGTGAGTATCCCAGTTTCTGTTAGCGAAGATAGAGAGGAGGAAGACAGACATAACATCCTGGCCTCAGATGAATGGCATGTGTAGCCATGAGACCCAAGGGAAGGAGCCGCTGCCTGCCATCCCTCTGTCATGAAGTCTACATCCCTGCGAGTCCTCTGCTCCCGTCTCCTGCTCTTCACACTTCCGTTCTGTACTCTTCCTCTCCGGCCCGGCCTTGCTAGCACAGGCTGTACCACAACCATCTCTCTTTTCCCTTGCTCCTTCCTTTGAAGACCCCCTTTATTCTTAGGGGTTCCACATTTACCTTGCATTTGAGGCAGACACAGCGACTGACCTGTAAATGCTTCAGCTGAGTTGGAACTCTTTCTGCTTCAGTAATAGGTGTTACAAGCCAATCTGCCCTCATGAAGATCAGGACCAGGTCTGGACATCCTGTCCTTTATGTCTCTACTGTTGGAGTTGGTGGATGGATGGATTCACGGATAGATAATGGACTGATGGGTGAATGGATGATGAGTGAATGAACGGATGGTGTGTGACTAGTTGATATAGATGACTGATGGATGGATGGATGATAGGTAAATGGGTGGATGATGGATGGATGAAAGGTGAATGGAAGATAGATAGAGGATGGATAGATGAACAAAACCGCGAGCTACATTCTCTGTATGATACCTACTCACTTCTTTTCCCGAGCTCCAGATTCAGTGTGTCTCTTTGACCATTTTCTTTCAACTCAACACATCTAAATCCAAATCTTTTCTGCCTGTATCAGTTATCCATTATCATGTAACTCGTTACTCCAAACTTAGCAGTGCAATATTAATACCACTACATTTGTGATTATATGGCTTCTATAGGAGCCATAGGAGATTGGCAGCCCAGCCCCACCCCTGTGATCAAGACTGTGAGACTGAGACAGGTTCCTTGAGTCTTGCACCTTTCCCTGTAGATAGCATCAAGGCACTATCTTGGGTTTCTTCCCCTCCCCCAATGTGTTGGAGATGCATTAGACACTCAATAGGATTCATTCAAGAACATCTCGGCCTTTTCAGCAGTGGCCATACTCCCGGACAGACATCGTAACCAGGAGAAATCTAAAGCATCAAACAGCTGTAACACAGCTGCGAGCTACAGCAGCTCTTGAGTGGCGAGGACTCGGATAGTATTTCACTATGAAACCAGGAAGTGTGGGGTTTGTGTATGTAGCTGACCGTTCGCCTCTGTCTGCAGCCAACAGTGTGCACCTGCCCTCGGAATCCAAGGAGTACCTTGGAATGCTGGAATACAAGAAAGAAGATGAGGCGAAGCTCATTCAGAACCTCATTCTTGGTAGTCAAAATCAGATCCCTGGGTTATGCTTTGAGAACTTGAATATCGGACAGCTCCAAAGTCCCGGGCAGAGGCTGGCCTTTCTCTTCTCACTTCTTTCACGGCTTCTTCCCCAGCTTGACTTGCTGAGCGATTCTTGGTTAAGGGAGAGGGGCTTTGCACTGCAAACCACAGCAACACATCGCTTGCTTTTGCTTACACTAGAAACTGGGGTCAGCTCCACTGTTTACAGACACTACCAGTGTCCTTTGGGGAACCACAAATGGCCCTCAGCCGAGAACTACTACCCCAAACTTCTCCCAAGTCTAATCAGAGGGTCAGGATGGAAGACACAGCTTCTGGCCGTGGGCATGGTTGGCACACCTGTAATCCCAGCACTCAAGGACAGAGGCAGGCAGATCTCTGAGATTGAGGCCAGCCCGGTCTACAGAGCAATATCCAGGATGGCCAGGGCTACACAGAGAAACCCTGTCTCAACAACCCCTCTCCCAGCACAAGAATACTGAGCTATTGGCTACATTTCAGTTCCTATTAACAAAATGCTGGTAGAAACAATTGGAAGAAATGTTTATTTGGGCATGGAGGACCAGCTGAGTACCTGGTGCTAAGAGTGTATGGTGAAACCTGTTCATATCACAGCGCTGGAAACAGACATCTGCAGGAAATCAGCGCCCTCCTCAAAGGCCTACCTTTAATCACCGAATTTCACTTAGCTAGATACCAGCCTCCCCAAATAGCACCACTAACTAGTTGGGAAACAAATATTCAAAGCCTAAGTCTATAAGTGATATTCCAGCTCCAAACCCTAACACCGCCCAACCCACGCTGACACGGAAGAGACCTCTTGTCTGCAGCTGTCTTATCTCGGCCACGGGAAGGTGCAGCTTTCTCTTCATGCTTCCCTGCAAGGTTCCCTTCTTCATCCCCGCTCTCTCTCTGCCGTCTTTCTTTAAACGACTGGCTTATCTATTTAACATGCATGTATATATGTATGTACATGCACCTTGTGCAGTCTTGGTGTTTATGGAGTCCAGGAAAGGGTTTCAGACCCCTTGGAACTGGATATAGCAGATGGTTGTGAGCCACCAGTTGGGTCCTGGGAACTGAACTGGGTCCTCTGCAAGAGCACCTCTCCAGTCCCTCTCTGACATCTCCCTGTCCCCTCTGCAGTACTGTTGGTCACCAGTGTCTCTATTCAAGACAGTTTGACTCCCATCCATATCAGAGGAGTTGGAATGAGTTGGCCAGGGCTTGGGTTCCTTTCCTATACTGGGAATCCAATGTCTAGAGCCTCCTTACTAGGGAAAACTGCAGCCTTTTTCTCCTATTTGGACTTAGATGTGAGGTGACTTTACAGAGGAGGTGTGAGAGAAGCCAGTGGCTCCCATGTACTTTTGCCAAATAAGAACCCAGATTGAGTTTCTCTGAGAGAAAACAGATCTGTGCTCTCAGGCCCAAGCACAGAAGGGTCAGGAGCTCTCCCCTTCCCCCTCCCTCCCAACAACCTCCACCAGCAATCATAGGAGGAGCTAAGAGCAGCTAAGAGCGTGTTTCTCTCTGCTACAGACCTGAAGCCCCGAGGTGTGGTGGTGAACATGATCCCCGGGCTGCCAGCTCACATCCTGTTCATGTGTGTGCGATATGCAGACTCCCTGAATGATGCCAACACGCTCAAATCCCTCATGAACAGTGCAATTAACGGCATCAAGCATGTGGTTAAGGTAGGGGCAGCCTTTGATGTGGGTCCTTGGTATGGTGTTTGGTTTGGAAACAGTTCTGGGAAATGACCAGGAGGTCACTTTGTCCTCCTTTGACTTCTGACCTTTGGAGAGCTACGTGATTCCCCCAAAGAAGCAGAGCCACTGAGGAAAGACAAATGGAGAGGCCCAGTGGGCCTCAAAGACTTATGGAGAGAATACAGCCTGTGGTCACCATCTTTGCTCTTCCACTCCTCACGAGTGAGGGATACGTGCTCTACCAGTGAGCAGTAAGGGGGAATGGGAAACTGAAAAGTTACTCATGTCTTCTGTTGGCAAGTATATTATTCTCCTCCTAAAACATTATTATTCATGCTGGAGAGATAGCTCAGTGGTTAAGAGCTCTGGTCACTCTTACAGAGGACCTGGGTTTGATTCCCAGAACCTACACAGTGGCTTATAACCATCCATAACTCCAGTTCTAGGGGATCTAATGCTCTCTTTTAGACACATATGCAAACACACACACACACACACACACACACACACACACACTTTTAAATTAAAACCTTATCATTACAGTTTTTCCTAGTCCATTAAAAGAAGACCCGTATGCTCATTAGGTTGGTGACTTTGTGAAGTTAAATAGGACAGCTGAGACCCCTCCTGTCCCACCCCAATCCCACATGCAGTTTGTTGAAGAAGATGGAGAGCCTTTGTACATCCCCTAATGACTCATCCAGGTTGGAGGGTGGTCTTGTTCCACACTGTTACATGGGGGCCCAGGACCTATTTGGCCTGCTGAATGTCGCCCTGTAGGTGTGTTCATCAGAATGACCAGGTAGCTAGACAACCCACGGTTGGCTACCCTGTGGGAAGGGAACCACATGTGCATGACACAGAGTTGACCAGTTACCAGCTAAGCTAGTTCTGATGTTTGACACATGGTTTCAGTATGTAATCCAGACTGGCCTCAGACTTGGAGACCTACCAGCCTCTGCCTCCGAGTGCTGGGACTAAAGGTGAGTGTGGCCATGCCCATCCAACATTGTCTTCTCTTGTCTAAGGAACACTTTGAAGATCTGGAGATGCTGTCCTTCTGGCTTTCCAACACTTGTCATTTTCTCAACTGCTTGAAGCAGTACAGTGGAGAAGAGGTGAGGAACATGCCTGTCCTGCTGATGGCATCCTGGGACCACCTCACAATCTGGCTCACAGAGGCACACAGTGGTAACCACGGTGCTCTGATCCACACTCCACAGTCTCTAGGCCAGCTAGCTTGCTAACCTCCTCTTCACCCAGGA
Organism: Micromys minutus; assembly: GCF_963924665.1. Taxonomy (NCBI): domain Eukaryota; kingdom Metazoa; phylum Chordata; class Mammalia; order Rodentia; family Muridae; genus Micromys; species Micromys minutus. The sequence goes on from NC_137956.1 coordinate 8,816,208, forward strand.
GGCCAATCTGCCTATCACCTGTCATGTGCTTAGACATTACTACATGCCAAAGGCTCCAAGAAGTTCAGACTGTGGCCTTAGTGTAAGGCTTTGATCGATAAGCTCTCAAATCCTCAGGAAATAGTCTTGTTTCCTCCTGAAGGGTACATTCTGTGAATCTCAGTATGAGGACCCAAAATATAACCACTGGTTCTTCTAGCTAACTGTTCTCTCTAGAGGACTCTATTCTCCCATGACCCATAAATAGATGGTGCCTGCACCCCAACTCTCCAGGTACTGATATTGTGAAGGTGTTGTTCTTCAAGCTTCATGTAGGGCATTTTTTTTTTCATTGAATTGGAATGACAGAGTGACTTTTAGGGTGTTTTTATTCCACATGAGAAGCCAGAGCAAACATTGGGTTTTCTCCTGCCCCAGGGACAGTGCTGTGATTCTGGGTATGACTACGATCATACAATTAAATTGCTATCCTTTGTCATGCTGAATAAGCCAGGGCTCATTTAAAAGCAAACACTAAGCTTTAAGCTGCAGAATCACCCTAGATGCTGACTCCAATAACATCATTAGTCTAGACGGGATTTCAACTTCCTTCCTGCCCACAGCACTCTGATGTTTGTGCTCAAATTCCTTTCAGGAATTCATGAAGTATAACAGCCCACAGCAGAATAAGAACTGCTTGAACAATTTTGATCTTACAGAATACAGACAGATTCTGAGTGACGTGGCAATACGGATCTATCACCAGTTCATCATCGTGATGGAAAACAACCTCCAGCCGATAATAGGTGAGAAGAGAATTAAGAACCAAGAGACACTTGTAGTCACAGTGAAGCTGTTTGTTTTGAGACAGAGTCTCCTATAGCCTCAGCTGGCCTTGAACTTGATCTGTAACTATAGCCAAGGAATGTCTTGAACTGGTGATTCTTCTGTCTGTATTTCCTAAGAGCAAGGATTTCAGGTATATACCATCGTGCCTGGTTTTGCTTAGTACTGAGAATCAAACCAAGGCGTTGTGCATACTAGACAAGCGTTCTAACAACTGAGCTACAATCCCAGCCCAAGAGACTTTTTTTAAAAAGAGAAACTGCATGTGTGGTATATGTGCTTATGGGTAACATAGCTCCAAAAACTGAGAAGACACATCACTGTAATGTCTACCTTTCCATGCTTAGCTTGCTTAAAATAACTTTATAAATAGTAGCACACGGTTGACCTTTTTCTTTGTGTCAGTAGGCCTTTTTCCTGAAGGCAGCCCTGTGGAGAAGTTACACTGTTTATTTTATGTGCTATTTGGTTTCTTCTGTGGCTGTACCAAATCCTTTTGAAATCTTCACATCCCACTCATGTGTGCATACTTTACCTGCTCTCTGAAACTTAAGTATCTTGGGATTTGACGACTCCAGACACTGACCTCCTTGCTCTTAGCTAGCTCTTTCTCAGGGGGACCACTGTTTCAAGCCTCCAGGAGGTGCCCCTGCCCTTCTGTAAGCTGTGGTTCGTACCTTGGCATACTCTGGTACCCCAATGTATTCAGTCCTTTTTGTTTTCTAAGTATTAGTACCTTTTTGTTTATTTATTTATTTTGTTTATCCTATGTCAATAGAAACATAAGCGTGACTTTGTTTTGGCTCACATATTAAGAAAGCACAGTCACCGAGGCAAGAATGCTGACCGGCAGGACCATGAGACCATGCTGCATGTGCAGTGAGGAAGCAGAGAGAGATGCTCACAGGAACTCAGATAGCTTTTTTCCTTTTATTTGGTCCAGGACCCTGGTGCATTTACCTAATTCTAGAAAATCCCTCACAGATAGGCCCAAAAGTCTGTCTCCTGGGTAATTCTAAATCCCAGCAAGCTGGTGACCAAGATTAACCACAGTACTTCATCACAATCATAGCCACTGACTATGAAGACGGATATGTGAGATTAGGGGGGTGCCCACTGAGCCCTGTGTAAGGAGCCTTCCACCCTTCTGGTAGTGCCAGGCATGCTGGAGCATGAGAGTCTGCAGGGCATTTCCGGCCTGAAGCCCACTGGTTTCCGGAAGCGCTCATCCAGCATCGATGACACGGATGGCTACACCATGACGTCCATCCTTCAGCAGCTGAGCTACTTCTACAGCACCATGTGTCAGAACGGCCTCGACCCCGAGATTGTGAGGCAGGTGGTCAAGCAGCTGTTCTACCTGATTGGGGCGGTGACCCTCAACAGCCTCCTCCTGCGAAAGGACATGTGCTCCTGCAGGAAAGGCATGCAGATCAGGTAAAACCCACATGCCATGCTCCCCCTCCCAGAGGCCAGCCGGAAGAAGTGCTCCCAATGCTGGACCCTCCCTGCTTTCCCCTGGACACATTCAAGGCTCCACTGAGCCCCCTGAGTGTTGGCTTGTTGGTGGCTGTACACCAATGTCTTCCTTCGTACTCTACTGCTGACTTGATGCTTTGGCCTACGAGAAAGGCTTTAGTATGTTGTGGATTCTAAGTTTCCAAGGTTATACACTCAACCAGTATCAATCATCTGCTTGGTGACTGGCCCAGTCAGGTAGAGAATCCAGAAAAATGCTGAGCTCAAAATAGCTAAGTAGTCTAAGACACCAATCGTGTAGTCACAAGCAGATGAGGACAAATGTACCAAGGAAGCCAGAAAATGAGTACTGGGTGACAAGCTTGGGAAAGAGGAACATTGCAGGCATGAAATAGATGAAGACAAAGGGATGGTCCATCCCACGTCTGCCTGGAGTAAGCAGCAATCTGTTGGGCAGAACCCAACAGGACCGCCATAGAGAGGTGGGTTCTGTCCAGATCAAGAGGCTTCAGAATGCAGTGAAAGCTTACTGGAGTTCATCTTGAAGACATGCCAACAAAGTTGTAAGGACCATAGACCCTATCTTAAATTGAGGAGCCATGGAACCTGTGACTAAGAAACACGTGTTTGTGTGTGTGTGTGTGTGTGTGTGTGTGTGTGTGTGTGTGTGTGTGTGTGTTCAGGCAATTAATACCTATGCTCTATGAGAGCTTGGGGAAATGACCATAGGTCTATGCTATAATTTGAGGGAGGTGACAAACTATATTAAGCCAAGAAATGCCTGCAAAGAATCCATCATGCCTTCTTAGCACTTGTGAAAGTTTGAGTTGAATTTCCCATGAAGCACATGGACAAAATCCCCATGGCACCATATTATAGGTTTTAGATGCAATGGAGCATCAAAGGGGCCAGACTTTGCATAGCCTTCATTTTTCATTAAGAAAGGAAGACAAACTGCCCAGTTCACATTAAGCAGATGGCTCTGAGCCTGAACAACCCTCAACTGAGATACAAACCAGGGAACTGGGGAGGTGGCTCAGCTGGTGGAGTGCCTGCCTAGCATATACAAAGCTCTGGGTTCTGCCCCCAGTCCTACACCCTCCACCTTGCTGACACCTGTGATCCTACAGCCCATACCTTGTTCACACCTGAGATCCTACAGCCCCACACCTTGCTCACACCTGGGATCCTACAGCCCCACACCTTGTTCACATCTTGTTCACACCTGAGATTCTATAGCCCCACACCTTGCTTACACCTGGGATCCTACAGCCCCACACCTTGCTCATACCTGGGATCCTACAGCCCCATACCTTGCTCACACCTGGGATCCTACAGCCCCACACCTTGCTTACACCTGGGATCCTACAGCCCCATACCTTGCTCACACCTGGGATCCTACAGCCCCATACCTTGCTCACACCTGGGATCCTACAGCCCCACACCTTGTTCACACCTGGGATCCTACACTTGCTTGTCACCTTTCTGTTGTTTTTAGTTTAATTCCAGTGTGCCCATACATCATACTTTGTCAGTTAAACACTTAGAAATAGGAATTAGAATGATTTCCAGGGACTCAGGTAGTAGAGTACAACATTAAAGCTCTGGATGAATTGGCTCTTGTCATTACATAATGTCTTGCTATTCCTTCCTGCTAATTTTTCTCTTTTTTTTTTTCTTTACTTTTTTTTCCTTTGAAGTCTTTTTTAAAAAATTATTATAACCACTCCTGGTTTATTTGATAATTTTTCATAACATATATTATCTAAACATTGACTTTTAACATATTTATATTACATATGAGGTGAGTTTCTTGTAGATAACACACACAAGTATCTGAATGTTTTTAAGACTTTGTTTTTAAATTACTTGTATGGGGGAATATGTACATGTCAGTACAGTACTCATAGGGGCCAAAAGAGGGCATCAGATTCCTCTAGAAGAGTGTTCTCAATCTGTGGGTCATCACTCCATTGGGGATAACCTATCAGATATCCTGCATATCATATATTTACATGATGATTCATAACTGTAGCAAAGTTACAGCTATGAATTAGTAATGGGACAATTTAAATTATTTTATTTTTTATGTGCATTGGTGTTTTGCCTGCATGTATGTTTGTATGAGTGTGTCAGATCCTGGAGTTACAGACAGTTGTGAGCTTCCATATGGGTGCTGGGAATTGAGCCAGGTCCTCTGGCTGTACAGTCAGTGCTCTTAACCACGGAGCCATTTCTCCAGCCCTGCAATGAGATACTCTCATGGCTGGGATCACTACACCATGAAGCACTGTATTAAAGGGCCACAGCGTTAGGAAGGTTGAGAGCCATGGCTCTAGAGCTGGAGTTACAGGAACTGGTGAGCTGCCTGGGGTAGGTGCCGAGAACCAAACACAGGTTCTCTGTAAAACTGCTGAGGCATTTCTCCAGCTGGGTCGTGTTTGTTTTTTTAATCCAGTCTGACCATGTGTTCTTCTTATTTAAGGAATTTAGACAATTTTAATTTAATGTAATTCATGATATATTTAGGTTTGTCTACCATGTCATTTTCTTTTTTCTGATTTAGTTTTATTGTTTTCCAGTCTCGTATATGTCCATGTCAGGGTAAGGTGTGTGAGTGTGGTGCCAGAGGCAATGATCCCCCTGGAGTTGGAGTTCTAGGCAGTTGTGAGCAGCCTCCCAACATGCTGGAAACTGAACTGAGGTCCCCTCTACAAGAGTGGAAAGTTCTCTCAACCTCTGAGCCATCTCTCCAGTGCCTACCATGTTATCGTCTATGTGATTTCCTTCATTTTGTTTCTCTGATTTCTTTTTTCTCTCTCTCCCCGCCTCCGTGTGTGTGTGTGTGTGTGTGTGTGTGTGTGTGTGTGTGTGTGACTAGAATATTTTGCTATCTTTCTAATTTATTTACTGTGTTGTTTTCTAGTAGTTGCTCAGGGGAATCAAAGCACGCATACTTATGTGTTCACAACCCATTTAGAATCAACATCACCATGTCAACATTTTCCCACCACACAGGACAATTGACACTGTCCTATGACATCACAGCTGTCTTACAGATAACGGTAGTGATCCGAAAAGCTGTCTCATGGTCCATCCCCTCCTATCTTAACCAAGAGACCGCTGGACTTTGCTTCCGAGCATGCAGTAAAGCTCTGCCGGTCTCTAGGACACGTTGTGGGACTTGACACTGTCCTCAAGTGTCCTCTGGCTTTCCCCAGGTGCAACATCAGCTTCCTGGAAGAATGGCTAAAAGACAAGAATTTGCACAACAGCTTAGCCAAGGAGACTCTGGAGCCTCTCTCTCAGGCAGCCTGGTTGCTTCAGGTCAAAAAGACCACAGACAGCGATGCCAAAGAGATCTGCCAGTGCTGTACCTCCCTGTCTGCCGTGCAGGTGAGCAGGCTGGCCTCGCTCCTCTCGGGACCTCCAAGGGCAGATCCTGAGGCACTGCACCGTTTAGCCCTCTTCGAGGTGCAACTGACCCTCTGTGACTTCTCTTTTTCCTGACAACTGTTTGGTATATATTGATTGAGGGCTTCAAGGCATAAATAGATACACATGCACTAAACTGAGCAGGGCCTGGGGGGCTGGAGGGGAGAGACCCTCACTGCCATCTGACCGTGTGGTTACTCTGTGCTGCACTCTGCACCCTGTTCTGTTTTCTGTTCTCTTGGGATCACACGACATGGTTCCAGAGACAAATTCTACTATAAAAGATCCACCTGTACTTCTTGGCGGCTCCTAAATGTCCAGAACTGTTTGCTATTTTTTCTTTTTTTTTCTTGGTCTGACCCCATGCTCTGCAATGTTCACAGATCATAAAGATCCTTAATTCATACACACCTATAGATGACTTCGAGAAAAGAGTCAATCCATCCTTCGTTCGCAAAGTCCAGGTGAGATCTTTGTGTGAGTATGTCAGTCTGACCTCTGATACACTCTATAAGACACTGACGTTCCATTAAAATGCTCCAGTCCAACATTAGGGTGTGGTTGCCAAGCATGTGAAACAACAGCTCAAAGACAGCAGGTGGGGTTTTGATTGTTCCAGTCCTGATAAGAAGGAATAGAAACCTGTAAACCAAGACCACCTGACCTTCAGCTCTTCTTTTTTTCCTTCTAGACAGTGTGTGTGTGTGTGTGTGTGTGTGTGTGTGTGTGTGTCTACCACAATGTGTGAATAGAGGGGTCAGAGGACAACTTGTAGGAGTCATTCATCTCCATCCACCTTATAGGTCCCTGGGATTGAACTCGGGTTGTCAGTCTTGGCAGCAGTGCCTTTCCCCACTGAGCCATCTTGACAAGAAGCGCACATGGGCACAGCCCGGTGGAAGCAGACCTGCAGGCCCATTTTTCTATGATCATCCCCAGAGCTTCTCTCTCAGTAAACTAGGGGGATCCTGGGGATCTGGGAGACCCTCCCAGGAGTCTGCAAAACCTTTGCTTTCTGCCAAGCTGTGCCTATGAGGCAGGGTTCCCTCATGCTTAATCCGGAGCAATTAATTTATCTCAACACACTGAATGCTGAAGCCGGCAGCGCACCGCCCCACCAGCTCAGACACTAAAGGTCACAGAACAGAGCACTGTCCTCTTGGCACGGTGTTGTCTTTTTGTTTCTGTGTTTGCTTTTCAGTCTAGAAGTTTAGCTATTTTTCTACCAAAAATGTTATGTTCAGTTTAGCTAATTCATTAATATTTAAATACTGTTTTAGTTACTAATGTAAAATATGACCAGTTATACCCACATATACAAAAGCTCTTTGGAGTCCGCATAATTATTAAGAGTATAATGTAAGGCTAGAGAGAGATGGTTCAGTAGTTAAAAGCACTTGTGGCTCTCACAAAGGACACAAGTTCAATTCCCAGCACCTATGTCATGAGTTTCACAACTGCCTGCAACTACAGCTCCAGGGATTCTGATGACCCCTGTTGACCTCTGTGGGTACTGCACACACATGAAAAATTTTAATTTTTAAAAATGTATTTATCTATTTGTTTCTTTAAGACAATTATTTCTCTGTGTACTGTTGCTTGCTGTACTGGGATTTTAGACCAGGCTGGCCTCGAACTCAGAAATTTGCCTGCCTTTGCCTCCTGAGTGCTGGGATTAAAGGTGTGCACCACCAGATTTGGCAAAATTTTAAAAAGAGTAGAAAGCAATCCTGATACAAAAAAAAAAAATAATAATCAAATAACCAAGAAGCAAATGGATTCAATAAAAATGTAAAACTTGAGATCCAGTCACATCTGGACTTAGAATTCAACCTCGACATATACGTAAGAAGAAAAAGTGGCAGTAAGAAGGCTCAGCGGGTAAAGGCACCTACTGCCAGGCCTAAAGACCTCAATCTGACCCCCAGGACCTTTGTGGTACAAGAGCCATATAGTGGAGAACCAACTCCCACAAGTTGTCCTGCGATCTCCACGTGTACACACACACACACACACACACACACACTTACAGTCAGCCTGTCCTATAGCAATGGGCTTTTGGGGTGAAACATCAGGGGACTATTTCTGGGAGCTAGCTGCACCAGAAGCCCCAATAGGCTTATCCACACACCACCCCACCCAACCCTGTCCTAAACCACCGAGGTGTCACTTCCTGTGGTTGCTGGGGTTCTCTGACTGAGACAGAGCTGTTGTGTTTTCCTGACCTGGAGTAGTGGTGAACCAGAATGCACCTGTTCCCTGATCCCTCCCCTTGGTTCTGACCCCAGGCTCTTCTGAACAACCGGGGTGACACATCACAGCTGATGCTGGACACCAAATACCTTTTTCAAGTCACATTTCCTTTCACCGCCTCACCGCATGCGCTGGAGTTGACCCAGATCCCCGGCAGCTTCAAGCTCGGCTTTCTCCGGAGACTGTAGCTGGAGAAAAGATGGACACTCGTTCCCTGGAGTCCTGCGTGCGGGTGCCATGGAGGGACACAGTTATTTACCAGAACTGGGACTGTGATGTACTGCAATTTAAGGAGGAAAGCCCACGCCCTAGCTGTCTCCCATGATGCTTTGCGACCGAGTGGGCTGGGAAAGGCTCTTGCTTCTGACCCAAGTGGCTGTTGCTGCAATTCCTGAAGGTTCAGTTTTGTTCCTGGTGCCTTTGTTTATTCTGTTTTGTGGGAGGGACTTCCCCACATATACAGGAGTAAAATCTGGGGGCACCATGACTCATCAGATTTCTAGGGTTTCCGTGAAGTCTAGAGACATTTATGAAGCCGCTGTTGAGTTTCATGCCTACATCTTGGAAAGAGTCCCACGTGGCCATTGGAACAAAACCTGTTGACCGGAAGGGCTCATTAGCTCTTCCTACTGAAGACACCGGGATTAGAAATCTAGTCACTTTAGAGGCTCTAGGAGAGAATTCAGTCTGAGAGCTGGGCACAGTAGCCTGTATCTATAATCCCACCACTCAGGAGGATGAGGCAGGAGAATTATCTCAAGTTCAGTGTCAGCCTTGACTACAGTAAGAGCCCACCTCTGAAAAAAAGAAGTATTTTATATATATATATATATATATATATATATATATATATATGTTGCCATTTACCATTTTTCTGAAATTCAAAAAAAATGTTATCAGCCAACATGCTTGTTATAATCTCTCATTTAATTTTTAAATACAATTATTTCTTTTAAAACTACACTTATCTCTGGAGTCAGTGCTCAGTAGTGGAGCAGTTGACCCTGGGCTTGGCCCCAGCACCGAACATGCACACACACACACATACACACACACACACACACACACACACACACACACGGGCATACACGTGCAATTTAAGTGGTCTCTTTCCCTCTCTCTACTCAGTGTTCTTATATGCTTTGTTTTTTGTTTTTTGTTTTTTTTTTTTTTTTTTTTATCATGAAAGAAACAGAAGGTTTGGGGGAAGTTCTTCCTTTTGAGAAATCTAATTTTCCCCCTTCTTGAGAGAACTAGCTACTCCTTTCTTCACCGTTTTCCTTCCCTTCAGAATACAGAGTCCTCTGATGAGTACCCGTACCCTGGAGCTGAAACCCAGCACTCAGTGTATCCCTAGCAACTTGACCACCCTCTAGTCTGATGGTCATGGTCAGTAGCTGTGACGCCACAGTCTGGTCCTCTCTGGGGTGACTGGGTGATTGTTAAGCAGTGCCACCTACTGACGTGCAGTCATCCTACTGACGGGACGCCTTTCCAAACTGTTCCCAAATGATGAAAACAGAATTTTATAATACTTTAATAAAACAAACTATTCAGCAAATTGGATGCCCCATTTTTTCCCCACCACTGGAGATTACGTATCTTCTCACTGTACAGCTAGCTCTGTGTCCTTCCTTGAGGGTCAGACAGAAAGGTGTTAGAACCCCAAAAGTCACAGTATGTCCCCTGAGGTATGGAAACCTTGAGGGGTACATGTCAGGAGTGCTGACTGTGTCTGGGGCTCCCTGGCTATCAGAGGAGTTGGCTGCGTTTTGGCTCGGTGCCCACTCCAGTCCCCCTCCGCCCCATGAAGAATCACTATGCTAATGTTCCAGCTCTCCTGCCTCAGATTCATGCCCACTTCGTATAGCCTGTACCCGGGGTGTACACCGGTAACCTTGGCCATGCCTTCTGCTGGCCTGTGAGTTCCCAGAGGGCTGGACTCCATCTTATTCTACATCTTATCTGTATGTTGGGCGGTGAGAGACAATTGGCAAGATCTCGTGGAGATGGCAAGGGTTCAAGTGTGTGAGACCTTGTCTGAAGACAGGAGACTTAAGGATGCTGATAAGTTGACATACAAAGGACAAAAGGGAGGGTACTTACCCATGGCCTAGATCCCTCATGCCAAAGTGGGAAGGAAGGCCAGCGCTGAGAGATGCTCTCAGCGCACAAGACAAGGATGTCAGGCTTGTTTCATGGAGTAGAGGCAGCTTCATAAGACCAAATTGGATTCTGTCTCCAGAGAGCAAAGAAATGGGCCCAAGAAGGGGGTCTATGGAAGTTAATCATGTAGGGGTCCAAATCATGCAGAGAGGCAGAGTGTTCTAGAGGTGAGCGTGTCCTTGTGGATGGTGGTGAGTGGCCCGTAGTATCATGGGTGTGCAGATGAGGAGGGGCAGGCCCTAAGCTGCAAGTCCAGATAAAGGGATTAGGTGACCAGCGGCTCAACTCTTCACTGCCACAGGAACCTCCCTCGCCTCTGCTCAGCCGTCCCGTGCATTCATTGCTCTGTAAGGTATGTGCTCTTTAACCTCAGAGACTTGGGCTCTCAATTTTGCAGCAATGTCTGGATCCCTACAGACAAGGAAAATGGGGATCTCTGGTGGGTACACAGTGGAGTGTGTTTTTGTTCTGCTTCTCCTGTGTGTGTAAATTCTAATTTCTCTACAACCTTTATGACTTTTATCTCAAAATCACAGAGATTTTAAGAAAAAGATTAGTGTTGGCATCAGCAAACAAATTAAACATCTTTAGAATAGCTTAATTGGTTTTCAAAATTGGCCCAGCTGCAGTGTAATAACCGAACCCCATGAGTGCAGCTGATGGAACAGATGGGATGCCCCAGTGGGTCTGTGGGACCCACCTGCTCCTGCCTCAGCCCCAGTGTGTCGTATTCTGCTGCTTGAAGCCAGTCCACTCATGGTGAACATGCAAAATTTCCAGCCTGGGACTATTTGTGAACAAAGCTGACATGACAGTCCTAGGGTTTTTAAGGAAATAAATTTGTGTTTCTGTTGAACACATACTCAGGAGTAACATTGCTGAGACACACACACACACACAGAGAGAGAGAGAGAGAGAGAGAGAGCCCTTCTATATATATGCTTGTCTGTCATTAAGAGGCCCTGCCAGCCAGTTCTCTATAGTAGTTGAACCAGTTTATACCCACACCAGCAATGAAAGATCCTACATTCTTTCCCCTTGATTTGTATATCAGAAGTTTTGTTTTAGATTTATTTTTAATTATGTGCATGTTGGGGTGTGGGGTAGGTACAATAATGTAGTCTCTTGAAGACCAGAAGAGGACGTGGGGTCCCCTGGAGCAGGAGCTACAGCAGTTGTCTACCCCACAATATGGGAGTTGGAAACAGGACTCAAATCCTCTGGAAAAACAAGTGCTTTTAACTACTGAGTCATCTCCCCAGCCCCTGTATATCATTCTTTAAAAAAAAAAAATTAAGTAATTTAGCTTAGCCTGCAAGATGGCTCAGCAGGCCAAGGGACTAAACCCAAGAACCAGAATTTGATATTCAGGACCCATATGGTAAAAGGAAAAAACTGACTACCAAAACTTGTCCTTTGACCTCTACGCGTACTAAATATTTTTAAGAATTCTCAGGTATAGCCAACAGTGTCACACTGTGGTTTCAATCCCTAACTTTGACAAATAATTTGGTGAAGCATCTTTCTGCATGAGATTCGCCTGACTAGCCTCAGCTGAGGAGTATCTACAATCTACACAAATATTTTGCACATTTAAAAATATTGAGCTATAATGTCCACAACATGAAATTCACCCTTTAAAATGTTTGGGTGGTTTCTCATGTGTGCACACAGATGTGAATGCTGTCTTCGCTATAATTTAACTAAGAATGCCCCATCGCCCCTAATCCCATAGGCACAGAGTTACCTCTGATTTTGCCTTTGCTGCCCTCTCATCCCCCAAGGATGAGCTCTTACTGGTCTTGTATGTTCTGGCCACTCCTATAATGGTACCATGTGGACACTTTGTCCTTACACAGGAATAAATTCATCATCCTGCAGTGAGAATCGGGGCCAAATCTTCATTATTGCTAAATAACAAGCCTGCTCTGTGGACACTGCTCTGTTGGCCTGCTCATCCCTTGATGGGCATTTAAATTGTTTCCCTTGTTTATCTAACAACGATGCTGCTTTCAATACTCATATGTTTTTAATGCCAGGGACCTAAGCACTCCACCAATGGAACTACAGCCCCAGCCTCACCTCACAATTTTTTCCCGGCATTTATTCTTGACTCTGTGTGTATAGGTGTAGACATGAGCAAACACACGGAGGACAGGAGACAGCTCTTGGGATCAGTTCTCTCCTTCCATAGTGTGGATTCTGGAGTTCACACTCAGGTTGTCAGCCTTGGCAGCAGGCATCTCTCTCACTCACTAAGCCATCTCCGCAGCCCTGCCACGGCCCAATTGTTCAAGCTGGTTATGCCCATGAAGGCATTACATGAGAACATGGGGTGTGAACAGGTCCGGGGCCTGCAGTTACAGGGCACAGACTCAGCTATTTTCACATCCTTCTGTTCCCAGTTATTTATGATGAACATTATAAGCACCTTGTATGACTTGGAATTTAGACTAAGAAAAACAGTATTGTCTCCATTCAAACTTGGAACGTTAACAATTTTTTCAATGTCTTTTTTCCCCCATTTCCTGTAAACCATCCCCCAATACACACACACACACACACACACGTGCACACACACACACACACACACCTATTCCATCATGGCCTTTGTCCCTGGAGATGCTCAGCTTTCATTACAGTCTTGAGACTCTCTTCCTCTTAGAACATAATCTCTTCCTCTGGTTCATCTCCCTGCATTTCTCTCCCTGACCTATTTCTGGTAGAACAAATCCAAGCATGATGCACTTGAAGGATGTTGCTCCCTAATGCTATTACCCGATGGCTCTGCTTGACCTTGGGACCAGCAGCAGCCACAGCAGGGCTGGAGAGTAGGAGACATTTACCAAGCCCCAAGCTCTGCTGGCCACATCCTTCCGTGTTGTGTGTGTGTTCATGAATGTGTGCTTGTGTGTTCAAGAGTGAATGTGTGTGTTCATGGGTACATGGGTGTGTGTCTGCATGTGTCTGTGTGTTCATGAATATGTGCTTGTGTGTTCATAGGAACATGTGTGTGTGAATTCCCATGTGTACATATTCGTTGGGAACATTTATGTTTATGAATATGTGAGTGTGTGTTCATAGGTGAATGGGTGTGTGTTTTCATGGGTTTGTGTATTGTGTTCAAGGGTACAAGTTTTCATGAGTACATGTGTGTATGTTCATAAGAGCATGTGTATGTGTGCATGGTCCTAGGTATATATGTGTGCATTCATAGGTATCTGTGTGCTCATGGGTACATAGGTGTGTTTGTGAATACACGTGTGTATACATAAACGTGGATATCTTTATGCATCCTTCCTTAGATACCATCTACCTGTTTTGAAATAGGATCTCTCTCTGGCCAATGAGCACCCAGAGGTCTACCTGTGTCTGCATCTCCAGCTAGTTCTGAGGTAACACTGATTACCTCAGAGTACTGCGCCATCCTGGCTTTTTGGCTTGGATTCTGGGATTGAAATGAGGCATGCTTACACAGAAAGTGCTTTACTGACAGAGCCATCATCCCAGCCGCCTTCCGTGCTGTGACTCGTTCTTCATGACAAGCCTCACAGCAAACGGTGATATCTCTGTGAGGCGTGTTATAATCCACGTTCAGCCTCTCTCTGACTGAAAGCTCTATTGAATTCCTCTGTTCTCTCAGCTTCCACATGGATGTCTGCCTCCCTATAAAGAGATGGCGGAAGCTCCAGCCACGCCCTCTGTATCAGTCAGGATATGGTCTCTTGTGTCCCTAAGTGCCTCCTTCTATCCCTTGTCACCTCTTATTTAGATATTGCGCAAGCCAACCCTTCACCAAACTCCACAGTTTCTAGTTCCTTCTCTGGCCCTGTGGTGATGTCTGAATAACACTCTCCTCCCAAGTATCCCCAAGGTCACTCCCCCCAAAACGCACCTCTCTCAAAGTCCCCTTTGCTGACGTGATTAATTCAGTACTCCATATGCTCAGGGCGATTACCTTGAATCTTAAGGTGGGGCTCTCTGGAGCAGCTGTGAGATCAGCAGGATTGAGCCGGCTGCTCCCTGTTAACCTCCCAGTCTACCATGTCCCAGCCCAAAAGAAACCTAAGCCACATTCCAGTCACCATCCCTTCAAGCCCCACGTCCTCGTCTTCCCTATGCTTGCTCCAAGGCTGTCCATGGCAGAGTCTTAGCCTTCTGTCTATCTGACTATACTGTTCCTGTAGCAACGGGCAGGAGCCCTGGGTGTCAGCCGCCATGTTTAACAGACACAAACGTGCACTTTGTAGAAAGCCAGTGTCACTCAAATGGCCTTTTCCTCTGAATGGACTCAGGCCCATTTTTTGACTCTTGTCATTAATCTCAGATTTTACACCAAAGGGAGGAACATTTGTTTCAAAATGGCTCTCCTAGCACACACAAAACCCCGAGTTCCACTCTTAGCACTGTATAAGCCAGGTCTCATGATGCATGCCTTTAACCTCAGCACTCTGGAACTGGAGGAAGGAGGACCGAGATGTTTAAGAATCCCCTCTGATACTTAACAAGTTTGAGGCCTGGGCTGGGCTATGTGAAACCATGTATCAAAAACAAGAAAGGGCTGGCAAGATTGTTTAGTGGGCAAAGGACCCTGACATCAAGGCCCCTGATGACCTGAAATCTATTCCAATTCTCTCAAACTGTCCTCTGTCCTATGAGAGTGTGTGCACATGCGCATCAATAAAGATGTATAAAAATAAAAATAAAAGAGAAAATGTTAAGAAATTAACAGTACTGTGCACTACAGTGGTTTTTATGGCGCTCCAAGGATTCATTGTAAGCATGATTTTGTAAGGGTATAGGCAAAGCCACGTGTCCTTCAGAAAGCTGCTGTCCGATGCTTTCTTGTTGGTGAAATGGGCTGTATGTGCAGGAAGCCAGGGGCCAGCACGTGCTGTGAGCTCTGCCCACTCGTGGAGGCAGGAAGACAAACAGGCTCGGGTCTCCGGATGCACTCACCGCCCTTCTCCGCCCTGTTCTTCCTTCTCTGTTCTTTAGCCTCACCTCAGCCAAGATGTGTGATCAGACCTTCCTGGTTAATGTGTTTGGCTCATGTGACAAATGCTTCAAACAAAGAGCCCTAAGGCCAGTTTTCAAGAAATCTCAACAACTCAACTACTGCTCCACGTGTGCAGAGATTGTGAGTTCCATTTTCATTTCGTTTTTGTTCTTTTAAGTTCCTTGCCTTAAAGTGATGTCTAACCAAGCCTGTGGCTGACGAGTTACATCGAGTAGATGTGTAGGATGAGTTCCCAGGCTCCAGGAAGACTCTGGTGTCTGCCTGAGATCCTGGCCTGCATGCTATCCTAAGCAGTAGGGGCACACGCTGTCACTAATCTCCAGAGGCCTATTTTCCCACCGCCGAGAGAGAAATGCTAACAGATTTGTGCCTGAGGCTCTGTGAGGGTCATGTAAGGTCATGGCGAGGTGTCTAAAACACTCCTAAGAAGCCATTATTCCTGGGGCTAGTGAATTTTGCTTCTGTCTCCTCCCAGCCTGCCTATTGAGCCACCAAGCTAGAAGAAATTCTTGTAGATAAACAGCCCCAGGAGACCTGTCCAAGTTCCCTGTCTTAGCTGTTTGGATGGCCTGGCCAATCTTGTCCAGCCTAAGCAGAGAGCAAAACTAAACTCCAGAGCTGAACAGAAATCCTGACTTCTTTTTCATCTATCTATCTATCTATCTATCTATCTATCTATCTATCTATCTATCTATCTACCTATCTATTTATTATAAGTACACTGTGGCTGTCTTCAGATACCAGAAGAGGGCATCGGATCCCATTACAGATGGTTGTGAGCTACCATGTTGGGATTTGAACTCGGGACCTCTGGGAGAGCAGTCAGTGCTCTAACCACTGAGCCATCTCTCCAGCCCGACTTCTTTTTTCAAAGTACATCATATTTTGTCCTTGCCGAAGTTCTCTATCCCAGGCTTCAGATCATCACAAAAAAGAAAAAAAAAATTATTCAGCCCTGGGAATCAGTCCGTTTTAGATCCACCAGACTGTGCTCAAATCCATGGCTCCGGATAGCTCCCATCTGGTAATAGGTGGTATTGCACCCTTTCCTGATAACCCAACAGGAGTGAGCCCTGAACACATGTGGTATACAGACAGACAGACGGACAAAACATCCATATACATAAAATAAAAATAAATAATTGCATCTTTAGATTTTTAATTAACATGTGTTTATTTTATGTCTATGAGAGCTTGGCCTGCATATATGTCTGTGAACCATGGGCAAGCCTGGTGTCAACAGAGCCAGAACAGGGCATTGAATTCCCTGGAGCTCGAATTATGAAGAGTTGTGAGCCACCACACGGTGCTGGGAATAAAAACGGGGTCCCCTGGAAGAATGTCAAGTGTTTTTAACTGCAGGGACATCGCCCCAACCCTTTGCTCTCTGTGTGTGTGCGCTTATATGCATACACACTTACATGTATGTAGCCTGGTTTGTCCATTTACTAAGCAAGCACAAGCTTAGCATTTCCATAAGCCAGTGTTCTGCTAAATTCTGAGGATAAAACGATCGTGATTTGGACATGGCAGGGCACTTTAGAGGATTTCTGGGCCAGCCTGCTCTACAAAAGAAGCCAGGGCTATAAAGAGACACATATAGACAGAGCGGGGGTGGGGGTGGGGGGACACAGAGAGAGGCAGAGACAGAGACAAAGACAGACAGAGGCATAGGGAATAAAGATGGGTGTGGATAACCCTCTGTTGAAGAGAAAGGAGTCGCGGCTGGCAGAGAAGTCTCCTCCACGGCGTCTAATTCTCAGACAAGCCCTGGGATGCAGATGCTAGAAAATAAGACTTTTCCAGATAAGGAATTGGAGGCTCCCAGAATCTCACCTAGAAGACAGCTATGTGTGCATTAATACAAATTCCTTCTCAGACTGAGAAGGCCCAAAACAGATACACACACGCGTGCACACACACCCAACACCCCCGAAGGAGCAGACCAGCACTGGAGACTGCTTCTGCGGTGTTCTGTCCCGAATTTTCGAACTGGATCCTCCTTTCCATCATAGAGGTCACAGAGGAAAGGGGGGAGGCCTAAGTGAGAACCTATTGGTGATGCTGAACTGCGCAGGTCCACATCCCGCCTTCCTGTCGTCCTGGGAGTGTGACAGAGTGCTCATAGCCCCTTTGTCCCTACTCTGCATCTGTAGCTTGGAGGTGGGGTGGGAGGTAGACGTGTCTGAGATTCCTATCACAGTGACTCGGGTGATCATTAAAAGAGTCACCAAGGAACCTAGCCCAGGGAAGTGTAGTTGGAGAGGAGCTTTTGACATCAGATTGTCAAGTTCAATAAAACATAAGCAAACCTTCATTCCAGAGGAAAGGATGCCCCTGACCCCAGCTGGGTGTGCCACTGACCCATGCTTTTGTTGTCTTAACCCAGAACCCGGGCAGTCGGAACTCATTTTTAAAAGAATGTTTCAACTAGGCAGGCGTATGAAGCCTCCTGTCCCCAAGTCCCCAGGTTGCCAAGGGCTCGACGGTGTGGCTTGATTTCACTAAGCTCCCCTGGAGCCAGGAGACCAGAGTTGGGGCCATAGCTTGGTCTCTGAGTTTATTCCAGCTTCCCACCCTCACCCACCCCTACTCCCGCCCCCACTCCCATCCCACACCCCCATTCCCCTCCACTGTCCCACCTCCGAGCATCGCCCCGCCCGGTTCTCAGGGAGGGAGCGGTGGGCGGAGCCAGCGGAGTCTGTCACCGCAGCGGTCGCGTCACTGCCGAGGGGGCGGGCCCGGGGTGGCGTTCGGGGTCACGGAGGCTGCTGCTGCGCCCGCCCTCCCGTCGGGTCCCCGCGTCGACTCACGATCTCCCACTTTGCGTTTCTCTCCCGGCTGCATCCCGAACGAAGATGGCAACCGATGGGCTGCACGAGAACGAGACGCTGGCGTCGCTGAAGAGCGAGGCCGAGAGCCTCAAGGGCAAGCTAGAGGAGGAGCGGGCAAAGCTGCATGACGTGGAGCGTGAGTGCGAGCAGAGGGTGGAAGGGAAGCTCTCGGCAGGAGTGGACCAAACTCTCCGAGGGGCTGGCGGACCCGCGTGGGACCGGTTCCAGCATCCCTGGGGGGAGGATGCGGAGCCCCTCCCGGGGGTGGGTGGAGAGGCGCAGACAGCAGGTGCAGGCGAGGAGAGACCGCTCTACTGTTCCTCGTTGGGCTTCTCTGTCCCTGTCAGGTCCGTCCTCTGCGTGGATTTCGAAGCTCTCTTTCCCATCTCTCCACTGCCCTTGGGGGCAGGGAGCTGGATGGCGGAGGGAAGCAGATGTGCTTTCTGCATCCGCCAGCTCGGCTGGTGTAGGCCCTTTTAGAAGCATTTGGATGCTGCGGCTGACATAAAAGAGCTAACCGGGTACAGATAAACTTGCCAGTGTGCCCGCATCCCAGGGACTCTCGGCCAGAGGAACGACCCCTTTCTCAGAGCTCTGAGTGGGGACCCCGTTTGGTCACCTTCCCTTACTGAGCAAGGCCTGCCAGCGCCCAAACCTTACACAGTTCTGTGTGCCCCGCCCCGGCCTCCACGCGTGCCCTTCCTCACCTTCCTAATAGGCCTCTCAGCCTTTTGAGTTCCATTTAGAGAAGGGAACTGGGGTTCAGTGTGAGGCCTTTAGTGTTTAATTTCTTTGAAACTTGCTGGAAGTACAGAGCCCTGGTTGTCTTCTCCCAGGATCTTAAGTTAGGAAGGGGCAGCAAGCTCCTATGTGGCTTAGGAATAAATGTGTTCAGATGTAAGTAGTTAAATTGGTGGGTTTTGGTAACACGATCAGGTCTAGTGCAGCGACTTGGTGCTTTGAGGGACGCAGGCCTTTCCGTGTCTTACTTAGATCGTTGGCATTTATTTACCCAGTGACCCCAAGATGACTGCCACCGCTCCAAACATTTCCCCCTGTATCCAAAGCAGGAAGAAGGGAGAATGTGAACACTGGGCTCTTTTCCTTCTTAGGAAGGAAGCAAAACATTTTCCAGAATTCCTCTCCTCCCAACATTTCTATTTATACTTCACAGGCCATGTAATCTTGGCCAGGGAGTCTGCAAAAGGGGGAGCCAGGCTTAGCACACTGCACCCTAAAATGAGGAGAAGTGAGAAGTAGGTATCAGCTGCATGACCTTCTCAGAGCCTTGTGTGCTACAGGTAGATGAAACCACTTCAAGGGTGGTATCAGTGCTCGGACTTCTCCATCTGACCGCTTAGCCTCGTGGCTTGAAGTCCTACTCAGATGGCCCTTGTGACATAAGCCCCCCACTCTAGCACAGCCCTGCAGCCCACACAGGGAGATGTCCTGCCTTCTCCCCATCCCTTGTCCTTAGCTCTACCCTGGCAACTGTAAGATGTGCCGCAGATCTGTAGCGCCCTCTGTCCCGCCCACCTATCACTCCCTCACAGAGAACAGAAGGTGAAGGTGAGAGACCTGTTTATAGGTCTGAGTTCCTAGATGCAACCCGCGGCCCCTGCACACCTGCCCGCTTCTGCAAAGGTCAGCTTCTTCCCACCCTCATCTCAGGATTCCCCTCTCCTCATCTTTAATTTTCCCTCCATCTCTCCATCTTGGCCTCTCTCTGAAAACACACACACACACACACACACACACACACACACACACACATCTCTATCTTTTACGCACACAGTTTGCCAGCCCCTAGTGTGTCCGCCTCTGCTTGACCCTTAAAGATGCTGCAGTGAACAAAGCAAGAATATTCCCTCGGAAGTCCTTGGTCCAAAGGAGGGAGTCGGGCATTCAGTGGGTAAAATAAGATGTGGGTTAGACGTGCGCTCTGGATAGAAGAGCGGGGTGAGGAGGTGAGAAATGAGCGGTGGGGGAGACCTGGAGTGGCTCCTGGAAAGGACCTTTGGATGCAGACTCCTTACCTGTGTTAAGGACAGGCTGTCCCAGGAAAGAGCATTTGAAACAAAACAGCAGTGCAAAGCTGGCTCAGGGGAGCATTGCTGTAGTGAGGCGAAGCTGAGGCAGGGGGATGTTTTTACTATACTTGGGAGAAGGTGTCTGGAGGGGGATAAACAGAGGTAGAGAAGAAGGTGGGGTTACAATGGGAGTATTGGAGTATGGTGGGACGCAGCGGGGCCTTGGGTGCTATGTGTGTGTGCCTGCCTATGTGTGTACATATGTGTGTGTGTGTATGCATGTGTACATGTGTGTAAATGTGCACGTGTGTGGGGGGGGGTGGAGAGAGAGAAAGAGAGCGCTGAGGTAAATCTCGGTTTCACTCTTCAGAATGCTGTTCACCTTGGATGTTTATAAACAGGTCTCTCGTTTTACCTGGGCCAAGCAGGTAGCCAGGCTGGGGAACGCCCCCATCTCTGCCTCCCTAGATTGGAATGACAAGCATGAGCCACTACAGCCAACCTGACTGACACTCAGATCCTGATTCCTGTGCCATCGCCCTAGCCCCAGGACTCTGGATCTCACTGCCCCAGTGACACGTTTGTCTTTAGTTTTCTAAACCACTTCTCAGTTTTCTGTTTGTGTGTGTGCATTCCCACAGAACACGGAAGGCTGATTGGCCCTATTAAAACAAAGTCAAATTTCTTTTAAAACTTTCCGGGGCAGGGGCAGCGAGATGGCTCAACAGGTTGTGGTCAACGTCTGAGGACCCTAGTTGTCTCCCTTGGACCCACATAAAAGAAAGAGACAGACAGCTTTGAGTTGTCTTCTGAGGTTCACATATGACGTGTGAATAAGTAGATGAATACATGTAATTTTAAAAGAAATTTCAAGGTGAACGAAAAATCGGTTATGAGTCATAGCTCAGTTGGTAGAAGACTTGCCTAGAATGTAAAGGTTCGGGTCCCATTCTCTGCGCCACATAAACCTGGTGCAGGCTTACAACCCCAGCCCTTGGGAGGTTGAGGCAGCAGAAGGTTAAGGTTATCCTCTTACTACATAATGGGTTTGAGGCCAGCCTGGGTTACATGAGACCCTATTTAAAAACAAACAAACAGAGAAGTAAGAAGTAAATATTTTTAAGTCAGGTCAACAGTTGGAGATGAGAAACCGGAAGGGATCGGTCCTGATCTAGACTCTGTCCTCAGTTCTGTAACGTTAACATTCAGACCAGGGTCTCACGCTGTAAACTTCACTCCCCAGTCAGACCCTTGGCCAGCATGAAACGCCTGAAGTCGCTCATGTGGCTTATATGACAGGGAGTCAGCCTACCTGGGTTGCACAACCAGGAGCTCCTGTCTCCCAGTGTCCTGCAGAGTTCCTTCTCCCTGGAGCCTCCCACCCCTCTCTGCAGGTAATCCACCGCCACAGCCTGGAAGGACAGCCTGCCTTCATGTCACAATCTCACAGTCACAGCGTCCTGTTGGCTTCCTATTCACACCATGCTACCCAGACTTCCACAGTCTGAGGACTGTTATGTTAGTTGAGACTGTCGGAAGCCTAACTTCTGACTGGGTGCCTGAGTGAGAGGGTTCAGAGGCTCCAGGGAGAGTCATTCCCTACACCCACAGTCTGAGGATGCTGTGGTCCTCACCCTGTGTTCTCAGTACCTAGAGCAGTGGTCCTCAACCTCCCTCATGCCCTTCAACACCGTTTCTCATTTGTGCTAACCCCAACCATAAAATTATTTCACTGCTGTTTCATAACTGTGATTTTGCCACTGTTACGAATCTTAATGTAAACATCTTTTTTTTTCATTTCTCATTATTTTATTGAAAGAAAATAAGTTATATACAGGAGAGTTTAAACATGGTTGATTTGTGCCTTTAAGGCGTTCCTGAGAACACTCACTGAGCCTGTGTTTGTAAGGCCCTGGTTTTCATATTAATATCAATATAAACACTAAAACAAGAAGAAAAGAAGGGGAAAGATGTATTACTGTGTTCTTAGAGTCATTAATATCATTTAGACATCAAGAGTGCATTGTTTCGTTACTACTTGTCACTAATGATACATCTTCTTATTGATTTCACAACATATAGAGCACAAGTAAGGCACATGGGAAGGGAGTAGTGATTCAGGACTCTTCATCATGAGAATGTGCTGGTTTGTCATTTTTTATTTTTATTTTATTTTTTTTATTATTTCTTACCGCTTTATTTTTTAAGAGGGATACATTTACAGATTTTTAAAGGCATTTTGGCATAACATTATATGAATAATTTTGTCCGTACTTAATTTTTTTAGAGGTTTGATAGCATGCATAGAAATTCCACTATTACCATAAGCATGAAGTACATGTAGGACAGAACATAACATGAAAACAGATTTCTTGTTGGGTATAGATTAAGCATAATGATCTGTGAATACCAAAAGTTGCCACAAGGTTATTATCTTAGTTCTTGGATTAGTAATGATTTGAGGTCCAGGTGTACCACACTCTGAGAGGGTGATATACATTTATTTTTTTCTTCCTAAGAAGGACTGAGGCTTTCTTTTTCTTTCTTTCTTTCTTTTTTTTTTTTTTTTTTTTTTTTTTTTTTTTTTTTTTTTTTTTTTTTTTGGCCTTTGTTTTTCTTGAGCTTCATATAGTCTGTGAGTTGTTTCTGGGGTGTTCAGACCTTTCTGGGGTTAGTATCCAATTATCAGTGACTGCATATTATGTCTGTTCTTTTGTGACTGGGTTACCTCACTCAGGATGATATTCTCTAGATGCATCCATTTTCTTAAGAATTTGATAAAGTCATTGTTTCTGATAGCTGAGTAGTATTCCATTGTGTAAATATACCACAATTTTACTGAAGGACATCTGGGTTCTTTCCAGCTTCTGGCTATTATAAATAGGGCTGCTATGAACATTGTGGTGCATGTGTCTTTGTTGTATGTTGGAGCGTTTCTGGGGTATATGCCCAGAAGTGGGATAACTGGGTCTTCAGGTAGTACTATGTCCATTTTTCTGAGGAATCGCCAGACTGATTTCCAGAGTGGTTGTACCAGTTTACAACCCCACCAACAGTGGAAAAGTGTTCCTCTGTCTCCACATCCTCGCCAGCATCTGCTGTCATCTGAATTTTTGATCTTAGCCATTCTGACTGGTGTGAGGTAGAATCTCAGGGTTGTTTTGATTTGCATTTCCCTGATGACTAAGGATGTTGAGCACTTCCTTAGATGCTTCTCAGCCATTTGATATTCCTCAATTGAGAACTTTTTGTTTAGCTCTGTACCCCATTTTTTAATAGGATTGTTTGATTCTCTGGTGTCTAACTTCTTGAGTTCTTTGTACACCTTGGATATTAGGCCTCTATCTGATGTGGAGTTGGTAAAGATCTTTTCCCAATCTGTTGGCTGCTGTTTTGTTTTCTTGGCAGTGTCCTTAGCCTTACAGAAACTTTGCAATCTCATTAAGTCCCATTTGTCAATATTTGACCTTAGAGCACAAGCCATTGGTGTTCTGTTCAGGAAATTTTCTCCTGTGCCTATGTGTTCTAAGGTTTTCCCTACTTTCTCTTCTAATAGTTTCAGTGTATCTGGTTTAATGTGGAGATCTTTGATCCACTTGCACTTGAGCTTTGTACAAGGAGATAAGAAAAGGTCTATTTTCATTCTTCTGCATGCTGAGTGCCAGTTGAATCAACACCATTTGTTAAAGAGGCTGTACTTTTTCCATTGAATGTTTACAGCTCCTTTGTCAAAAATCAAGTGGCCATGTATGTGAGGGTTCATCTTCTATTCTATTCCATTGATCCACATGCCTATCTCTGTACCAGTACCATGTAGTTTTTAACACAATTGCCTTGTAATATAGCTTGAGGTCAGGGATGGTGATTCCCGCAGATGTTTTCTTGTTGTTGAAGATGGATTTGGCTATTCTAGGTCTTTTGTTATTCCAGATGAAACTGCATATTGCTCTTTCCAACTCTATAAATAATTGGATTGGAATTTTGATGGGGATTGCATTGAATCTGTAGATTGCTTTTGGTAAGATGGCCATTTTTACAATGTTAATCCTTCCAATCCATGAGCATGGGAGATTTTTCCATTTTCTGAGATCTTCCTCAACTTCCTTCTTCAGAGTTTTGAAGTTCTTGTCATATAGGTCCTTCACTTGCTTAGTTAGAGTCACACCAAGG
Source organism: Micromys minutus (assembly GCF_963924665.1). Lineage (NCBI taxonomy): Eukaryota > Metazoa > Chordata > Mammalia > Rodentia > Muridae > Micromys > Micromys minutus. Next base: position 8,840,420 of record NC_137956.1, read on the forward strand.
TATTTCATATTGTTTGTGACTACTGTGAAGGGTATCTTTTCCCTAATTTCTTTCTCCGCATGTTTGTTCTTTGAGTAGAGGAAGGCTACTGATTTGTTTGGGTTAATTTTATATCCAGCCACTTTGCTGAACTTGTTTATCAGCTGTAGAAATTCTCTGGTGGAATTTTTTGGGTCACTTACATACACTATCATGTCATCTGCAAACAGTGATATTTTTACTTCTTCCTTTCCAATTTGTATCCCTTTGATTTCCTTTTGCTGTCTAATTGCTCCGGCCAGGACTTCCAGTACTATGTTGAATAGGTAGGGGGAGAGTGGGCAGCCTTGTCTAGTTCCTGATTTTAGTGGGATTGCTTCAAGTTTCTCACCGTTAAGTTTGATGTTGGCTATTGGTTTGCTGTATATTGCTTTTATTATGTTTAGGTATGGGCCTTGGATTCCTGTTCTTTCCAAGACTTTTAACATGAAGGGGTGTTGAATTTTGTCAAATGCTTTCTCAGCATCTAGTAAGATGACCATGTGGTTTTTTTCTTTGAGTTTGTTTATATGGTGGATTATGTTGATGGATTTCCGTATATTAAACCATTCCTGCATCCTAGGGATGAAGCCTACTTGATAATGGTGAATGATCGTTTTGATGTGTTCTTGAATTCGGTTTACAAGGATTTTGTTGAGCATTTTTGCATCAATGTTCAGGAGTGAGATTGGTCTGAAGTTCTCTTTCCTTGTATGGTCTTTGTGTGGTTTATGAACTAGAGTTATTGTGGCCTTGAAAAATGAGTTAGGTAGTGTTCCATCTGACTCTATTTTGTGGAATAGTTTGGAGAGTATCCGTATTAGGTCGTCAATAAATTTCTGATAGAATTCTGTACTGAACCCATCTGGACCTGGGCTTCTTTTGGTTGGGGGGCTTTTGATGACTGCTTCTATTTCTTTAGGTGTTATGGGATTATTTAGATGGTTTACCTGGTCCTGGTTTAACTTTAGTGTCTGGTATCTGTCTAGGAATTCATCTATTTCTTCCAGATTTTCCAGCTTTGTTGAGTAAAGGTTTTTGTAGTAGGATCTGATGATTTTTTTGAATTTCCTCAGTTTCAGTTGTTATGTCTCCACGTTACTTTCTGATTTTGTTAATTTGGATACTCTCTCTTTGCCCTCTAGTTAGTCTGGCTAAGGGTTTATCAATCTTGTTAATTTTCTTAAAGAACCAGCTCTTGGTTTTGTTGATTCTTTGAATGGTTCTTTTTGTTTCTATTTGGTCGATTTCTGCTCTGAAATTGATTATTTCTTGCCATCTACTCCTCTTGGGTGTATCTGCTTCCTTTTGTTCTAGAGCTTTCAACTGTGCTGTCAAGTTGCTAGTGTATGCTCTCTCCAGTTTCTTTTTGGAAGCACTCAGAGCTATGAGTTTTCCTCTCAGTACTGCTTTCATTGCATCCCATAGGTTTGGGTATGTTGTGTTTTTATTTTCATTAAATTCTAGGAAATCCTTAATTTATTTCTTTATTTCTTCTCTGACCATGCTATCATTTAATAGAGCATTGTTTAGTTTCCATGTATATATGGACTTTTTGTTGTCTTTGTTGTTATTAAAGATCAGCCTTAGTCCATAGTGATCTGAAAGGATGCATGGGAGTATTTCAATCTTCTTATAACTATTGAGGCTTGTTTTGTGACCAATCATATGGTCAATTTTGGAGAAGGTGCCGTGAGGTGCTGAGAAGAAGGTGTATTCGTTTGTTTTAGGATGAAATGTTCTGTAGATGTCTATTAATTCCAATTGGTTTATAACCTCTGCTAGTTTCACTGTGTCCTTGTTCAGTTTCTGCTTCCATGATCTGTTCATTGATGAGAGTGGGGTGTTGAGATCTTCCACTATTATTGTGTGGGGTACAATGTATTTTTTGAGCTTTAGTAGGATTTCTTTTATGAATATGGGTGCTCTTGTATTTGGAGCATATATGTTAAGGATTGAGAATTCCTCCTGATAAATTTTCCCTGTAATGAGTAAAAAGTGTCCTTCCTTATCCTTTTTGATAACTTTTGGTTGAAAATCTACTTTATTCAATATTAGAATGGCTACTCCAGCTTGTTTCTTGGGGCCATTTGCTTACAAGGTTTTTTCCCATCCTTTTACTCTGAGGTAGTGTCTGTCTTTGTCTCTGAGATGAGTTTCCTGTATGCAGCAAAATGCTGGATTCTGTTTATGTATCCAGTCTGATGGCCTATGTCTTTTTATTGGAGAATTGAGTCCATTTACGTTAACAGATATTAAGAAATAGTGGTTGCTGTTTTCTGTTATTTTTGCTTTTAGAGGTAGAATTGTGTCTGTGTGTCTTTCTTCTTTTGGTTTTCTTGCTTAGGTATTTTCTTGTTTTTCCTAGGATGTAGTTTCCCTCCTTGTATTGGGTTTTCCACCTATAATTTGTTGTAGTGCTGGATTTGTGGTCAGATATTGTGTAAATTTAGTTTTCTCCTGGATTATCTTGGTCTCTCCATTTATGGTGATTGAGAGTTTTGCTGGGTATAGCAGCCTGGGCTGACACTTGTGTTCTCTTAGGGTCTGCATGATGTCTGTCCAGGATCTTCTAGCTTTCATAGTCTCTGTTGAGAAGTCGGGTGTGATTCTGATTGGTCTGCCTTTATATGTTACATGACCTTTTTCCCTTACTGCTTTTAGTATTCTTTTTTTTGCTTTGGACACTTGGCATTTTGACTATTATGTGTTGGGAAGAATTTCTTTTCTGGTCCACTCTATTTGGAGTTCTGAAGGCTTTTTTTATGCTCATGGTCATCTCATTCTTAAGGGTAGGGAAGTTTTCTTCTACGATTTTGTTGAAGATATGTACTGTGCCTATTAGTTGATATTCTTCACCCTCTTCTATTCCTATTATCCTTAGGTTTGGTCTTCTCATTGTATCCTGGATCTCCTGGACATTTTGGGTTAGGAGCTTTTTGGCTTTTGCATCTTCTCTGACTGTTTTGTCTATGTTTTCAATGTTGTCTTTGGCCCCTGAGATTCTTTCTTCCATCTCTTGTAGTCTGTTGGAGATGCTTGCATCTGTGACTCCTGATTTCCTTTTTAGGTTTTCTATCTCCAGGGTTGTCTCTTTTAGTGTTTTCTTTATTGTTTCCATTTCCATTTTGAATTCTTTCTTCAATTCCTTCATCTCTTTGGTTCTGTTTTCCTCTAGTTCTTTGATTTCTTTGAGTGTTTTTCGTATTTCCTCTTTAAAAGCTTCTATTTCTTTATGGTTTTCCTCCTGTTCTTGTTTAAGTGAGTTATTCATGCTCTTTTCAAAGGTCTCTATCATCATCTTGAGATATGATTTCAGGTCTGAATCTTCTTTTTCTGGAGTGTTTGGCATTCCGCTGTTTGCTGTGATGGGAGAGCTGGGTTCTGGTGTTGCCAGGTTGTCTTAATTTCCATTGTGTAAGTTCTTTAGATGTCCTCTTGCCATTTTGTTGTCTGTGATTATACGTCGTCTTGTTGTCAGTGATTGGTTTCTGTCTCTCCCGTGTACCTGACCTGTGTCCCTGGATCTCCGGCTCTTTTAGCTGGCAAATGGCTTGAGTGTTGCAGGGGCCTTCCAGGTAGACACTATGGCAGAGTTCCTGCTCCCCTGGACCAACCAGAGGGCCACACCTACTGCACATTAGGCCTACTCCTCTCTGCACCCCGGCTACTCACAGCACAGTCTCACTAGGCCTGTGTCCCTGGATCTCTGCTGTTCCCAGTGGCAAATGGCCTGAGCGATTGGTCTGCACGAGATTGCTTTCTGGGCCTAATGTAAACATCTTGATACGCAAGCCCTGCCCAAAGGCCTTTAAAGGGTCATAGCCCACAGGTTGAGTACCCTGGCTCACAGCCCTCAGTATTCCAACCACAGCTTCGGACATTACCCTCTCTGACTTACTCCATTGTCTCCTAGGAAACGGACCCTCAGAATTGCACCTGGTCCACACAGGTCATGGTCCCATCTCAAAATCTTTAACATACTCCAATCCACAAAGGCCCTTTTGCCACCTAAGGTGACATCTTCAGTTTCTAAGAATGTGAGCTTCATCAGAAGCCATGGGTTCAGTGTGTCAATGGCCCTTAGATTAGGAACAATCTCATTCTCCAGCCTCAGACTCCAGATGCAAAGAACATTCTTCTGCCCTTATTCTGAGACTCAGGCTGGCCTTGCCAAAGTGGCTGGAGGAGAGCAAGGAGGGTTTCTGGTACAGGTCACCCCTCTTCCTGTTTCACTGTGTTCTAGAGAGCAGAGGATTTTCTTATTAAAATAGCAAAATGAATAAAGGCCAATTATTGGATGGTATGTTCACTGTGGTCTAGTCGGCACAGAATGTCTATAAAGATTCACAGTTCTCTCCAGAGGGCTCTGGGATGTGGAGATGCTTCTCTTTAAGACCCATGCCTACACGCACCTTCGGGGGGGGGGGGTGAGGTCTGGGATGGTGTGAAGACAATGGGAGGAAGGAAGACCCAGATCAACCTTACAGTCTCAGAGTCAGTGAGGAATGCTTTGGAAGGCGGGCTGACAGAAAGAGCTGGCAGGTCGCGGAACCCTGGGCTGGGGGAGCTTTATACAGGCCCCCAGCTCCTCTGAGGCAGCTAATTAATTCTGTTAAAAAGCAAAACTAAATAAGCAAATTTATGTAAAGTCCCAGTGTGCAAATCCAGACTCCATTTGGGTTAATCAGAGGATTTGCCAGTCAGGACTGGCTAATGACTTTTCTGTTCTAAGTGTGCTTTTGTGAAAGGTTTTGCCCTCAAACTGCCTATGATTAGAGCTCTGTACTAATCTGATCTCATAGCTTAGGGGGAAATCTAGGCAAAGCCACACTCTCGTTAGGCCTGAAGCATGTGTGCCCTTAGTGTTCCTGCTACCCAGGCTAAGAGGAAGCTGATGTGCCGGCAGATGGCCTCCTGCCTGCTGCTCCACTCTCTCATACCTGGAGAGGGAGCAGAAAGCCAGCCTGACTTTCATTTCCTGTCGCCTTCCTTCTCCTGTCCGTCGATTAGAGCATGCTCACTAGGAGCAGTGTTCCTAATGGATCTTCAAAGTATCCCAGGTCACTGCGGAGGGTGTGGGGGGGTAGATAATGGGAAGGAGGTGAATCATCTCAGTCCCCCACCTCCAGGCACCTCTTTTTAGCTTTTGCTATAGCTCATGGTTTGCTTTATGTCTATAATTTTGTAAACACTCTTGAGATTGTATTAAATGTGTTTGAGACACACTTTACATTTAACCCAACAGTTCCTCCTACTACGTACAGGAGAAACTATTCAGGGGAGAAAGCAGAGAGACGGGATCTCATGTATCCCATTGTGGTCTCCAGCTAGGCTATGTAGCTGAGGTTTGCCTTGAACTAAGGGACGCTAATGCCTTCACCTCCCAAATGCCAGGATTCTAGGTGTGCACCCCCCATGGTCAGTTATTCAGTGTCACCTGAAGGCTGAGAGACGGTTGGTCTTCCAGACTGAGGAATTATTCTCACCGTACCAGCTACATGACCCTAATACTTGCGTCGCAAGGAAGGCAGCAGAGGCTCAAAGGAAGCTGCCTGCTTCCGTGATGAAAATGATGGCCCAGCATTGGTCTTGTCCTTCCCTGAGTGATAAGGGTGCCAGTGTGCCTCACTGGCCTTCCCCCTGACGGGTGTAGCTAGCCTTGGAACCCAGCCATTCTCTCTGGTGATTTCATAGCCTAGGCTTTTGCATGGCCTAGACCATGTCTAGTAAGATATTGACTCCAAGAAAAAGCAGAGGGACACTTCTGCAGCTAAAACAGAAGTCTGAAAACCACTGTTCTGGGCACATGTCCAATATTCACAGATCTCAACTTCCATGCAGCTAGGACTGGCCATCATCTTCAGCCCTACTGACCCGGAGCTCAGCACAGACTCTGGTCACAGAAGGAACTGAGGGTGTGTGCACTGCGGCACTCTGGTCTAACTTTCCGTAACCAGTCAGAAGTTAAGCTAGGACCAGGTAGTCTCTTAACTAACCCCGAGACTCACTAATCTGGCTAACTCCCATATGGGAATCTGTCACGCGCCCATGCTTCCCACCGCTAGGAACAGGCGTGCAACAAAACAAACTCTTCTGCGGATAACCTTTATTGAACAGCACTTTGAGCAGGGGCTTCATGAGCAGGAAACTTGTCTCTGAGTCGGGGACTCCCTACCGGGTTCTACTGTCTAGACGGCCTCTCACGCGCGGTCCCCCAAGAACGATCTCTCTGTCCAGTCTCTGTCCACGAGGGACCTCCCGCAATCACTATTACCGAGTCTCTCTCCACGTGGGATCTCCCGCAACCTCTCCTATCGGGCTTCTCTCCACGTGGTATCTCTCCGCCATCCCTCCACGTGGTCTCTCTCTCTCCGTCTTCCTCTTCTTCTCACGTGGGGGAGAAAATGCACTGCTATACATGCCTAGGAGACTTGTCTTGCTACCTGATTGGTGCATCCTCCTGTAGCTCAATCACGTGCCCCGGGGGTGGGCTGTGACTTATGTGGTGCATGCGCATTAAGTCTCTTGGCTGGGCAACAGCTGTTTGCTGAGTTCTCGGCGGGAAGCCGGCACCATGTTTGGGTGCAGCACAAACGGCTCCCTACAGGAATCCATGGTTAGGGTGTCCCCAGTGCCTGAATGCCAGCCTCCTTGATTTTCTGAAGACTCACAGTCACGTTGCATAAAGTTGATCCTACTCTTGAAGTGTGTGAACCTGTTCTCAAGGGTTGACGTGAGTGTACATAAAGCCCTCAGTCCTCTGAGCTTTGGCTTCCTTACTTATAGGACTAGATCTTTAAGACTGGGTCCTCAACTGGCAGTGGTGCACACACCTTTAATCCCAGAATTTGGGAGGCAGAGGCAGATCTCTGAGTTTGAGCCAGACTGGTCTATAGAGTGAGTTCCAAGAAAGCCAAAGCTACAGAGAAACCCTGTCTCAAAAAACAAAACAGAGAGAGAGAGAGAGAGAGAGAGAGAGAGAGAGAGAGAGAGAAGGGGACACTGGAGAGATGGCTCAGTGGTTAGGAGCACTGGCTGCTCTTCTAGAGGTCCTGAGTTCAATTCCCAGCAACCACATGGTGCCTCACAACCATCAGTAATGAGATCTGATGCCTTCTTCTGTCATGCAGGCAGACATGGAAATAGAGCACTCATATAAAATACTTAAATAAATCTATCTTTTTTTAATTAAAAAAAAAAAAAACCCTAAGTCCTCAAACTGTTGTATAAAGTCTTTCCTCCATACACAATTCAACAAATGGGTGATAGTGTCCAAATACATCAAAAGTCTTGGTATATGTGATGGTATGTCTGAAGGAGGGAGGGAGGAGGGAGGGAGGAGGGAGGGAAGGAGGGAGGAAGAAAGAGAGGTTCCCACCTCTGTTCTTACACCTCCTTTACATTCAGGCTCTCATGGCCTGCCAGCAAGGAATTCATAGCACCGTGTGGCTCTCTGACCTCATGTGACAGTCTCAACAGAGTGCTTGGTACCTGCGTGTTGCCCGGTCTGATGGTTCCAGGCTGTGAGCCTCCCAAGAGCAGTGACAGCCTTATTCTTCTAAGGAAGTTGAACATTTCCATCTTCCTCTCAAAGCCCCAGCCAGGGCGTCGAGTTCTGACTAGGCTGGTTCCTGAATATTCAGCACTTTTAAGATGCACCGGCCTCAGCTGAGCAGGAAGGCAGTGAAGGGAGTAGACGCCATGGGCATGGCTCAGGGAACAGACTCCTTTGCATCAGCTTCTAGGCTGCTACAGTCACATCAGACTTAGAGGGATCTCAGGACCATGGCACAGCAAATGCCGTGGTCTCTGCAGAGAGTTCTGCCAAAGAGCAGAGTCCCCTAACGGGGTTCTTCCCCCAGAGTCATCACTATGCCACACTGCAGCCAAGGACAACCACAAAAAGACAGATGTGTCACTCAGATGACAGTATACCAGCAGGCCACTCACTGCCAGCAGAGAACTTCTTCAGGCGTACAAACATTACAGCACTCTGCTCTCCGAGATGAGTTCCTCTTCTCGGATTACATCACACCTCTGGACTCTGGTTTCCTCAGCTGAGAATGCCCACTGGGAGCCCCTCCATAGATTAATTCTCTGCATACAGATGCCACACCCTACAGCAGTGCAGCCTCCCATCCTCTGGAGAAGCTGTGTACCGTTACCTCTAGTCTAGCAGGTGTCCCCTCCGTGCTGGACTTCAGTAGTTAGCAAGAGGGACTGGAAATGGATCAAGGCATCAAGAGGACAAATGACTTGCTGGGTGGCTCTTGTAGCCAAGACTTTTGGTTCCCACAGGTGACTCAAGCAGAACACAGGGCTGTCTTCCTGAAGCTTAACCCGCCAGCCGCGTTTCCTACCCGGTTAGCATTCCTACTGTCGAAACCAGCGTGTTCCTCACTTCTTTTAAAATTAAATATATCATGTTCTGGAGAGACAGTCTGTAAGAAGGCAAAGGAGAAATCCTACCTGCCCCAGTCCCACAAATACATATTTAGCTCTTTTCCAATTTTTTTATTTCCTGATATTTAATTTTTTGTAATTCTTTAATTCAGTGCTTGTAAGATTTGGCAGATAGAAGCAGGATGGAGTGGGTTGGGAGTGAATCCGTGTGGGAGGGGGAGACATGAAGAGAAAAGATAATTGATGGTTGAGATGTGTTAAAATTAGAGTTATGTAACGAGGGCCCTCCTTTAGTTGGTGAGACATATTGGGTTTTCTTTTCTTCTCTTCTCTCTCTCTCTCTCTCTCTCTCTCTCTCTCTCTCTCTCTCTCAGGAATGTTGAAAAGCCAGGCTTCCCCAGATGCTGAAACAATAGAAGCTGAAATAACATGGACATGGGGTTTCAATGTAAATGGCTCAGGGGTCAAGAGCACTGGCTGCTCTTCCAGAGGCTCTCTATCAGTTCCTGCCACCCACAGCTCACCAGTTCGTAACTCCAGCGCCACCAGATCCGACTCCTTCTTCTGGCCTCTGAGGATGCACATACATATATACACGGGCAGACACTCGTACACATAAAATAAAAATAGATAAATCTTTTAAAGGCATTAAATAGGGCATGCTCCCTAACGGTGGGAGCTTGTGCAAAAGGCCTGTCCGAATTCAGAAAACTGAGTCTGTCCCTTAGCTTTTGTCAGTATACCTTGTGAGGACTGTGTCTGCAGGGGGTGGTGGTGAGCTGTCTGTGGAATAATCACTCAGCATTTCTAGGCCCTGCAGCATGAGCACCGAGCTCTGACACAGCGTTTTGTAATGTACAAGAGCTTTTACCACTGAGGTTTTCTGTCCTTGAGTATTTGCACTTTGTGTTCTTTTGGGGCCTGGTCGTCATTATAAAACTCTGGCTAGCTTCAAACTCAGAGATGCACCTGCCTTGGCCTCCTGAGTGCTGGCGATACAGATGTGCACCACATTCACACGGCTTGGTTACAGCTGTGCACCACACTCACATGGCTGGGTTACAGATGTGCACCACACTCACACCGCTTGGTTACAGCTGTGCACCACACTCACACAGCTGGGTTACAGATGTGCACCTCCACACTCACACAGCTGGGTTACAGCTGTGCACCACACTCACACAGCTGGGTTACAGATGTGCACCTCCACACTCACACAGCTGGGTTACAGCTGTGCACCACACTCACACAGCTGGGTTACAGATGTGCACCACACTCACACGGCTGGATTACAGCTGTGCACCACACTCACATGGCTGGGTTACAGATGTGTACCTCCACACTCACATTGCTGGGTTACAGCTGTGCACCACACTCATACAGCTGGGTTACAGATGTACACCACACTCACACGGCTGGATTACAGCTGTGCACCACACTCACACAGCTGGGTTACAGATGTGCACCACACTCACATGGCTGGGTTACAGATGTGCACCTTCACACTCACATGGCTGGGTTACAGCTGTGCACCACACTCACACAGTTTGGTTACAGCTGTGCACCACACTCACACGACTGGATAATGATGGATGATGTGACTCCCACACCCTCCCCACACACACACTAACTGCTCGGGGAGCAGAGGCCTGGGTGAGGCTGAGTTGGTAGAATGCTTGCCTCCTTGTATACGTCATCATATAAACCATGCATGGGAGCACATGTCTGTCATCCCAGCACTGGGGAGGTGGAGGCAGGAGCATCAGAGAAGTTCAAGGCCATCTTCAGCCACCTAGCAAGTTTAAGGCCTGCCTGGGTTAAGTGAGAGACTCTTTGTCAAGGACTGTTCCCAAAAAGTTTGAGGAGCAGTACCCTATTTAGTCTCATCATCCATCCCCAAACGTTATCTTCATGATGGAAGTCGGGATGGCATCTGACAGGTCACCTTCGCCAGGTAGTCAAAGTCACCATCAGCAGAAGAGGGGCGGGTGCTAGAGCATTTGCTTCTAGTCAGTTGTCTCCCTGTGGGGTTCCTGACAAGTGTTTCTGGGCAGAACCTCATCATGAATGAGCACCAGACGGTGACTGAAGGGCCAAAAGGGTGCTCTGAATGACCTCAAAGTTACCTTTATCAGACCGCTCTTTGGCCTCAGAGTTGAAGTAAGAGCACAGGAGAGGAGGCAAGGAAGATGTTTGTGAGGGGCACAGTTGTCATGGCCCTGGCTCCCAGCTACAGGGTAGAAGTCCGCCGTCAGCTTACCCATGAAAGAAACAGCTCAGTACCTCTCCCTGCCCACTGTTCAAAAACCAGGCCTTCCCTGGGCTGTTCCCTAACTCCCCTGATTGCTAAAAGGCCCACCCTGGTTCAGCCTCTAACCAGGAAGAGCGTGGTACCCCTCAGCTGCCTACCAGGGAGGGAAGTCCCTGAACCCTGCAGAGCTCCATCTCCCATCAGCTTCATGATAGAGCTTCCTCCTGTCAGTGCTTGACCAGCCCGAGCCACGCCCCTCTAAACCCATGAGCAAAGAACACAGGTCCCAGCCCCGGGGAGGCTGCTGTGAGGAGCTCTGATGTCACGGGCAGGTTCTATCCAGACTTTTAGGACGGTGTTGATTTCTGTGGACTTGGAGTTCTTCCGCAATCTCACACGTGCATCGCTGGCCCAGTACTTGCTTGTGGATTCCTGCAGCTCCCAGCATGCCCCAGGCCTTTGCGAGGGACAGTTAGGTACATACAGTTAAGTTTACTGCCAGGCAGCAAGTTTTTATAAAGTCGGCTCCCCTTGTGAGGAGAAAGGGGGGTAGAGGCTGGATATAGTTCAGTCAGTAAAATGCTTGCCATGAAAATACTAAGACCTGAGTTCAATCCTCAACACCCCATAATAATGCCTGGTGTGGCATCATGTGCACATCTAACCCCTCTAGTGGAGAGGCAGAGACAGGAGGGTACATAGCCAGCCCCCCTATTCTAACTGGAAAATTCTAGACTGAGTAAGAGACCCTGTCTCAGAGACGTTATCTCTGAGGATGCTATCTGAAGTTGTCTTCTGGAATTATTATATGTACGCATGCACAAACACACACACACACATACATACACACACACAAGCATACACACACACACACACACACACACACACACACAGCCCACTCTCCCAAAAGAAATAAAAGATAAAATCCTCCTGGCCCAGCCTGGCTCCCTGCAACTTGTATAAACTTGTATTATCCAGAGAGTCTGTGTGAGTCTTCAAATCTGCTGTCACACGGAGACAGCGACATATTCTATTGTTGGCTTTGCCCATCTCTGCGCCAGGGGGAAAGTAGACTGCCTTAGAAAGATGAGGCAGTCTTGCTAGTCTTGCGACATGCAGGAATACTTTGAGAACTATCAGGTCTTGAGTACAAAAGAGAGCCCCTTTCTGCCTTACAAGAAAGCTCTGTATGCCCTAAGAGTAAGAAGAGGATAAAAGCCCTCTGGGGAGACAATGGCTTTTCTGCTCCTGCTGGGCCCTGGATACCAGAACTGATTGTGGTCTTGTCCTTGCAGTACACCAGGTGGCCGAGCGGGTGGAGGCCCTGGGCCAGTTTGTCATGAAGACCAGAAGGACCCTCAAAGGCCACGGGAACAAAGTCTTGTGCATGGATTGGTGCAAAGACAAGCGGAGGATCGTGAGCTCCTCACAGGTACGGCACGCATGGCTACCACACTGCCCTTGCTGGGCAGTCAGTGTATTTCTGATCACACAGCTGAGGAAGAGCCTGTCTACAGGACCCTGGCTCCTCCTTATGACTTTGCTTGCTCTCCTGTGACGGGAGTTAACAAAGAATTCTTCTGCAGTGTTGAAGGTAAATTCAGTGTTAGCGTCCTTGTCTGACGTACACTGCGCCTTGGGACAGACCCCCCAGCACTGTACATAAAGGTGCTCTGCACCCTGGAAAATGTCCCTCATCTCGAATGAGTGATAGAGGAGCCACTGTGGAGTGTGTCTGGCTCCTTTGATGAAGCAGACAAGGTCATTTCTCTCTATGATCGTACAAGGTTTCATTTGTGAATGAACCCATTTTTAAAAGCCTCTTCCAACCTCCAGGGGAACGTATGATTGAAATTCCACTAATGTTTTTTTTTTTCTTTTAATATAACAGTGGGTTTTTTTGGGATTTTTATTCTTGGTTTTTAGTTTTTGTCTGTTTTGTTGTTGTTGTTTCTTTTGAACATTGTCTCACTGTGTAGTTCTCTCTGGCCAGGAAACTGCTACGTAGATTAGGCTTTCTTTGAACTTACAGAGATCCACCTGCCTCCTGTCTCCCGAGTGCTGGGAGTAAAAGTGTGCACCACTGTGCCAGTAGTTTACTGATTGCTATTGTGTTTAATAAGAAGACATTTAGCATTGTTTAAAATGTATAATTTCCGGCATGGCTTATGCAGTTAATCTTTATGTCTTATGTGGTCATTGTGGATTGCTGCATAACACATCACCCCAAAACGGAGATAAAAGATTTAGCTCTGAGGTCCAGCACTTGCCTGGCAAAGCCCTGGGTTCCCTGCCCGGCACTGAAATAAATTACCCCCAAATTAGGCAGCCTAGCACAAGACATCAGATATGAACAGCCGAGCACCAGTTTTTGCTCTACTATGAGGTTACTAAAGATGCAGGTGTGGCCACAGTTGGCTGACTGTGTGACTGGGGTGCCCACTCTCTCTGATGCCTTGCTCACGTGGCTATAGGCTGGTGCCTTTGTTTCTTGCCACACGAACTTTTCCATGGTTTCTGCCCACAACCTGGTAACTGACCTCTCTTATAACAGGTGACCCAAGAGAGAGAACAGAAGCAGAGCCATGTTCTTTTGTAAGCTAGCCTTGGAACTGGTCACACACACACACACACACACACACACACACACACACACACACACGTAAGTAAAAAGGAAAATAAAATCTTTTTTGAAATATGCATGATCTAGACAGTGTCTTTCTGGTTCAGACAAGTGTTATTAATTTGCTGTGTGATCTTCAGATCTAACATGCCATGCTGTGCTTGCTTTTGATTTTTTATCTATAATAAATAAATATCCATTTACCACCCATATATATTAAAAACACCTAAGAGTAAAACACAGGGTTTTTTTTTTTTTTTTTTTTGACTCCTCTGTTTCAACAACCATCTTAATTAAATTCTATTACTGTTCAGTTTATCATTAGACAAGCTTTGTTTTATAGGCTAAACTGTTCTCATACTTGCAATCCTCCTGCTTCAGCCTCTCAGGTCCTGAGACTGTGGGCCTATGTCACCATGCCCAATTTACAGTTTTAAACACTTCTGTCTAGTCTTAGTTTTGTAACGTGGTTGCTATTCAGCTATTTGACTTTTCAATCTTTGGGAGCACCGAAACTGTCAGGGATTTTCTGTCACTTGCACACCTCCTTTTTAACTGGCTGGCCTCTTTTGTGCCTCTCCTGTTGGAGGAGCTCTGAGGCAGGACCACATGGGCACTTCTGTGCGTCCCTCTCTTCTCCAGAGTGGTAGGGGGGATGTTCATGGAAGTGTGGGATGAAGGTTTGTCTCAGTTAGAGCTTCTACCGCTGTGAAGAGACTCCATGACCACAGCAAGTCTTATAAAGGAAAACATTTAACTGGGGCTGGCTTATAGTTCAGAGGTTTAGTCCATTACTGAAATGACAGAAAGCATGGCAGCACGCAGGCAGACATGGTGCTGGAAAAAGAGCTGAGAGTTCTACGTTTGGACCCATAGGCAGAAGGAGACTATGTCCCATACTTGCCAGACTTGAGTTTTAAGACTTTAAAGCCCTCCCCCAGTGGCATACTTCTCCAACAAGGCTATACCTACTCCAACAAGGCCACACCCACTCCATCAAGGTCACACCTCCTAATAGACACTCCCTAAAGGACCAAGCATTCGCACACATGAGTCTATGGGGCCATTCAAACCACCACAAGACTGGAAACATCGAAGATTCTGGAACAATCTGTAGATTACCAGTAATCTTTTCCCTTTAACTAAGGAGATTACTCACCCCAGTGAGTGGGAATTGGGTATTAGGGGTAGAGGAAAATCTCTCCCGGTATGTGGGCGCCTGGCAAGTACATCATCAGCTTGTGGAAGATCACAGCTTAATGAGACTTCAGAGTCACAGTGGGTGGGCGACGGGAAATGGCAGGCAGGAAACAACTGCAATGAATCAGTGTCCATGTCTGTGGCCTGTGGGCTCTCGGTGGCCTCACATGCAAACGCAGGCCTGGTTTTAAGATTTATTCATTATATATAAGTATACTGTAGTTGTCTTCTGACACCCTAGAAGAGAACATCAGATCTCATTACAGATGGTTGTGAGCCACCATGTGGTTGCTGGGATTTGAACTCAGGACCTTTGGAAGAGCAGTCAGTGCTCTTAACCACTCAGCCATCCAGCCTGCAAGCCTGGGATCTTGAAGGGCCCCAAACTGTGCTCTTTGCCCTTAGTCACTCAGCACTAACCAGGTTTGTCCCACCAGATGAGGTAGAGAAAATTCTGTCACTTTAACACCAGACCTTGCTTCCTCCCTAAGGGGTATTTTCCAGCCTGCTCTCCCTGCCCGTTTACTACCTTTATATCCCATGTCTCAAGGGATTAATAAATTGAGCCTGAGTCAGGCATGATGGTGCACACCTGTTATCCCAGCATGGAGATGAAAGCAGGCAGATCCAATGTTCAAGGTCATACTTAACTACACATTGAGGTTTAAGCTAACCCAGGCTACCCAAGATCCTGTCCAATGGAAAAATAGTAGCTGAGTTTTTCGTTCTCTCATTTGATCTACACACACACACACACAAATGTAAGGCGGAGAGCTGATCCTTCATAAAGCTCACTGGAAAACCCAGCCCTGTCTTTCTCGCTCCCCTTTATTCACAGGCAGATGGGAGGGTCTTGATCATTCTGAATTTCATCTGCCTCCCTCACTGCCCATCCGGACAGGGTGCTCTGTGGACTTCTAGGCCACTACTGGAAAGAACACGCTGCCAGGCGCCGACTCCTGACCTGTTAGTTTTTTTTTTTTCTCTTTCCAGGATGGGAAGGTGATTGTCTGGGATTCCTTCACGACTAACAAGGTGAGGTTCCCCCACCCCCACCCCAGCCACACCCTGAGCCTCAGGTTCCCAGCTGGTTCCCTTCTAGAGCTCCAGATGACCCACCACAGAAACAGCAACTCTGCCAGCGCTCCCTGCCCCACCCCTAGAGGACCACGATCCTAGACCAAATAGGGCACAGCAAGATAAAACTGTTAAACCTCCACGGTTCTGTTCTGCACTTATATTCTGAGTGAGGTTGAAAAGAATCAAAACTCTGTCTTTTGTCCCTCTCTAGATCTATGTCTGGCCAGAGCCCATAACCCTGTAGAAATGACCATATGGCGGCTGAGGTAGGAGACTGCAGGGGGTCTCACAGGCAAAGCGGTGATGTGGGGCTGTCTGAGTCCAAGGCCAGGGTGCTCTTGGCATGCACAGTGCACGTAGATCTAAGGTTTCCATGGGACAAAGACCGAAACTCTAAATGCAGATGTGGCTGCAGGCCCGGGGCCCACCATCTGTGCAGGACAGCGCTGTCTGAGAAGATGGCGTCAGTATCTGTCTGCAGTGACAGGCTTGTTTCTCACTGTAGAAAAGGGATCTCAGTGTAGTCTATTAAACATGCGAACAGATGTGGTTAGCAACAGAGGAACCCTGGTCAAGTGAGGGCCGTTTTTCAGGGCAGCATCACCAACAGTCGGGCCCCTGGCAGAGGATAAAAAATGGTGAAATAAAAGCGCTCTTTCTTACTAACTGAGATTTGGTTGGTACCAGAAGGCTGAGTCCCCTTGTCAGTCACTGCCCTGTAAATGGTGACAAATCCTGGTTTTGTATTTTGTAAAAGCCCAGACATTAAGACCCATGTGGAAGTGCCCTATTTGTCCCTGACTGGTGCCAATGTTTCAGGAGCATGCAGTCACCATGCCTTGCACCTGGGTGATGGCCTGTGCTTACGCCCCATCAGGATGTGCAATTGCTTGTGGGTAAGTTTCCCAAATGCCCACTAGCTACAGAATACTGCTTCGTATGGGTAAATATCCCAAAATCCAAGCCATCTAGAACATTTCTGATACAGGGCTCTACTTTTTAACCACGAAAAACAATTAAGTCTATAATGAGCAGCCCTTTATAACATCTGGCCAAGAGCTGTCCTGAACGATAAAAAAACAGCCAGAGGCCCAGGGAGATAGCTTAGTGGGTAAATGGATGTGAGGGCCCCAGCACCCACATGAAATGCCACACAGGGACCCTCAAGGTAGCTCAGGTCTTGCTTGCTGGGCAAGTTGATGACCCAGGTCTAACCCTTGATCCCACTGGAAGGAGAGAACTGACTAGAGAGTTGTCCTCTGACCCCCGCATGCATGCTGTTCTCTCTCTCTCTCTCTCTCTCTCACACACACACACACACACAATAACAGCACTTTTCAATTAAAATGTAGATGTATTTACCTTATTTTATGTGTATGAGCATTGGCCTGCATGTACAGGTGTGTACCATGTGCGTGCCAAGTGCCCACCAGGTCAGAAGAGGGTGCCTCTGGAACTGAAGTGCCAATTTGGGGTGCTGAGCAATAAAGCCGGGCCCTCTGCAAAAACATCATGTGCTCCTTTGCTTCTAATAGCTTTGCAGATATTTTGCATTTGCTATATTTTGCTGATTTAATTTTACTATGACTATTTGTATATTCTATACATTGCATGCATGCCTGGTGCTCTCAAAGGCCAGAAGAGAGCTTTGGAGGCCCTGCAACTGGAGTTACAGATGTTTGTGAGCTGCCATATGGGTCCCAAGATTGAACCCAGGTCCTCTATAAAAGCAGGCAATGCTTTGAACCACCAAGCCACCTCTGCAGACATTAGGTTCTTAGCTCCTTGGCTCCTTATTAGCCGATAGGGAACTCTTGCTAATCTCTCAGCTGTGCTACAGAGCCAGCATGTGCATAAGGAATGTTCTTATTTGGGGGAGATGTACCTGTGCATCCTGATCTATTTAGAAGTTGATGTGTCGTGTCTATGCAGCTGGTTCTGCATTGGCTCCCACACACTTGATGTGCTGTTTGTGAATCTGAGGAAAGGAGTTTCCAAATTCATTTTCGTGGGTTTGTTTCGGTTGGATTGTAGATGAGAAGGTCTTGAGTCAAAGGGGAAAGGTTGCAATGTAAGAGCCTGCTAAAGAAAAGCATTCGCACCGTCAGTGTGAACGGGAAGGATGCATGTGTCTGGCCTTCCGTGCCAACCTTTGGTTCTTCTGTCACCTCCACTAGTGGTCTGGATAACAAGTGTTCCGTGTACCCACTGACGTTTGACAAGAACGAGAACATGGCTGCCAAGAAGAAGTCTGTCGCAATGCACACCAACTACCTGTCCGCCTGCAGCTTCACTAACTCAGACATGCAGGTGAGTGTCCCCATGCCCCTGGGAAATGCAGGGTAAGGCAAGCTCTGTGTACCTCAGGCTCCAGAGGAAGCACCTGCCCTTTCTCCTTGGTCACTGTTCCTAATAAAATCAAAGAGAGGGAAACCAGGCCTCCTGGTGTAGAGCTGAGACAAACTCTGGCTGTTGTAGTGAGCACTCTGCTCTGGGTGGGTGAGGGCTGGAGTGCTGTGTGTGCAGCGGCCAGTCTAGAGCCCCACAGCTGCTGAGCTTCAGGGCTATGCCCTGCCTGTATCTTCCTGTTCATGCTTGCCTGCATGTATGTCTCGGCACCCATATGCATGCAGTGCCCGTGGGGGCCAGAAGAGGGCGTCAGATTTCCCCTGGAGTTATAGATGGCTGTGTGCAGGCAACCAAGCCCAAGGCAAGAGCAGCCAGCGCTCTTAATCTCTGAGCCATCTCACCAACCCTTAGGTTCTGTTCTTCAAAAAATAAAAAACAGAGCTGGAGAGATGGCTCAGAACAAGCTAGCATTCCCCAAAAATACATTCCTAATAACTACAGCTGTGAGAGATCTGATTGACTTCAGCTCGAAAAGGTGCGCACACACACACACACACACACACACACACACACGAATAAACAAAGCCAGTCTTTTATTTAAAAAAGCAAGAACAAAATCTTATGGACATTAAGTCTATGCCCTACTTAGCATAAGCCACAGCAAGAGCAGCAAAACTCTAATACTCTGACTACATCTCAATAGCAAGTTATGACTGCTCCCACAGTTGATTTCAGTCATACAGATCTGCAAGGCAGGCAGAAACCTGGTTTAGGGCCTGATAGTGCTGGACAGGAAGCCTGGCAAGCTGTGGGTCTTAAAGTGAGACTCGGTGATTAAGCTGCTAACCTTGGTGAGTAAGTTGTATAGACCTGGCTCTGTCTTTGCTTCTGGGAACAGTACTTCCTGGAGCAAGTAGCTAGGGTATATGTGTGTGTGTGTATGTATGTGCACATACACACGCATTTGTGTGTAGCCTGCTATACTCTGTGGAAGATGAAGCCTTTAGCTAACCTTCCCCAACACTCTTTCTTCGTGCAGATCCTGACAGCCAGCGGTGACGGCACATGCGCCCTGTGGGATGTGGAAAGTGGACAGCTGTTACAGAGCTTCCATGGGCACGGGGCTGATGTCCTCTGCTTGGACCTGGCCCCCTCAGAAACTGGAAACACCTTTGTGTCTGGGGTAAACACAAGGGAAATCTCTGGGGTCTTTTGTCCACTGGAGAGGTGGATGCTGGCAGCTGTTTCTTTGTTCTTGGGTCTGGTCCTGTCTCTTTCCTGGAAGCATCTTCAGCTCCCTGCAGCTGCAAAACCCCAGTTCCTACAGCAACTCCTTCCTCCAAGCCCCCTTCCTTCTTTCACTGACATTCAGCAGTCTCTGTAGAGATCAGGAATGTCCTGTCTGAATGTGTCTGCCACCGTGTATTTAAGTTCCCTCTAATACAGTTTGCTCCTTAGCGTAACCATGGGCCACCACGCATGTGCCAAACATGCTAAGATGAGGCAGATGTGAATGTCACAGAGCTCAGGGCTGGAGAACACTCCCATCCCACATCTTTTAGCCACCATTCTCCCTCTCATCCTTGGATGCAGGAAACAGAAGAGGAGCTACAGAAATCAACATATAGGCCCTATCTGATTTCATGCCGTTGGCCTCCTATGGCTTATTGGGACAGAACCTGATTTTCTTCCTGTGTGTTTGGCCATGTTTGTTTTCTCCTTGTGCCTTTGCAGAACTGCATTGTCCCTGCTCAGTCACATTGCTCTCTTGATAGGCCCGTTGTCTCTGTAGATTATTATATTGTCTCTTTGCAGACATAAGTTCCACTCATTTTAGCATCCACCAGGAGGTTTAAAGTACCTGAATTTCATTGTGTCTGTCCTCAGTGAAACTCTCAGGGCCCTTATACCTCACAGCAGATGCTCCTAAGATGTCTTTGCCTCTCATATCTATGAAGCCAACAAGCCTGAATGCTTGATGCCATTGGTTTGTGTAGCTGTCTCGGGACAAATGCCTTTTTGCTATTGGAACTTTGTGAGAATTCATCAAAAAGCTTTCAGAATCTTGACCACATAATACGAGAAATCTTTCATTATGATTCTCTGGCTTGTGAATGATTCAGAGAGAACATCAGGGTTGGGGCAGAAGGCTGGGGTTGGGGGTGACTTGCTACCCTCTCCCCTAATTGTTCAATGGCAGGCCTATGAAGAGACCCTGGGACAGCTGTTTCCCAGGTCAGCATACTGCTAAGAAATAGACCAAAGGAACCCCATTGATAACTCTGCTGAAGGTTGGCTCTACAACTCCAACAAAGCTGAAGCTCTTGGCTGCTCAGTTCGGACACCACCCACCTATCCTTTGGTGTCACCAACTTAGACCCCACCCCCATCTTCACCTCCAACCCCCACCACATACACCAACACCTGCTGCCGCAGGGCTGAAGAAAGTGGACAGAAAGAGGAGAGGGTGGAAGGGAGTGGAAGAAAGTGAACTTCCCAGGAGGAAGGAGAGAGGAGACACTGAAGGTCTCACTCCAGCTCAGAAATACACAAAAGAAGAAAGGGGGAGTCACGTGCCCTCCGGCTCTTCTGTCCTGGGAAGGTCTTCCTCGGGCTAAGTGGGTGGAGAAGAGTGGGTGGAGAAGAGTGGCTCGTTAAGATTCATCCCTGCAGTGTGTGACGGCATGACTTTCTATTTGTAGGGTTGTGACAAGAAAGCCATGGTGTGGGACATGCGCTCTGGCCAGTGTGTGCAAGCCTTTGAAACTCATGAATCTGATGTCAACAGTGTCCGGTCAGTAAGCAAAATGTTCGGGATCCTCTGTCCTGGGGCAGGATACACACACACACACACACACACACACACACACACACACACACACACACCCCAGAGAATACCTGACAAAGAAGGCTCCTCAACAGGAAAGGTTCCAGGTCCCAGGAGCCCTTAATCTACTTGCTTTAGAGACATCCCATAGCCCTCCCAAAGCGAGCCACTATTTATTTCTTAGGCATTCTCCACATGCTTATCGCATGCATACATGCCAAGAATTTCCTCCCAAACAGGACCACAGCAGTGAACACGGCAGATAAAGCTTCCATTGCCCATCAGAAACAAACCAGATACAGGAAGATACACACGTGCACAATGGGGGTCAGGAGGAACAGGGATAGGAATGGCTGGGCTGCTTCTAGGGGGCCAACTGCCTCTGAGAACAGTGACATTTAGACTGAGGCCGGAGGATGACGAGCCAGCCTTGCATATAGCTAAGGAAGGGCGCTAAGGTAGACGGCCCACACTGTAAAAGCACTGAGCTCAGGAAGCCTGAATCTCTAATCTGGACGTCTGCAGTGGCCCGTTTGTTTACACAGGAAAGACTAGAGGAGTACAGATGGGAGGTGGGCATTGAATGGTGGGGCTACTTCAGTCAAGAAAACCCTCGCCAGCCAGACAGCGGTGCTCAGTCGGTAGCAAGCTTTCCGTAAGTGGGGTTCCAGGAAAGGCTTGGGACTGCACTGGTTCAGAAGGTACCATGGCTAAATATAAAACACCTTTCTGCTCCGAGTCCTAAAAATTGCCATCATGCCTGATGAGAAAACACTGGGTGTGTTTCTCTGAGTTCAGTTCCCAACTCCCACACCAGATGACTCACAACTGCCTCTAACTCAGCTCCAGGAGATCCAATACCCTCTTCCAGCCTCCTGGGGACACCTGCATTCACATGAACACACATACACACAACACAGACACACAGGACACATACATACACACACATATACACATACACACATACACATATACACTCATACAGAACACATACATACAACAGACACACAGGACACATATACACATACATACATACACACATACACATATACACACACATATACATCCACATATATACACACACACATATACACAAATATAGAACACATACAACACACACACATAAACATGCACATACATATACATACAAGACACACACACAACACATACACATATACAGAACACATACATACACATGACACACACAGACAGGTGCACACACAAGACACACACAGCACATACACACATACATCTTTGTACATATATACACACACATATACGAACACATGACACATACAAACTCACACACAAGACACACATAAATAGTTTTTTAAAAAGCACATAATGAGTTCAGAGAATGGCGTAGGGCACACCGAGCTAACCATTGTGAACATTTTCTCTCCGACCTTTCTGTTCTCATCCCTTCTGTCAGAAACTTTGTAAAGTAGTCACACAAAACCAAGCTGGGGCTGGGGACATAGTTCGTTTGGTAAACCATGTAAAGAGCCAACTTCAATCTCTGGGCATACAAATGCACAGTAGCAGGTGGCTGTAACTCCAGCACTGAGGTGGCAGAGGACCCCTGGGCCAGCCAGTCTAGCCTCTTGGTGAACTCCAGGTCAGTAAAAGAACCTGACTCAAAGGAGGTGGGCATTTTCCTGAGATTGACACCTGAAGCTGCCCTCCACCTTCTGCACCTACACAAACGTATGCATTAAAAACAACAAAGCCAACCTTCACTGCTATCATTCTTTTACTAACATCTCCCCAGTACAGGCTGCAGACTGGAGGCCATTTGTAACCAGAAAGGAGGCGCACTGAAAGGGGGGGGACATATCTGAGTGTGGGTGGGTGCGTGAAGGGATTGAAGATGCCTGTTCAGGGATGTAGCTCAGTTGGCAGAGTGCTTAACTAATGCACACAGAACCCTGAGTTCTCCCGCTAGCACAAAACCGGGTGTGGTAGCTCACTCTTGGACTCTCAGAACAGAGGAGGTGGGGGCAGAAGGAGCCGAAGTTCAAAATCATTCACAAAGATCAAGGCTAGCCTGGGCTACATGAGACCCCCACCTATTAATAAATAAACAAATAAACAAACAAATAAATGCCCCACTCTGCTCCTGCCTGTGGTTTATAATCTAGCATCCATACTTCCTGCCAAACACCAAGAAGAGGATGACATCAAGCAGCCACCGCTCACTGGGACTTTTTAGTTAGCAGCATGCTGGGTTCTTGGCACTCCTGCCTTGTTCATCTTTGCCATGTACACAGGCTTTATTATCCTCACTGTCCAGATGAGGAAACCAGGCTGGGAAAGATGATATCACTGCCCAAAGTACTGCATGCCCTGACAGTGCCAACATCTGGTGTGGCTCGATCCGTCTAACTCCACTGCCCCTGTGTTCTGAGCCACACTTTGGGAATGAGGTGCATTACTTGGCTCCTGCTCTGCTTGGTACCTGGTGTGAATGCGCTGACTTCATCTGGCCCTCAGCACGCCTCTTTGCAAGGCAGTGCCCCTGTCCTGGGTTTACCCGAGGACCATGAGAGGCTGGTGATCCAACCACATGAGGCTCCCCTTAGGCCTGTGCAAAGGTCCTGTGTCCCAGAAGGGGAGCTTCTGGCTCTGTGACCTAGGATGCCTTCTCTGGGTCATGAGTGGGTCATGGGAATGGCTGCTCTCCATAACGGGCTTTCTACCAACTCTCTGCAGATACTACCCCAGTGGAGATGCTTTTGCTTCTGGGTCAGATGATGCCACGGTATGTTTCTTGGTGATTGACAGCCCTTTCGAGGCAGAGGGGGAGGGTAAAAGCTTGTTTTTACTTTATTTTCTTTTGCAAACATAGCAAGGAAATTTTATTTAAAGCAAAGCAATAGAAAGGACCAGAAAATACCATGGGAAAACATCAGGCCTTAATTTTGTTTCGTTTCCTTTTTTCTTAGATTTTATTTATGCATTTTAATGTACATGGATGTTTTCCATGAACATATGTCTTTGTGCCACATGCATGCTCGGTGCCCATAGAGAACAGAAGAGGGCACTGGGATGTTCTGAGACTGGAATTACAGGTGGTTGTGAGCCACCATCTAGGTGCTAGTACTTGACCCTGATTCTCTGAACAACAGCCATTGGTCTTGATAGCTGAGCCATTTCTCCAGCCCTTTAGTGATAGTACGTCTTTGCTACATTGTAGGTTCTTATTTTTCCCAACCATTATTACTCTCCCCCCCACACCAGTTTCACCCCTTTTATAGATAGGAGAGAAAGAAGGGTAGAAAGGAGAGGGATCTGAATCTAATTTCCTTCTTCTTGTTTATTCTCTGTGCATGACTACTAACAAATCACAACCAACCCACCTAGCATTCCACATGTCACAGAATCACAGAAATGATCTGAGGTTGGCAAAACCACCGTTCTGCTAGAGCACAAGGCAAATCATGGTCACCTGCTGTGGGCAGTCTGGAGTAGCCCACACCCCTACATGCTCTTATAATATTTCTGTATTTTTAAAGAAGCCAAAATTTCAAAATTGTCACTATACCCTAACTTTATTTTATTTGTTTAAACTTGGTTCCTAGTCACAGAAGTTATGTGTAGCCACTGAATAAAAAATGAAGGATATTCCTCTCCTTTCCTAAGGGGTGTGGGAACGGTTTAATTAATCCTGACTGTCGTTTCTCTCCATAAATACAATGTCTATTTGTATTTTTTTTTCACATAACGACAGGCTGTGTACACTCTTCTGTGACTAACAAACATTTTTCACTAGCGTATTTTCCCAATAATTGTCTGGTATTTCATATTATTGGCATGTCATCATGTACTCAAAGAATCTCCCATCTGGAGAGAGCTCTTTGTGAGTTATTTTCCCCTCGTTAAATACACTGCTATAAAACCAGCATGGTGGTCCGGTGCTTGTAATCTCAGTGTGAGAGAGACAGAGATAAGAGGAAGAGGTGGTCAAAGTCTTCCTTAGCTACACATACACAGCAAGTTCATGGCCAACCTAAGCTACAAAACGAACTTTGCTGTAAGTAAATATTTTTGTGCCTTTCACTATTTAATGATTTCGTGCCTAAAACCAGGCTCCATTCTCACAGTTTTATTACACGTGGCAAATTATGATGACATATATTTTTAAGAGGCAACATAATTTTTTTCTCTTGTTGTCTTCAAAAATACCAAATATTAAAGAATGGGCTTCACTCTAAGATGCCGCTGTGGAAGACTTTACAAGAGTACTTACTGAGTTTTGATAATAATGAAATCTCAGGGTTGAAGAGATGGCTCAGAGATTAAGAGAGCTTGATGTCCTCCCAGAGCACCCGAGTTCAAGCCCAGCACTCCAGTGGCTTAAAATCTCCTGTAACTGCAATTCTGGGGAACCTGACACCCTCTTCTGTCTTCTGCACACACCCATGCACATGTGCATTCGTGCACACACAGGCACATACATCCATGTTCACATTCATATAAGTAATGAAATGTTTTTAAAACTCTTAGATGTGTCAAGAATATGTAACACAATTCAAAGGCACATATTTTGGCTCTACCGTTTCATGTAAACAATTCTATTCTAAAGCTTCTGCTCCTAAGCTAATGCAGGGAGACATCACCATGTATACAAAGATGTTTATATAAAAATGTTCATCACACAGCTATGGACAGTTCTATTACTACCCAGCCCATGGCCCTTTGTAGTGTATTAAAAATGAGTTTTCATCACACACACACAAACACACACACACACACAAATGTTCATCATAGACTTATGCATAAAAGAGAAAGTTTAGTCATAAGAAGGAAATTTAGCTGGTTGTTGCCTAACAGATTGAGACATGGCCACATGGGGAATGTTGGACCGACATCTTAGAAAACTAATTTTGGTAACTGCTTACCACATAACGTTGAGGAGCCAGCAGTGAACACCCCCTCCACCCCATCCATTTCCACACAGTCTTAGTCAGGGTTTCTACTGCTCTGATGAAACACCGTGACCAAAAAGCAAGTTGGAGAGGAAAGGGTTTATTTGGTTTACACTTCCATATCACTGTTCCTCAAAGGAAGTCAGGACAGGAACTCAAACCTGGAGGTAAGCATTGACACGGGCCATTCGGGGGTGCTGCTTACTGGCTTGCTCCTCACAGCTTGCTCAGCCTGCTTTTTTTATAGCAGCCCACCAGCCCAGGGATGGCACCACCTACAACATTCCCCATCAATCATCAATTAAAAAAATGCTCTACAGCCTTGCCCACAACCCAATCTTATGGAGGCATTGTCTTAATTGAGGTTCCTTCTATTCAGATGACTTTAGCTTGTGTCAAGTTGACATAAACTATCTAGCACACATACATAAAGTAGAAAACACACACACACACACACACACAAAAACACCCCAGACATTAGTAAATACCTCTAGGACTTGGGGTGACTTTCATTTCCTCGTGTGTGAATTTCTAAGCATTGTGAATGTGCCTCACCGAGGAAAAGAAGGTAGGGTTCTATGTTTGTCTCTGTACATGAAGAAATGTTTTGCACTAGCTACTTCTTTGAGTCCCTACTGACCCATAGAGATTAACTGGAAGTGGAACTAAAGGGCAAAATAAAAGGAGAGGGGACTAAAGAGGTTTTCTCCTATCATGCTTCGGACCACAGAAGCTGCTGGTCCCCAATAGTAGGTGTGTGGTCTGAACTCTGACAAGCTGAAGCCAGAAGTAACTGGACCTTTGTTTCTGTGCCCCAGTGCCGCCTCTATGACCTGAGGGCAGATAGAGAGGTTGCCATCTACTCCAAGGAGAGTATTATATTTGGAGCATCGAGTGTGGATTTCTCCCTCAGTGGTAAGATTTTACTTCAGAGACCTAAAAAGAATAAGCCAGCTCTCTGCCAAGCTTCCCATCACTGAATTTTCTGTGAGGCAATATGCTGAAGCCACGTGGGACCCTCAGATACCCCTTCCTTTACTTCTTCCCCTGGCCCTTCCCACTTTACGCTCTGAAAGCCCCTGCAACCCTGCCCACACCTGGGAGGCAGCTAGCAGAAGCCAAGCCAGTGTGGATGGGACACCCGCCCTATTCTGAGTCTCTGTATTTGCACACAAAGCTGCAGCTGCTGGCACCTCTACCCAAGCTCAAGAACACTGATCAGTTTTCCTTAGTCTCTGTGAACTCTAGAGTTGAAGCTCTAGAAATGGCAGAGTGTCCCTGCTTCCTCTAAGGCCCAGTGGCATCCTATACACATGTGACCCTAGCATGGTGGCTTCTGTCACATGGCGCTACAGTGATATTCCTCTCTGTCCCATGCCTTCCCCAGAGGACAATGGCTACTTCTCCTGAATTTCGAGGGCAACACACATTGCCTGCCATACAGTGGGCCTAGATTAATCTGTGTTTATTGTATGGGTAGGTAGATGGGTGGGTGGATAAGTGAGTTTAGGGGTGTTTGGGAGGGTGGGTGGGCAGATGGATGGATGGATGGATGAGGAAATTAATTGATGAATGAGAAAGAGTCAAAAAAGGAAAAGCAGGAACTGATTTAACCATTGTACCTTCTTCCAGGTCGCCTGCTCTTTGCTGGGTACAATGACTATACCATCAATGTTTGGGATGTTCTCAAGGGCTCCCGGGTCTCCATCCTGTTTGGACATGAAAACCGCGTCAGCACTCTGCGAGTGTCTCCTGATGGGACAGCATTCTGCTCAGGATCATGGGATCATACCCTAAGGGTAAGAGGGGTGTTCCACTTTCCTGTGTGAGCAGAAAGGACGGGTGGTGGCCCTCCTGGGCAGTCTCTGCCCTTGGAGACACAGGTGGCAAGAGGGTGTCTCTGGGAGTTTGGGAGCCTCATCTGCACAGGTGTTCAACATGGTGGTGAGAAAATTGCTGAAGCCAAGCTGTGAGAGCCCTCCCTGCTCAGTGGAGTGTGTGACCATGAGTGCTTATGTGTGTGTGTGTGCAGACCAACCTCCTGTCTATAAGCTCTTAACTCTTACAATACAAACTATTAATTAAAAATCCATGTCTTCTCAGGTTTGGGCGTAAGCCTCTCACAGCGGGCAAGAAGAACATGTATCCTGTGTAGATACGACTTCTCCATGAGCCCAGGGCATCCCACAGGTTAGCTTATGGGAGCAACCTCACAACTCAGCACTCGCTCACCCCGTCCAGTGTCTCCATGAAATCTGTCCCCTCCCTGGAAATACTTGCTGTGGCACTTCAGCTGCACCTTCAAGCCCTTCTTTCATCTCAAACACTCTAATGAAGTTTTGTGTGGTTTTGAAGTTATTCCACCCAAGAGAATTCCACATTTATCAGCATTTCAAATGGCCCTCATCACTTCCTAGCGTCCAATCTGTCTTCAGAGCACTTTAAACTCTACCTTCTCTTGGTGTGGACTATGGCTTCCAAAACCATCCTCTAGGT
This sequence comes from Micromys minutus, assembly GCF_963924665.1. Taxonomy (NCBI): domain Eukaryota; kingdom Metazoa; phylum Chordata; class Mammalia; order Rodentia; family Muridae; genus Micromys; species Micromys minutus. The sequence goes on from NC_137956.1 coordinate 8,868,598, forward strand.
GTGCCGGCTGTGTGGACTGTCGGAATGACTGCCCACTGGTCTATAATAGAAGCAAATTTCAGTTCCAAATGTAACTACACAGAATCACTTTTTAAAACTGTTTTTAGGTAAAAATATCTTTTTTCAACCTGTTCAGTTGTCTTTTTTTAAATAACATGTTTTTGTTTGGGGTTTTTTTTGTTGGTTGGTTGGTTGGTTGGTCGGTCTAGGGGAGGCTTTAGAAATGAAAGGAATACATGCAGGAAACAGCTGTATATTTGACTTGTGATAAATAAACGCCAGTCTGGGCTGAGCATTCCCCCACACTTGAGGGGGAAAGTGGTTGCCATTCCTAGCACAAATACTGCTGACAGCAAACAGAACCTTCGGGCGTGGGAAGACAGGTCACTAAACTGATTTAAAAGCCTGCTAGTACTGTTTTCAGGAATGCCTAAGATAACGTGTGTTATTCCTATAAATTATATCTGAATGTCCTGCACAGCAGTTGTACTGACACAGACAGTGGGTAGGCCATGAATAATAATGCCTTTGCTGTCCACAGGGTGTCTTGTCTGTATTTGAATCATAAATCCCTTCTGACTGGCTGCTGCCCATTACATGGCCCCTGCTTTCTCGTCCTTTTGTTCTTTTAAAGGTGTCTTTTAGAAACCCTTCGTGTGATAAGATGCCGTGTTAACAGAAATGGTGGCACAGACTCGTACACGCAGGTACTCAGGAGCAGAGGCAGCAGGACAGCTTGAACCCAAGAGTTCAAGTTCAGCCTCAGCCACATTGTTTTTGTTTTGCTCTAGTTTGCTTTTGTATATTTTTAATATATTCATCTATTAATTTTTTTTTAATTCTCTGTGTGTAGGGGTGAATACCCATGCCACAGAGCACATGTGGAAGTCGGAGTCTGAACAGAGCCTGCTCTCTTCTTCCACAATACGGTACTTGGGGATGGGACTCAGATTGTCAGACCCAATTAGTAGCAAACAGCCTTGCCCACCTCCCTGCCCCTTGTTATGTTTTTCATGAAGAAAGGTATCATGCATCCCAGGCTGCCCTCAAACCTTCTACATTATCACGTGTGACTGGGGACTTTGGATCCCTCTGCCCTTGCCTCTCAGGTCCTGGCACATTGGGATGGCCAGTGTGCACTGCGCACTAGATGCTCTGATATTGTACGTGCTGCCAGAGATCAAAACCAGACCTTCCCTCACGGTTCATAATCTTTCTACCAGCAGAAATACAGCCCTAGCTCCACGCCTTCATCTTTTAAAAGAACGCTTAGTTTTGTTTAAGTGTACTGGGAACCAAAGACCATCTCAGACACTGATAAAACCAACTGTAGGTGATCCTGGGCATCTGGCCAGCCAAAGATTTGCTGTCCCTGAGTGGCAGGGTGTATGTGTGTCCCCAGACTGTCCGTCTCCAGTTTTATCCTAGTCTGCCTGGTTCTTTGCTTAGTATCAGCTTTGTAGCCCCAGCCCCAGCCCCATGCTCCTCAGAGAGACCCTCAGAATGCAGAACAACATTCTTGTAGCCAGCAAGATGGCGCTACCAGCACTTCAGCAGTCTCTGTGGAACAAAGGCCACAGCCTCCGTGTATTTTTGTTAAGTCATTAGTGTTATGTAAATATCCCTCTGGAGCCCTGAAAGAGTTTCAGGGACTTGCAAGGAGTCTGGATTATACTTCGACACTCTAAAGAGTTCTCTTTGCCCCTCAAAGAGACTCTCCTGGATTAAAGCAGGCCTCTAGACAACATGAGCATAAAGAAGAGATGGCTCAGCGGTTAAGAGCACTGGCTGCTCTTCCAGAGGTCCTGAGTTCAATTCCCAGCAACCACATGGTGGCTGACAACCATCTGTAATGGGATCTCGAATGGGATCCAATGCCCTCACATTGGTGTGTCTGAAAAGAGCGACAGTGTACGCATATACATAAAATAAATAAATCCTTTATTTAAAAAAAAAACAGGTTAAAAGTCCTTAAAAAAATAAAGAAGGGACCAGGACAACTGGGCAAAATTGACTTCTAGAAGTGGGCCTCCAAGGAAACTTGGGGGTAACATCAGCATCACAGAATGTCAAAATGGAGGCCCAAGAGGACAAGGGCTAGAGCCCAACAGCTCACCCTGTGGACCTCAACCCCTTTGGAAGCCATATATGAGATATCCTACATAGCAAATATTTACGTTATGCTTCATAACAGTAGCAAAATTACAGTTATGAAAAAAACCAATGAAATGTAGTTTGGGGCTCACTACAACCTGAAGATAGCAGCATAGGGAAGGTTGAGAATCAACGTACTAGAAATGTATCGATGGAGGACAGACGGGGGCTCTAGGGGGCATAGCTGGTAAATCAGAAATAGGCAAAAGTCAGGGGTTGGAGCCACACTGCCTCCTCCAGCCTAAGACAACCACTTGCAAAATCACTGATACACCCCCATTTCCCAAGCAAGTAGGCCCAGTCAATAAGAGCAAGTAAAGACATTGCTACTAGTTGGACCTGATGACACAAACCTGTAATCCCAGCAACTCAGGAGGCTGAGGCAGGAGAATGACAATTCCAAGGCCTTCTCACCCCCTAGAAAGTTCCAGCCCCCACCCCATCTGTTTAATCTGCAACAATATTCCGAGACTCTTCAGCTGCTCCTGTTTGCTCCCCCCATGGTGCGCTCCTTGTAACAGGTGCAAGTGATATTCCCAAATGGCCAGGCGGGTCAGAGTGGGAAGTAGCTGAACCTAGAACCTGAGGCAGGACTAGGTACAGAGGCCAAAGGATGAACGACCCGCTGGAGGAACGCACTAGACAGCTGCTGACTGACTACATACTGTTCAGCACACGGGAGCCCGGCAACCCCGAGCCACCGCCCACGTCTGTCGAAGCGGCCTTGCTGCGCTCTGTGACGAGGCAGACCCAGCAGGAGCACTGGGGTTTTTTTTCCACCTTCTACGACTGCCACAGCAACCGCCTGGAACTGGTGACACGGATGGCAGAGAACTTGCTTCCCAATGACCAAGGCTTCAACTGGGGCAGCCTGGTGATGCTCCTGGCCTTCGTGGGGACGATTTTGAATCAAGGCCCTTGCAGGAATGTCAAGCAGAGGAGGGATCTGAGAAATCATCTCCTAATGGACCGAGACTGCTATCTCATAGTGTGCTTGCTGTATAGACTGCTCATGGGACGGCATCGCTCCTGGTTGGAGGCTCACGATGGTTGGGTGAGACCACTGGAGTGTGATGGAGATGGCTTGGGGGAGGGGCGCAGGATGCTGTGCTGAGTGCTTTTACATCAGTGTCTTATGTAGCCAGCCCAGGCTGCCCTCAAACCTCATCAGATACTTACTCTCTGGCTACTATGGCCCTGCTTCGATCCCAGGAGCACCAGGATTACAGGCGGTAATTATGGTGGGTTTATGTGGTGCTAGGTGTGGAAAGCCAGGGCTTTGAGCATGTTGAGAAGGCACTAAGTGAGCCCCATCTCCAGCCCAGGGATTTCTTTATAGGCACTCAGACTGCGTTTGCTCAAGAGTGCTTATAAAACATCATTCAGGGGCAGCCAGGCACACGTGGCTTACCCTAACTCTTACCCCAGGCCTGTCAGGGAGGGTTGATTAAGTCTAACATGCCCAAGTGGTATAAAGGGAGCAGTTCCCATGCCCAGGCTCTCCAGAGCTCTTACCCTTTAGTAGAGTAAGGCCTTGGGGATTGTGAAATGTGGAGACCAAGTAGGGACCCTGACTGGGATCTTTACTTTTAGGCCACTGCACTTTTCCCTGCTGGGCAGCCTCCAGCCTCGTGGCTTTCTGTTGGTCCTTCATCTTGGTGGTGTAGGCTAAAGAGGCAGTCCTTAGCCTCTGGCTGCGCAGAGCTGTTGATCAAGGAAAACACACAGGATGAGGAGGAAGGTTGATGGTAGACTGTTAGCATCTGTTAGCACCTGTGAAGGCCCCAGCATCACCAGGAAAGAGAAGAGAAAAAAAAGAAAGGAAAGGGAAAAATACTACAAAAACAAAACAAAAAACAAAAACCTCTATCCTGGGTTAGCCCACAACAGGCTCCTTGGGTTGGGTTTTCTTTACTTTCTTCTTTGTTGAAGTTGAATCAGAATGGAGGTGGCCCATGTTATGGGATAAATGTACCTTAACTATTAAAACCTGCTTATACAAAAACCAAACAGCTTACACTCCTGTCAGGAGTCTGCATTTAAGCTGCCTGGAAAAAGAAAGGCAGCTTGACATGTTAACACCTGCCCTGCTCCTGGTGTATGGGTCTCCACGGGGCTCGAAGAATGCCTTCAGCTGAGTTTCTGAGGACCCTCTCAGAACCCTCTAACGAGGTCACGAAGACAGAGTGTTAATTTTTTCCTTCTGGCTCCCTCCTCTACCTTCTATCTCTCATAACATCTCAGACTTGGGCAGATTTGCCTTTTTGGGAGAGAGCTTCACTAGCAAAGTTATTAAGACCATGGGAAGACAGCATGGTACAGAGCTTAGGTCCATAAAGCCAAGTGAGGAAGTCCCCTCTCATAGGTTCCAGAGGAAGGGACAGGCTCATGCCACGTAGTGGTGAATCCATGTGGATCGATGTGTAGCTGTCACAGGAGAGGAAGGGGGAAGGTTGTGTCCTTTAGTTAGAGTCTGTTCACGATACAGGATTCGCTACCCATAGTCCCCGATCACTTAGTGTCTCAGCCTGGTGTTGGTAAGCTCCCTTTGGGGAAGAGAGGCTTATGAGTTCCCAGACTGACAGGCTGTCTGCTATCTCTTTGACACCAGCTGTGAAGGCGGAGAAAGCAGCTGCTGTGAGTTAGCATGACCTGAATACCCTCTAGTTCAAAGGCTAGCATTCCCAGCCTCTCTTTGGTCTGGAGACAACTGGCATTAGGTTCAGTGTCTGACTGCTGCTTCCTGACTTGGGTGGTGTGGTCATCAGCTCTCCCATCTCCAGGCGTCTGAGTCAGAGACCGGCACACTGGAAGGATGCTGCCCACAAGAGTCTGTGTGATTCGCCACACAGCAGTCTGGATGAACTGAGAGGGAAAGTGTGCTAGGGGGGGGGGGGGGGGGGCTGTGACTGTAAGAACCAAGATACTTATTAAAGGAGTAACCAGAGCTGTGACCCAGGAGGTCCCCAGTGAGTTTCGAAGCCATTTTGAATTTGATTTGTAGGGGGCGGGGGTGTCAAGAGTGAATAGAGGAGCTAAAGATAGACAGGTGCTGTCAAAGGAGCGAATGCCCAAGGTTTTCATTTTTCAATTTTTTTTTGGAGATTGTGGGGAAGGGATCAGAAAGTAAGGAGAGGTTTTAATAGAATTCTCCCCAAGATGTCTTTCCTCAGCATTGAGAGAAAATATGAGGCATATTGAGGGCATCTCTGCCATATAAGGCAGTTAGATGGTTGCTTATGCAGCAAGTTGGATTGCTTCCTACACATCCCAACTGGGAGCTATCTGGTGGCCACCTGCCTTTCATCTCGAACCTCCCATGTATCTGGAGTGTCTTTCATACTGGAGGCTAACTCAGGGCCTTGTGCATGCTGATCACATGTTTGACCTCTAAGCCCCAAGCTATTCCTTTACTCGGACGAGTACCTGTATGTCCACATTCGATGTGCAGTCCTCGGGGAGGCCAGAGAGGACGTCAGATGCTCTAGAACCGGAGTTACAGGCAGCTGTGAGTCACCATGTGGGTGCTGGGAACTGAACCCCAGTCCTCTGCAAGAGCAGACAGTGCTCTTAACTGCCGAGCCAGCCCTCCAGCTGTGCCTACTGTGTATTTGGGGTTCAGGTTTGTTCATGGGGAGACAGTCTAATTCTTCTCTTTCACCCCTTGCAGGATGGCTTTTGCCGCTTCTTCAAGAAACCCTTACCACTCGGCTTCTGGAGAAGATGGCTGATCCAGGGTTTTCTGTCGTGTTTCTTTGCAATGGCCATCTTTTATATCTGGAAACATTTTTAAGTTTGAAATTTTTAAAGCAATCTTACCTGCCTAACTATGAACCCTCTAAGGGACAATTCTGGGTAAAAAAATTGGATAAGAACTAAGGAAATCCTCCTGCCTAGAGATATTTCTACCTGCGTGCTACATGGAGTTCTGGGTTTGTGATGGGACCAGCATTGTTTGTAAGGGGCCCAAGAAGCCCTTCGCTAAGTGGGGAAATGGTCCACATCACTCCAAAGAACTTCAGAAAACATGACATCTACTCAGTAGATGTACTGCCATCTGCATTTGACTGCACAGCAGAGCCGCTCCCCCTGTTCTGGGGTTTTTGAGCTTCAGTTAAGTAGCCGGGGTTTGGGGCAGGGGATTTTAAAGCCCAGAGCAATAAGAAATTCAATAGGAAACCTTAAGGAATCCTTTGAAACCTAAGTCCTTCTATGCCTAATTCCCAGAACTTCTGAATTCATAATGCTCCTCCTAATACATTTTTAGTGATTTCAAATTCTTAATAAATGTATATATACATTTTTAAAAAGAAGAAAAGAATGTGTATAATTTGGCAAGACTTGTTCTTGGGAGTAACTCGAATTGATGACAACTTACTTTTGTCTCCTGTATAAGCCAGGATTTGGTTTATACTGTTATGGGGTAATTTTTATAATGTGTGTGTGTTATGCTTGTATGGTCTGTACACCACTTATGTGTCTGGTGCCTGTGAGACCAGAAAGGGTATCAGATCCCTGGAAAGGGGATTACAGATGGTTGTGAGTCACCCTGCATGTGCTGGGAATCAAACCAGGGTCCCCTGGAAGGGCAGCCAGTGCTCTTAACCTCTGAGCCATCTCTCCAGCCTTAACGATGCTTTGTTTTAAACATTTTATCTGCATGAAATGTCACAACTTATTCCTCCTTTCCTCCTTCCACTCTTTGGTCTACTCAAAACCTGTACAGTAGGTAAATGCTGTGTCCCTCCAAACCTCCCTGGCCATTATTAACTTGCCATTTCATTAAATTGGATCTAATAATGTTTTGTTTCGTGTGTGTGTGTGTGTGTGTGTGTGTGTGTGTGTGTGTCTGTGACAATGTTTCTGACTGGAAATGTGGGTCTTGGGGATCAAATTTGAGTCACCGAGCTTGCTGCTAAATACTTTACCTACCAAGCCATCTCACCAGCCACACTCCATTTGTTTGTTTTGTTACAGTGTGTTTGTGCATGCATGTGTATGTATGCACACCTTAGTACACATATGGAGGTCCGAAGACAACTTATAGGAGTTGGTTCTCTCCTTACACTGCGTGGTTCCCTGGGATCAATTCAGGCCGTGAGGCTTAGTGCTAATCACCTTTACCTGCTCAACTTGCTCTCCGACCTTCTTTGCCTCTTCCTACCATGAGGCTCCTAGGTAAATTCCAATCCGTGGGAGTTCCTGAGACGTGGAGGTCTCTTTTTGATGCCTTTCTGAGAAAATGGGGAAAGGCACAAACCTACATGGAGGCTGGTCCCAGGACAGTAGGCAGGGAACAGGGTGCCAAGCAGAGTACACCAATAGTCCCTTGGTTGTAAACTCGGGTCCCCAGGTGAGTCTGCTATCTAGGGAGTCGCAAGTGTCTCAGTCTGTAATGGAGAGGGAAGGAGCTGAGCAGAGGCTGGATTCTAACATCACACTCTGACAGTTGTGTTCTTTGCATTTGTACTGAGATAAAATACAGCACAAAATCCCGTTCACCATTTTAAAGTGAGCGCTCCAGTAGCTGTTAGTGTGTTTACAGTATCATACAACCATCACCCTATATTTAATTCCATCGCTCAAAAGGAAAGGCCACACCTATTAGCAGCCTTATGATCCTCCCTTCCCCGACCCCAGCAACCACTAATCTACCTTCTGCCTTTGAATCTGCCTCTTCTAGACGCTTCGTATAAATGGAGTCAGACAGCTCAGGGTTCTTTGTGTCTGATTTCTTATTTAACCAAGTGTCTAGGCTTCTGCAGGATGTAGCATGTCAGGACTTCACGCCTGCTCAAGGGTTAGGCTACATGTGTTTACCACACACAGCTAGCTGGAATGTGGGTGGCTCTCAGTCACTGGCTAGAGTGTGAAGGTGGTGCTCTGAGCATGCTTTTACGTGTTTTTATGCAGACTTAGGCTTTTTTAATCACTCCTATGTGCAAGCCTAGGTGGGATTGCTGGGCCCTGTGGTAACTGTGGGCCTTAGGGTGTGGCAGATTTATTGAACTCTCTTCTTAGCAGCTACACCATTCAATATTCCCACCAGCAGGACATGAAGTTCCATGTTTCCATGGTTAAACCCAGAGTTGCAAAGGAGAAACAGAGAGAACTAACTACCTGGGCCAGATCTGGGGAAACACAACTCTTGAGTTCAAAATATAGATGGCTTCTGCCTTCTTGGCTTCCCAGATACCACACAGCCCCAAGGACTAACTTGGTACCAGCTAGGAAGTAGAGTCCTCTCCTAGACAAGGCCAGGGGTCCATGTTAAATCCTCTCCCCCTCTCTGCAACCTTGTAGAGCTTTAGTGAAGCCATTGTTTGGCAGTTCTGGTCCTGAGGGCTTCAGACATATCAGTCAGCTGTTGTTATAGGCTCTGCTCAAAGTATTAGTTTGTGTAGTTTTTAGATTTTGTCTTTTTTTATGTGCATGTGTGTATCTGGGTGCACATATGTATGTGGGTGCCAATGGGGGCAATAAAAGGGCTTTGGATTCCCTGAAGCAGGAGTGATAGGCAGTTGTGGGCCAGTGCAACCAAACCTCCATCCTCTACAAGGGCAGGAATACTCTTAACAGCTGAGGCATCTTTCCAGCCCACATCTTCTTCCTTTTAACATTTATATTTATTGTCATTATTGTATATGTTAATTGGATGGAGCCAAGGGACAAGTGTCACAGCACACATGTGGAGGTCAGAGGTCAACACTGTGTGGAGTTGCTGTTCCCCTTCCACCTCACTTTGTGTGGGACCCAGGGATCAGGCTTGCCAGTAAGAGCCTGTACCCACTAAGCCAGCTCTCCAACCCCTCTGTACTTTGTAGCTATGCCTCTCAAGAGCTGGATTTGGTCAAATTGAAGTGAGGAGCCCATCAGATAAAAGTGTTTATTGTTCAGCCTGCTGACCTAAGTTCAGTTCCCCAGAACCCACGTCAAAAGCCCAATGTGGTGATGTGTGTGTGTGTGTGTGTGTGTGTGTGTGTGTGTGTGTGTGTTTCCAGTGCTCCTACTCAAGATAGGATGCAGAGACAGAATTCCCAGAAGCTGGGAGGCCAACAAGCCTGAAGTTTGAATTTGCAAAACAAGAGGCCTTGCCTCACACAGGTAGGCAGACAATACTGATGCCGAAGGTCATCCTTTGACTTCCATGGGCACTTCATTGTATGTACAAGTCCACACGCACATGCACATCATACTTGTTCGGTCACCCACACAAACTAGGTGTGGTGGTGCACACCTGCAATCACAGAAGGCTGAGGCAGGAGGATCAGAAGTTCAAGGTTATCCTAAAGTCCATTGGGAAGTTAAGGTCAGCCTAAGGTACATGAAGCCCTGTCTTTAAAAAGAAGTAATAATAATCCAAGTTCAAAATCAGAAATTAAACTGGAAAAATAACAGGAACTGAGGAAATTCAAGAAATCATCAGATCCTACTACAAAAGCCTATACTCGACAAAACTGGAAAATCTGGAGGAAATGGACACATTTCCAGACAGATACCAGGTAACAAAGTTAAATCAGGATCAGATAAACCATCTAAGTGGTTTCTTTATTTCTTCCTTGGCCATGTGATTGGCCATTGTTCAGCTTCTGGTATAATTTTAATTGGTCTGCCTTAGTATGTTACATGTCCTTTTTCCCTTACAGCTTTTAGTATTCTTTGTTTTGAACATTCAGTGTTTTGACTACTATGTGTTGGGAGGAGTTTCTTTTCTGGTCCAATCTATTTGGAGTTCTATAGACTTCTTGTGTGTTCATGGTCACCTTGTTCTTCAGGGTAGGGAAGTTTTCTTCTATGATTTTGTTGAAGATATTTACTATGCCTTTTAGTTGATATTCTTCGTCCACTTCTACACCTATTATCCTTAGGTTTGGTCTTATTATGTCCTGAATGTTTGGGGTTAGGAGCTTTTTGGTTTTTGCATTTTCTCTGACTGTTGTGTCTATGTTTTCTATGTTGTCTTCTGTCCCTGAGATCCTCTCTTTCATCTCTTGTAGTCTGTTGGTGATGCTTGCATCTATGACTCCTGATTTCTTTCCTGAGTTTTTTATCTCCAGGGTTGTCTCTTTTTGTGTTTTCTTTATTGTTTCTATTTTCATTTTCAATTCCTTCACCTGTTTGCTCGTATTTTTCTATAGTTCTTTGAGTGATTTCTCCTGGTTCTCCTGTAATTGTTTAAGGGAGTTATTCATGGGCTTCTTGAAGATCTCTATCATCATCATGAAGTATGATTTTAAGTCTAAATCTTGTTTTCTGGTGTGTTTGGAAATCCATTACTTGCTGTGGTGGGAAAACTGGGTTCTGATGTTGCCAGGCTGTCTTGGTTTCCATTGCTTAGGTTCTTTTGCTTTCCTCTTGCCATCTTGTTATCTGTGATTATCAGTGATCTTGTTGTCTCTGACTGGTGCCTGTCTCTCCTGTGGGTCTGAGGGCCCGTGGGCTCAGGAAGGAGATTGCTTCTGGGTGTTTGGCTGTTTGCCAGCAGGCAGTGAGTTCTGATGGGAGTGACTCAGTTCTATTTCAGTGGGCTCAGGTGGAAGAGCATTTGTGAGACTGTTCTTGGAGCTCAGCTATCTGTGGGCAGGTCCTGAGTTCTGATGGCAGTCACTCTGTTGAGACAATGTCTTAAGTAACTTAGGGTGGCCTTGAACTTGCTATATTGCCAAAGATGACTTTGCATTTATTTGAGCTTCTACCTCTCAAGTGCTAGGGAGATTGCAGAACTCCAGCACCACACCCAGCTAAGTCCTACATCTTTAAATAGAATGCATTTCTTGATCTTTATCTTGACACTCCAAATCCATCCCCAGCCATCTCCCAGCCCCACCCGTGTAATTATATCATAACTTTAGTCCCATCTTATTCATTATCCACATTCCGGGTTCTCTGCTACTCTGAACTAAACTGTGTAATCCGATAAGGTTATTTCTTTCTCGCATGTTATTTCTCTGAGTTAATAATTGCCTTAGTCTTTCTCTCTTGATTAGTTTGGGACTGATTTTGTAGACTTTTTAGTGACCTGTCCTTATGTTCTCTGGTAGTTGTTCAAATCTCTTCTGGAGATGCTCACTCCAGCAGGCTTCTCCCACGTGATCTTGAAAGGTCTCCCAGCTCGTTCATACCCTTTACACCTGGACTGTCCTTATCCTCTGTGCCAGGTAACACAGTCACCATCTCTCAGTGCCTCTTCAGTGTCCAGACTCAGGGTTCCCACCACCTCTCCTAGTGTGGGGGTCTCCAGTTTCTATCCTTGCTCCTTTTTGGCTGGGGCCCTTGTTTGACTGGAGCTCATCCCCCACAGCTTCCTGACCAGGAGTGAGTGGAAAGGAGACGGCTTGCAGCCCTGCATGTCTGAATGTCTTCAACATAAAGTGAACACTTCATCCAAATGTACACACGCTCGGTTGTTTGGTGCTTCCCCTCAGGATTTGCAGGAATTTCACCACTTCTAGTTTTCAGAATTTTCCCAATATGTTGATGGGAGGGGTCCCTGTTCTCTCTCTCTAGAAGCATGCAGAACCCTCTATTTGATGTATATTTCGAGGCTTTACAGTTGTGGGTGGGTATTTCCACCCATCCCACTCAGGGTCGAGGAAGTATTTCTGGGCTCATCTTGCCTCCTGTCACGGGAGAGCATCTTATTCCCTCCCCTGCTGTCTCTTCTACAGTTTCTAGTATTTATGCTGAGCTTCCCCTATGCTATCTCAGCTTCTTACCTTCCATCTTTTAAGGTTTGTTGGTTGGATTTCTGGTGGAGCTCGCTGGCAGAACGGAGTTGCCATTATGACAAGGAAAACAGGCAGGGGGAGTTGCAGAAAACCCAGATGGGGAGGCTTTCTCGAAACAACATATTTCAGCGCGACTGAGACACTTTGTTTCCATAGGCACACCCACCGAACAACAGACTTTGGGCAAGAGCAAATCCAATTTAAAAGATGTGTATTTAACCAATTGCATATCCAGAAAGGGCCCAGTTTGGCTAGAAAATTCTGTCTCCTGCTAAATAAAAACAGCCAAGTTGTGGAGACGTTACCCACCCTCAGGATCTTTGTGTCCTCTGGACCCTTCTGGGAACTGGGATGTCCCCACCAGAGGCTAGCCTACTATTCAGTAGCAAAGACTATTTCTCAGAAGACAAGAAGAGAGAAACTGGGTTTGCTATGTGTCACAGCTCCGACCACAGCCTTTACTGTGGCTGTTTATATGTTAAAGCTGCTTTTCTGTAAGTGAGCAGCCTGGAGTGTCAATTACCCTCAGAGGCCTGTGACCACAGAGGCTCACAGAACTGGACCCAGGGCCTGACCCTGGAGGAGGAAGTGGCTGTGTAAAGGTCTAAGTGCTAGTGTGAGAGGGAACATCGGCTGTCCCAAATACTCCCTGCACACAGCCTTCCTGTGGACCCTGTAGACTTGAGTCAAAGAGCCCGAGTGGGAGTCCTCAGTAGCCCTGGCTCCTGTCTGTTTGGGGGCAGAGTCACACAGCCTGGGCAACTACAGTGGTGTCTTTCCTTTCGGGAAGTATTGAAATCCCCAGCAACTTGGATATGTAGTGGGACCATATCGGTCACCCACATCTTCCGGCCCACAGACACGGTATTTGAGAATCCTGTGGGTACTTGATTTGCCTTCTATCTGCAGTTAGAGGTTAGAAAAAAGGAATCATGGGGCAGGAACACCCTATCATTGCTGGGGGTAGAGGTGGGGTTCTTGTGGTTTTGGGGGTAGTTGGTTTTTTGAGACAGGTTTTTCTCTGTGTGGTCTTGGCTGTCCTGGAACTTGCTCTGTAAACCAGACTGGCCTCAAAGTCACAGAGATCCACCTGCCTCTGCCTCCTGACTTTTGGGATTAAAGGCCTGCACTGCTACTGCCAGGAGGCTTTTCTTTTGACAAGAATTTAAATTCTCTCTCAATCTTGGCTTTTCACCCACTAAACCTAAAATTTTTCACTACTTACTATATTTGCAAATCATCTCATCACTGACAGAATACATACACAATTTTTAACATATTTTTTAAAGATTTATTTTATGTATATGAGTTCCCTATCTGCATGTACACTTGCACGCCAGAAAAGGGCACCAGATCTCATTATAGATGGTTGTGAGCCACCATGTGGTTACTGAGAATTTAATTCAGGACCTATAGAAGAGCATCCAGTGCTCTTAACCGCTGAGCCATTTCTCCAGCCCAGGTTCAACTTTTTGAAAGATTGTGTGTGTGTGTGTGTGTGTGTGTGTGTGTGTGTGTGTGTGTGTGTGCAGGTGCCCTCAGAGGCTAAAAGAGGGTGTCAGATGCCCCAGACTTGAAATTAAAGGCATTTATGAGCTCCCAACATTGGAGAAAGTAACTTGGAGGCCGCTAAAGAGCAACAGGTGTTTTTAACTGATGAGCCATCACTTCAACCCCAGAAAACAACTTGAAAACCTATGTTTATTTTCCTTTTTCTTCAGCGCTGAGGTGGAACTCAGACTTGTGCTCTCCCAGGGAGCCAAATCACCACCTAGAAAGCAACGTTGAAGGAAATAAGCACTCACTTGGGCACAGGACTTAGCGGAGGTACAGTCAATCATGGTGTGGAAGGCATAGCAGGGGGTGTATATGTCAGCCGGTTACACTGTGTGCAGAGTCAGAAAGTAGACAGGGAGCAATGCTGGTGTCCTGTTAGCCCCTATTTCTACCCCCTTTTATCCATCTGGTAAACTGGAGAGATGACTCAGCAGGCAAGGCTGTTCTTCCCAGCACTACATAATGACTTACAAATTCTAGGGGGTCCTAGAGCTGCCTCCGCAGGCACACATGGTGCATGAGCATACGTATAGCTGAGACACTCATCCACATAATTTTGGCTGGGTACGGAGGCACATATCTTTAGTCCTAGCTCTTGTGAGACAGAGGCAGAAACAGGCAGACTTCTGTGAGTTTGAGGTTAGCCTGGTTCTGGGCTAGCCAAGGCTACATAGTAAAACACCCCCCCCCCCATCTCAAAAATACTTAACAGTCAGGGCCATAACCTGTGAGATGATGTCATCCACATGCATGGTGGAAACACCCTCATAGACATTCCCAGAGGTGTGTCTTCTAGGCAATCCCAAATCCAGTCAAGTTGACAGTGAAGATTAGCCATCAGGTTTATCCATGTATATTCATATAATGGGTCCTTGTGTTTGTTTTATTATTCAAAACTATACTCAAACTTTTAAACTCCCAGCCTACGTAACAATTAAATATATATATAAAACACAATATGAAGTAGACCCTGGGACCCTGGGTACAGCTTTTATTTGTTACATTCAGGATTTTATCAGGGAAAATACAAACTACTGAAACAGAAAGGCGACTCCTCACATACCTTTCCTTGTGTTTCAAACATTGTGAACTTATGGCCAATCTCATATTGATTATACTATCCCGTCCCTTCTCATTTCTACATAAGCAGTCCAGCCTCTCCTGTGTGGCCTTCTGCAGCTTCCTGGTTGCTGGTGTGACCAGGCATGCCAGGTTTACACTCTAAATCGACGACTCAGACTAAAACCAGCCTTAAATGGGAAAGAGACTGGGCTCTTGGGTGCTGGCAACTCACTGTTTCTGAGGTAACCGGCCCACTTTGGAGTTCCCAGGTTCTCCTAGACCTTTGAAGATTCTTAAATACAGTAAGCCTCACTCGATGTTGTCTTCATTTAAAATAAAGATTCTAAGCAGTATGCCAACCAGAGAAGTCTGTATTTATTTAGCCCTTTACCCCATTGCCCCCAAGACACAGTGAGTTCAGGGGATAAGGAAGGCGTGTGGTGTGGTAGGTCCTGTTAAAATGAAAAGCCACAGCGTGGGGATGCAGACATACTGAGCGCTTGTGTTGTCCAATTGACGAAATCTAGAGTCATTTAGGAAGAGGGTATCTCAACTGAGAAGATGCTCCCACTGTGGGCAAGCCAGGTTTCTTGCTGGGTGTCTGATGAGACTGGTTCACTATGGGAGGAGCCAACCAACCCAACAAGGTGGTCCTGAGCAGTACAAGAAAGCCGGCTGAGCAATCTAGGAGGAGCAAGTCGGTAAGCAGCATCCCACCATCCTCTGCTCCAGCTCCTGCTTCCAGGATCCTGCCCTGATTTCTCTCAGAGATAGAATATGACCTGAGAGTTGTCATATGGAATAAACCCCTTTCCTTGATTTGTTTATGGTCATGGTGTTTTATCGTAGCAACAGGAACTCTGCGGCAGGCGAGGGTAGGTTTCAGACCAACTGGGGCAGCAGGGCTTCCAGACTCAGTCACCCTAGGAGGAGTCAGTTCAACTTTAAACTTGTACCTTAAAATGCTGCATCCAGACACTTATGTGGATTGTTTGCATATTTCCTGTATTTTCTTTGTGAAACTATTGAGTGCATTGAAAGAGGGTGGTGCACACCTTGAAATGGAGTAGTGTTTGGCCAACTTCCTGTATTTTCATAAGAAAAGAACTAAGGGGTTGGAGTGGTAATTCAGTCGGTAAAGGGCTGGTGGTGTAAGCAGGAGAACCTGGGTTTCTATGCTTGTCATCTCAGCCCTGAGGGGATGGAGACAGAGGTCCTTGAGGTTGGCAGCCAGTCAGTCTAGCCAGATTAGCAAGGTCCAGGTGTAGTAAGAGCCTGCCTTAAAAATAGGTGAAGAATGCAAGGAGGACACATGACCTAGCCTACACACACATGCATATGCATACACATACATATACACACATGCACAGACATTCATATATATACACATACATACACAGATACACATGTATATGCATACACATACATATACACACATGCACAGACATTCATATATATGCACATACATACACAGATACACATGCATACACATATGCCTATACACACAGAGACACAGGCACATACATGTACATACATACAAATAATACACAGAAATATACACACATACATATACACAAGTAATGCATATACACATACACAGAGACACAACATACATATTCATGAAACACATACATATTCATGAGACACATGCATGCACAGAGACACATACATACACAGAGACTCATACATACACAGAGACTCATACATACATACAGAGACAGACACACACATGAGGAAGAACTAGGAAAAAATACACCAAAAATTCCATGCTTGTCTCTGTGGGGGGTGGGAATTGCGGTGACTCCTTTATTGATCCTTATCATAATTCACTACAACTGATAAACTCTATGACATGAGATAGCACAGTTTTATTATCAGAAACAAGGTGATATATATAATTACACACATTAAACAGAAATCTGCCCTGGTCCCAGGAGAGCCTCACTGCCCGGTATAGTTTGCCTGCTGTTTGGCTTTTCAGAAAAGACTGTGTTCTTCCACCAGGGGGCGCCTGGCCTTCAAAAGAAGAGACTGAAGTCTGGGGATAGAGGGAGCTATACTGTGGGGGGGGGGGGGGCAGTAAGTCTTGCATAATTGCCAGACACACCAAACTTTACTAAGAGTGGTTTGAAAGCTTTTAGTATTGGATGCCTCACTGGTTACTAAAAATATAAAATCCCATTTTTCTCTAAAATCAGTAAAAATAAAGCAAGACTTGGGCTCAACTAGCCAGGGGGAAAGCACATGCCTACCCTTGGAAGGTTAACCATCTAACCAGAGAAGCCAGTCTCACGGCTACCCTTCCCCGTGTGAACGCTTGAGGGATGAGACAGGAGACATCTGATACAGGATTACCTCAGGAGAGATGCAGAGGTCAGGGAATTACACTACTGTCAGGCTTGGCCTACAGAAGACCCAAAGGGATGCCTGGGGCTCAAGGCTAGACACTTGGCTTGTTAGTGTCTATGTATGTGGGCAGAGGGAGGCTGGGTAAACACCCACTATGTAGCAACTGCTAGCTTCTTTGCAGTTGTGCAAGAAAAATGGAGTAAGACCTGACCAGAGGACTGGGGGATATGTGGGCTTATACAACACGTAGATGCCATGCGAAGATAGGAGGAGCCACCAAGCCCAGCGTGTCAGAGAGGACTTCCTGTGGAGGTGACAATCAAGTTCGTGGAGAAGGGCAAAGGGGAGCCTGAAGGGAGAGAAGCCCAGGCAGAGGGAACTCATGTACATGGTACAAGAGAGAACATGGCATCACCTATAAAACCCGTGTGGATGGAGACTGGTCTAAGTGTGACAATGCAGACAATACTGGGGCAGAGAAACTTTATCTGAAGGGCATTATGAAGCCCTGAGAAATTTATACAGCACAGTACCTGCCAATTGTGGGCATTTAATGAAGTCACCAGCTATCTTTTATGTAGTCCAGTTGTTCTGGTATTTTTGTTGTTGTTTGTTTTGTTTTGTTTGTGAACTTGATCCAAGGTAAGGCCAGTTGAGAAAATGCCTCCATCAGATTGGTCTGTGGGCAAGGCTGTGGGACATTTTCTTGATCAACCCAACCCGAAGTCACACCGCAAGCCTGTGCCTCCTCTGGCCTCTGCATGTAGCTACCCTGTGTGGCTACCGTAGCCCTCCTCCCTCTGCTCTCATACATTCCCATGGCTTTGGAAGCTTTTGTCCTACTTACTAGCAACACGAGAAAGGGTGCTTCAGGGGCAAGCATAGGATCACATCTCCTGGGTGCTGAGGCCAGGGAGACATGTTCAGACCATATCATGAGCAACTGTGGGAGGAGAACATATTGTTCGGGATAAGCAGAGACATGAACTGGAGGACTAAGAGCTGTTGACAAGATAATGTCCTGGATCCCAGTGAGGTTCAGAACTCACTGTTCTCAAGGGCTGAGAGATAGACACTAAAATAAGGTCAAGTCCAAGGTCTGAGAGCACAATGAATTCAGGGAGAGGCAGGGAACACAGATAGGCCCAGTGGAGCAAGGGAGACTCCAAAGTCTGGAGACTTACCAGAGTAAGACTCTGGACGAGAGAACTGGGTGTGGCTAAGCTGTGTTGGGCACCAAGTGTCCAAGGATGTACTCTCAGCCTTGTGGACAGAGCCTTGAGAATGTGTGCAGGTTGCATGCAGACCTCAGCTTAGCCTGAACAACAATGGTAGGAAAGTCACAGTCCCTGCCCCAGTACCCTGTTTCCAAACGTCACATGCCCAGAGGATGAAGAATTGCTCAAGGCTATGGCATGCAGGCCTCTGAGAAAGCAAATAGCCTTTATGCTTATCAGGAGTAAAAACAAGAGCAAAAACACCAAAATGTTATGTACACACATTTACAATGAGGAGGAACACTTAAATTATTTAGTAAGTGGTGTTAGAAAGATTAGTTACCCTCCCCTTAGAAACAAACCAAGTCAGGAGTCTGTCTTAGCTTCAGACACATACACACAAATTAACCTACTAATAATCGGTTTCAAAACTTCCCACAAAATATCAGGTCTGGGCCAGTGAGATTGCTCAGTGGTTAAGGGCTCCTGCTGCCAAGACTCAAGTTCAATATCCAGGAACCACATAGCAGAAGGAGAAAACCAACTCCCAAAAGTTGTCCCCTGATTTCCACACACATGCTAGAGCGCGCACGTGCGCGCACACACACACACACACACACACACACACACACACACACCTGCCCCACACAAAATAAACAAATTAATAAATAGGTGTAATTTTTAAAAGCCATGCCTAGATGGTTTTGCTAGTGAGTTGTACTAAAGAACAGATGGTACTCCTTCACAAACTCTTCCAAAAGCAAAAGGGATATTCCCTAACTCATGCTAAGGAAAGATACCCTACCAAGATGGGATATTTGCAAATCATCTGTCTAATAAGAGATTTGTTTCTAAAGCATGAATCCTTAAACATAATAATTAAAAAAGCTATCTAATTGGAAAGTGAAGGAGCTGGGATGATCATTCCCCAAAGATTATATACAAACAACCCATTCATTGTGGATGCTCTCACACCACAGAGAGCCACCAGGAAAGTAGACATCAAAGCCATTAGGAGCTCACGTTTTGCATCCATTGGGGTGGCTGTAGTTAGGAAGATAGGCAAGTCCTGGGAAGGATGTGGAGAGACTGGAATCCTTGATCTAATGCAGTCTGTGTCCAGAAGAGTGTAGCATTTCCTAAAATGTTCTCATGGGACCTAGTAATGCCATACCTACACATATACAGACGAGAGCTGAGTACATGCTTCCAACAGAAATTACACACACACACACACACACACACACACACACACACACACACATTATATATAGTCGTCACTAATAGCCCAAAAATACAAGTACTACCAAGTGGTGAACAGGCAACCAAGCCCTGATGACCACATAGGAGGTTGTTACTTGACTGAGGAAAGAAATGAGGCCATGCAGAAAAGGTTGCACATAAAGAAGAATGCAACCTTGTATTGTGTGGGTGTGGACCATGACACTTGAATGGGGATCAAGACTCTCGGGAGGGAAAGAGGGCCCAATGGACTGCATGTGATAAGAAAGCAGAAGAGGGGGCTGGAGAGCTGGCTCAGCAGTTAAGAGCACTGACTGCTCTTCCAGAGGTCCTGAGTTCAAGTCCTAGCACCCACATGGTGGCTCACAACCGTCTGTAATGGAATCTCATGCCCTCTTCTGGTGTGTCTGAAAACAGCTACAGTGTACTAATACATAATAAATAAATAAAGATTTTCTTAAAAAAGAAAGAAAGAAAGCTGAGGAGGCAGTCTGGAAAGAAGAGAGAAGCAGTCAGAGTAGGCAGGTGTGGTGATTTGAACAAGAATGGTCCTTGTAGGTGCATATACATGAATGGTTGGTGACCAGGACTGCCACTATTTGAAAGCTTAGGAGGTCTGGCTTTGTTGGAGGAAGTGCGTCACTGGGGACTATTATATATTTAAATAGTATGATATAATTTTGAGGTTTCAAGAGCTCAAGTCAGACCCAGAGGAGTCTCTCTCTCTCTCTCTCTCTCTCTCTCTCTCTCTCTCTCCCTCCTGCCTGTTGATCCTGATGTAAACCCCTCAGCTCCACCAGCAGCATGTCTGCCTGCACGCTCCCAAGCTTCTTCCCCTAATGGACTGAAGCTCTGTAAGCCAGCCCCACTTGGATGTTTTCTTTATAAGAGTTGCCATGGTCATGATGACTCTTCCCAGCAATAAAAGCTATAACTAAGACAGCGGGGAGCAGGGGAAAGACATGAATTACAGGAAAGTATAATTTTTACAAGTATAAAAATACCAGGAAACCCATTACTTTATATTCTAACTAAAAAAAAAGTTTAATTAAATTTATTTATTTTATCACATCTTCCACCATCCTTGGGTATTGTGTATTGAATTCAAATCATCAGGCTTGGCAGGAGTAAGTGTCTGTACTCCTGCTACCCCAAACCAAAATAAATAAATTATACCTAATATATGTGTAATTTGAATATATTCGTTATGTTTTTTACGAAAGGATAACCTCGACAAACCTTGAAAACATTACGGTAAGTAAAAGCCATCCCAATGACCATGTGCTCTGTGACTCCATTATGAGATATATACTGAGCAGAGCTCGGGAGCAGACCCACGGATGCAAGGATGCTGGAGGGATAGATGCTAAAGAGTGTCTATGTGACCTAAATTAGAACTCTGTGGTAGCTGCAAACCCTGCTAATCCAGTTCAGAAGCGTTTTGCCTTCAAATGGTGCGGTGAAGCCAGATTTGGTGGGGCGCACCTGTAACCCCAGCGACTGGAGGTAGAACCCAGAAGCTGAGTTCAAAGACATTCTCCTCTGTACAGACCAAGCCCTGAATACATGAAATCCTGTCAAAAATGAGAGCCATGGGGGTGGGGGGGGGGAAACACCACACAACTAGGGACTGTGACTGAAACAGCTACTGGTTGTCTTGATGAACCTAACAACATAACTTAGTGGCATCCATGCCTGGAGGACCCCCGTGTGCCCAGCTGGAGAAGCACTGCCCTGACAGACAATAGCCTGCTGGTCGTGCGATAGAGAAAAGCATTTGGGAACCTGAGACTCGGGAAGACCCACTAGTTCAAGGCCATTCTGGGTACATATGAGAAAGAAAAAGCAAAGCTACATAGCACATTATTGTACGTTATAGGCACATTTGGTGACAGACAGAAACAACCCTCCTGCCTACCTTGCTCTCCGCATAACTGCCTCCTGGCCATGGCAAAATGGACCTTCCCTTCCATCCTTCCCTCCTTCTCCCCTTCCCATGTAACAGAGGGATGGGCAGACAGCAGGATTCTAATGGAGCTGGAAGGATTCTATCTGTGACGCCATGGCAGCCAATGCTGCCAGTTGTCTCCATCAGGATGTCTTTGGCTGGAAAGGGACAGAGATGAGAATCAGCAGCTGGTGCCCCTCCCCCGGCCTGGTTCCCATTCTGCTGAGACCAGGTGGAAGGCTCCTAAAAGAACAATCCTTGAATCCTGAGAAATGTCCTCTTTCGGAAAGGCTAGCCTAGGTGGTCTGCTGCAGAGGGTCCTTGGCTAATCATTTAATCTGCGCTTGGCTCATGTGACAGGGAGATGGTGCACAGGGATAACACACGACTCTTGAAAACAAGCTGTACTGCACTGTCTTAACTAGGTCACGGACATATTGTGCAACCTTAACAGGTACAGTCATCCGCTAGGAGCTGGGAAAACCTTGGAGCAGCTGACTCAAAAGCAACAAAAATGCTAACCTGAGCTGCACCCACATTGAAAATGCAATTAAGGATAATAAACCAGCCAGAGCAGGCTTACGTTTTCCCAGAATTTCTAACTGCTTCTGGGACTGCAACTCAGAGCTTGCTTTCCTGCTGAGTCACATCCAAATACCCCCCAAGACCTCTGGTATACCTACAAATTATAGAGAATTGAGAACTATGAACCCTATAAGATGTCCCTCCAGCAAGCCAGCCCCAGTGATGCCAACAAAACCTCGCTAACTGAGAAGGAATGTAGCAAACCACCTTCATGCCTCCATGCAGCTAGTAAATACAAGGGTTCTCGGGCAGTGGAGAGACTATGTAAACAAAACCCTGGGTCAAGAGGCTGAGTTAATATTTAGAAGGGTAGACAGTCTGTAAGTATGTGATGTCAGTGGTTGTGGGCTAGAAAGGAAAATCAAGCAGGACATGGCACAGGAAGGACGTGACGTGGGCTGTTGTGCACACTCTGTGGGCTGTTGTGCACACTCTGGCTGCAATAAGAGCAGACTTTTTAAAAATTAAAATATAGTTACATCATTTCCCCTCCTCTTCCTTTCTTCCCTCCCACCCTCTCATGTACCCCTTTCAAATTTATAGCCTCTTTTTTTCTTAATATTCATATTATTATTATATATAATATTTATAGATGTGTCATAGTTGTATTTATATATTTGTGTTTTATTTATATTGTGTATATAACATATATTAATATATCACATTATAATCATATATATTAGTGTCATATTATATATTTATAACATTTCATATTATATGCACTATATCATAAAACACATAAATATATATAATACATTCTACAAAGACTGTTTAGTGTTGCTTCTATATATATTATTACAGGGCTGATCACTTAATTTTTGGATAACCAGTTACTAGGTTCATCCCTCCGGAGGACTAAATTCTTCCTGTCTCAGAAGTCTTTAGTTGCCTGTTTGTTTAGAGATGGGGCCCCATGAGATTTCCAAGTTACTATACATATTGACATTGTCTTGATTGGGTCTAGTTTAGGTAGCCATATTGGTGTTAGACCACAGGTCTTTATCATTTTTAGAAGATATAATCTCACAACAGACTTTTTATTTCTCTGGCTCTCGGGATCTCTTCACCCTCTCTTTCAGAGCATTTCATAGCCTTAGGTGCAATAGTTGATTTGCAACTACAGTCATTGTGGATGGGCAGCCCACGGCCAGTTATTCCCTGGATGTTGACCAGTTGTGTTCTTCTGTAATGGCCTCTTTCTTCTGCGGAGAGAAGCTTCTTTGATGAGTGATGAGAGCAACATTTGTCTGTTGGGATAAGGATGTTAGAATGCTGGAATCAGAGGGTGGGGAGTGAAGGTCCTCCTCCAAGATCCAAGACCTCACTAGCCCCAGGTAGCTGGCTAGCCTTTTAGTACCAGGCACCATTAAATGGGCCATACGCCCAAATAATGACTGATGGTTGTCACCAAGATGTGAGTGCCACGTTGCGGCTTTAGGGATATCTTAATAGGCTGGCCGTTGATGAGGTTCATAGGTGTCACAAGGTGGGTAGGATTACTGGTTGCTCCCTTCCCTTGGCAGGTTGCATAACATCTTGTGGTACTGTGAAAGCTAGTTCTCGGGGAGGACACTTTCAAGTCAGATCCAGCTTGAATCCTCCAAGTCCTGTGTCCAAAGTGCATGATGTCTTCAGTAACAGGGACTCAACTTTGACCTCTGGGAGGGAACCAAAGGCAAGAGCAAAGCAATATTTGTTTTGGGAGTCTCTTGGACACACCTAACCAACAACCTGAAAGGGGGTTTCTCATGCCTGGTACTAAAGTTTTTATTAGTTTATGAGTCTTGTGGGAACATTGCCCAAGTCCAAGAGACTTAACTTCATTTAAAACACATATATTTGTGTGTGCATATTTGTATTATATATAAAATTTTAGGTAAATAAATAGTATGATCCTTTATGCTTTTCCAAACATCCCTAGAGTTATTCTTTCCCCCTCCCTCCCACCCCTGTACAGGAACCCCCCCCCCACGATTTCACCCATTTCCCCTCTGTGCCCCCTCTAGCATCCCTTCTCCAAACCCCACTATTACCCTTTACTTCTCTAGCTTCTGCAGTTACTCCAGGCTGTATACTCACAGCTGAGGATTCAGAAGCAGGAGCCACAAATGAGAGAGACCATGCAGAATTTGTCTTTCCGTGTCTGGGTTTCCTCGCTAGAGAAAATCCTTTCCAGTTCCGTTCGTGTACCTGCAAAGTTTGTTTCTCTTTACAGCCGAATAGTATATATATACTATATACCCCACTTGCATCATCCATCAGTGGAAGAATATTTAGATTATGTCCAGGTTCTCACAATGGTGAGTAGAGTAGCTCTAAACATGGCTGAGCAAGGATCTGTGGAGTAGGACTTTGGGTCCTTTGGTCATAGGGTAAAAGGTGACATCTGGATCCTATGGTAGACTTATATTTAGCTTTGGGAGCATTCACCACACTGACTTCCCAGAATGGCTGCCCCAGTTTGCAATGGGGGTTGTGCTTGGACATGTATTGTTCTAAGTGCTAAACACTTTTTTTTGAGATATTTTGTAGCCATTTTTAGTTCTTCTTTTGGGAACTTTCTGTCTTTTGGAATGGGCAGCTTGTTTTCTTGACTCTGTGTTATGAGGTGTGTTTGTTTGTTTGTTTAAGACCTACTTATGTATACTGGGAACACTGTAACTGTCTTCAGACACACCAGAAGAGGGCATCAGATCCCATTACAGATGGTTGTGAGCCACCATGTGGTTGCTAGGAATTGAACACAGGACCTCTGGAAGAACAACCAGTGTCCTTAACTGCTGGGCCATCGCTCCAGACCTTGAGTTCTTAATATATTCTGTATATCAATCCTCTGTCAGATCTATAGCTGGCATGAATTCTCTCTTACCTTTTAGGCTTTCACTTCAATCTATTGTTTCCTTCATTACACAGAAACTTCTAAGTTCCATGAGGTCCCATTTGCCAACTGTTGGACTCACTTCCTGGGTAAATGGAGTCCTATTCAAAAAGCACTTTCCCACATCGTTATCTTATGGGGTACTGCCTGTGTTCTCTTCTAACAGTCTCTGTGCTTTAGGTTTTGCATTAAGATCTTTGATTCATCCAGAGTTAATTTTTGTGCATAGTGGTAGATACAGGTCTAAAGTCATCCTATGACATGTGGACTTCCATTTCCAGCAGCATCTGTTAAGATTCTGTCTTTTCTCCAGGCTGTGGTTGGTTTGCTGCTGCTGCTGTTGTATCTTTGTGAAATATCGGATGGCTATATTTATGTGTGCTCACACTGGGGTCTTCTTACTCCGCTGGTCTACATGTTCATTTCTGTGCTAGTACCATAATGTTTATGGCTCTATAATATGTCTTGAAAATGGTAACAGTAGTCCCTCCAGCATTATTCTTTTTACACAGGATTACTTTGGCTTATCCAGAGTCTTTTATAGTTCCAAATGAATTTTAGGATAGTTTTCCCCCTATTTCTGTGAGAAATGAGATGGGGATTTTGACTGGGTTTGCATTGAATCTGTAAATAGCTTTTGGGTGCATGGTCATGTTCCCAATATTAATTCTTCCAACCCATGAGCATGGGATGTCTTTTTATGTCCATCTTCTGGTGTCTTTCTCAATCTCTTTCTTCGGAGCTTTAAAGTTTTCATAGTAGAGGTCTTCCCCGATCCTCGGTTCAGTTTGTTTCTAGATGTCTTATTTTCTTTGAGACTATGTGAATTAGAGCATTCCACCATCTTTTGTTCAGCATGTTTGCTGGCATATAGGAAAGCTACTGATGTTTCCAAGTTGAGTTCTTATCCTGACACTTTGCTCAAATTGTTTCTAGAAGTGTCCTGGTAGAAACTTTGTGATCTCTTATCTATGTTATCAAATCATCTGTGTGCGGGCTAGCTTTATGTCTACTTGACTGAGAAATCTTCTAAGAAGAGAGAACCTCAGCTGAAAAAATTACCTCCATGAGATCTGGCTGTAGGCAAGCTGGTAGAGCATTTTCTTAATTTGTGGTTGACAGGAGAGGGCCTAGCCCACTGTGGGTGGTAGCACCCTGAGCAAGAGGTTCTGGGTTCTACAAGAACACAGGCACAGCAGTCCAAAAGGAGCAAGCCAGTAAGCAACACTCCTCTATGACCTCTGCACCAGGTCCCTATCAGGTTTGAGTTCTGGCCTTGGCTTCTTTCTGTGGACTTTGTTTCAGGAGAGGGTAAGCAAAATGAACCCTTTCCTCCCCACATTGCTCTGGGTTATGGTGTCTCATCACAGCCGCTGTGACCTTAACAAAGATAGAAACTGGTACAAGGTTCATGGATTACTGCCCCAAATGTTTCAGGGAGGATGTGGGAAGACTTTGAAACTTCGGGCTTGAAGAGACTTGAGTGCTCAAATTGGAGAGCTGTTGTGAGAACTTGGAAGATAAGAGGATAAAGCTGAGAGCAGGCTAGGTGAAGGAGGCCTGGATTGAGAAATGTCCAAAGAAAGCAAAGACTCTTATAAGGGCCACTGTGTATTTTGAATTAAGAATCTATGTTGGTCAGCTGGGTCTGACAACTATGGTTAACAAAGCAGGACCACTGGCAAAGCTTTGCTTTATTGGGGCAATTGGAGCTGATCAACTGGAGCCAAGACAATACCGGTGACTAAGAAGAGACCAGCCCTGGAGTTGGAGAGTCTCAGTGGTTAAGATCCCCTCTGACCTTCACCAGCACCAACTTATAAATGGTGCACATAAACCCACATAGGTGCACATACCACAGCACACACACACATACAGGGAGAGAGAGAGAGAGAGAGAGAGAGAGAGAGAGAGAGAGAGAGAGAGACAGAGACAGAGACAGAGACAGAGACAGAGACAGAGACAGACAGAGAGAGAATAGCATCAGTGATGTGAAAATCTGGGACGATTTTCTCGGGGTCAGCACACACAGAAAGCTGTACTTCAGGGGCTGTACTGGCAGCCAAACATGAGAGTGTAAAAGCCCCCCGGGTGATGCAGGTTTTGAAGGCATGAGGGAGTCATGGAGAGCAGCTGAAGTCCCTGAAGAAAGCCCAGGAGAGGTTATTGATGGAAGTGTAGCCCACCTGTAGGACAAGACTTCTCCAATTTTGAAGCTGCAGTAGCAGGGGATGACCACCAAGAACAGCAACACCTTGGTGCAGAGCCAGCCTGCGCCTAGGAGACAAAGTGCGCTGGGGAGAGAAAGTGGAGCTGGAGAAGTGACCCAGAGCTTTGGAAGGGCTCAGAATATCGTTAGTGAATCCCGGATATTGAGCGATTAAGTTATTTACTTTGTAGTTACCTCCTGAATGCTGGGATTAGAGTCCTTGCAGTGCCACACCCAGCCTTTTCTTTCTTCTTCTTCTTCTTCTTCTTTTTTTTTTTTCTAAAGTAGGTACTTAAATTTCCTCCTCTCCCTCGTGAGGCTGCTTTTAGAGTGTTCCAAGGTTCTGTTTTCAATTCTAGGAATTTTTTTTTCTGATTTCTTTGACCCATACATCATTATGAGTTTCTTTCCATGAGTCTGAATACTTACTGGAGATTTGTTTTCTGTTGGTCTTAAACTTTATTACATTGTGTTCAGATAGTATACACTGAGTGATTTCATTTTCTTCTAAATGTATTAAGATTTGTGTCCCAGGATGTGGCCTATTTGAAGCAGCTCCCATGGGTTGCTGGGTAGAATGTTTATTGCTTAGTGTTTGAGTAAAATATTCTGTAGAGCTCTATTAAGTCTGTTTGCTATATGATATCGTTCAGGTGGCCTGTGTGTTGAGACAGTGAAGCGCTGACATTGCCTCCTACTACTGGGGGGGAGAGAATCTGTATCTTTAATCCCAGCAGTGCATTTTTGTGATGTTAGATGCACCAGAATTTGGTGCAGTAACTGTTCCTGTGGTTAGCATGAAGTGTTGTCCTTTATCTCTTCTGATGAGTTTTAGTGTGGAGTCCACATTATCAGGTATAACTGCCTGCTCACCTCATTCATTTGATTGGAGAACTGTTTTCCGTTCTTTCATTTTAAGATGATCCCTGATTTTTAAAGCATCCTAAAATGAGTTTATTGTAGACAGAAGAAAGAGGAAATTCTTTTCTTGAAGTTTGAGGTTTATTAACTAATTAACTTCTTTGCTGGGAGGGGGGGACAAGGTCTCTCTCTGTAGCCCTGACTCTCCTGAAACTCACTCTTAGACCAGGCTGGCTTCTAACTCACAGAGATTCACCTGCCTCTGCTTCTTAAGTACTGGGTCTAAAGGCACGTGGTGCCATGCCCGGTTCATATTTCTTTTATGTGGATGGGTGTTTTACTTGCATGCATGTCTGTAGCCCATATGTGTGCAGTGCCCATGGATGTCAGAAAAGGCTGTCAGATCCCCTGTAACTAGAGTTACAGCTCTGAGTCATCATGTGGGGTCCTCTGGAAGAACAGTCAGTGTTCTAAGCCACTTGGCCATCTTTCCAACCCTAGATTTGTTTCTTGATCTATTCAGCCAGCCTGTGCCTTTTGGCTAGAGTGTTAAGGCCATTAATATTTAAAGTTGCTTTTGAAGGTTGTGCATTGAGTGCATTTAATTGTCTTTCTGCTTTTTGTGTTTTCAGTCATACTTTGTTCCAGGGGTTACAGCTCTGTTTGTTTTCTTTCTACAGCCCCTTGGCTATACTCGGTCCTCTCTTCAGGCTGGAGAATTGCTCCCAATATTCTGTTAGAGTTGGTATATTGGATGAGAATTCTTTTAAGCTTGTTTGTATCATGTTTTCCCTTTCTCCTTCAACTATGGCAGATAGTTTTGCTAGGTACAGCGGTCCGGGCTATCAGCTATAATCTCTCATATGTGGAGATTATAAGATTGCTCCAAGATCTTCTAGCTTCCAGTGTTTCCATTAAGAAATCAGATGTTTGGGGGCTGAAGAGATGGCTCAGTGGTTAAGAGCACTGACTACTCTTCCAAAGGTCCTGAATTCAATTCTCAGAAACCACATGGCGGCTCACAGCCATCTGTAATGAGATCTGATGCCCTCTTCTGGTGTGTCTGAAGACAGCAACAGTGTACTTATATAGAATAAATAAATAAATCTTTAATAAAAAAGAAATTAGATGTTTGGCTAAAGAGTCAATTGAGATGTTAAGGGCACTGGCCTTCCAGAGGCCCTGAGTTCAATTCCCAGCAGCCACATGGTGGCTCACAACCATCTGTAATGAGATCTGATGCCCTCTTCTGGCCTACAGGCATACATGCAGGCAGAACACTGTATACATAATTAAAAAAAATCTTGAAAAGCATGTTTCAGACAGTGGCGGTGCTGCCTTTAATCCCAGCACTCGGGAGGCAGAGGTTGTTAGGGGAAGGTTGAAGAGAGTCGGGGCATATGGCCCATGGAGGTGCGGCGAAGCCTGGGGGCAAGGGGCATGGGCCTCTGGGGGGCCCATGTTGGGAATCCCTTCCCCCTGAGGGACCAGCCATACAACGGTATAGTACAGAATAGAGTTTATTCAGGTCATGGGAGAGTTAAGAGGGTAGTAGAGGCAGAAAGAGGGAGGGGGGAGAGGAGTAGAGGCCAGCCATGAGCACGTGGAGGGAGAGAGGGGAAGGAAAGGGGAAGAGGAGGGCTAGGGGTGGGAGAGCAAGGCTGCAAGAGGCCAAGAGGCCTAGAGAGGCAAGAAAGGCCAAGAGAAAGAGGAGGGGGCAAGCGGCCCCTTTTATACTGTCAGGTCACTGGGGTGGAGCATACCTGGCTACTGCCAGGTAACTGAGGGGTGGGGTTTACAGAATCCCAACAGAGGTGAACTTCTTTATGTTTAAGGACAGCCTAATCTATAGATCAAGTCCCAGGACACATCTCTACACAGAGAAACCCTGTCTCAAAAACCAACCAACCAAACAAACAAGATGTTATTCTTTTATATGTGACATATTTTCTTCTCTAGCATTTCCAATACTCTGTTGTCTACATAGTGTTTTAACTGTGATATGCTTTGGGGAGTTTTCTGATCGTGGGTAGTTGATGCTCTATGTACTGCTTGCAGCTGTCTGGGTATGTCTTTACCTCAGTCTTTTATGATCCTGCTGAAAATCTGGTTTATGCCATTGACCTAGAACTCTTTTAGTTCATCTATACCTATAATCTGAAGATTTAGTCTTCACATGGCATTCCATATTTCCTGCATATCCCACCCCTACCCCATTCCAACTTCATCCCCACCCAACCCCACTCCATCCCACCCCCTACCCCACCTGCCATATGTGTGTTTTATAGTCTTTGCTTGTGAGGCCTGGTTCTTCTACTTGATCATCAAGTCCTGATATTCTATCTTCTCTTCCATCCGTTCTCCTTGTAAGGGCTTCCTTCCCTTGACTTTTCTAGTTGGGTTACTTTAACTCCATCTTCATTGCAGCCTGTGTGTTTATCAACATTTCTCTTTATTGGATTCTGTTTTCAAATTCTTGATTGTCATTTTGTTCAGAATTGTGTTTGTGTTTTCTTGGGCACCATTCCATGTTTATTCTTTTATTACATTTTCCTTACGTTCATTGAGCTGTTTGTGTTAGATTTGCCCTCCTTGAATTCTTTGAAGCTTATGAGTATTCTTTTAAGTTCTATGCTCTTGGGTTCATCTCGGTAATTTGATGGGACTGGTGAATTGGGGAAGAGCACATACTGTCTTAGTCTTTTATATTGTTTGCTTTTTCAATGAAGCCTGGGCACGTGGACATCTTTTGTTTGTTCTGTGTCAGATATGGAGTCACCAGGCTGGGCTGCAGTGTAAGATCTGTTGGCTCCTGTTGGTCCTGGAGGTTGGTTGTGACACAGAGAAGTCATGTGGTAGGAGGTGGGGCCGGGCAGGATGTGTGTCATGTCCAAATCCTGGCAGTTGGGTGTGACATGGGTGGAGCTGACCAGACTGGGTTAGGGCCCTAGATGTGGGAATCAGAGAGCATACACATAGGGCAGAATCAGACGTATACATCGGGCTTGGCCATAGCTGAAGATGTGCAGCTTAGACTGGGTCTGGAGGTTGGATATGCCAGGGAGGTATGAAGTCAAGTGGTACATTGTGCCTCCTGGTCAAAACCTGACCAGACTAGGCCAGAGCACTGGATATGGGTCCCGGACTACATCTTGTGTTTGGGGCTGGGGTATGAAGGGAAGATCAGGTGGTAGGCTCACCAGGCTGGGATCTGGTGCAAGATTAGTAAAGAGAGGGACAATGACACAACTTCTGTCCCCAGAACTTCCCAGGCAGTGGGTAAAGCCAGGAGATTGGTCTGGGCCAGGGTGCTGGAGCCATGTGATATAGACTGAGGCGTGGAGGAGAGAGATGTGTGCCTTACAGGCTTCCATACATTAAGGGGAGAGTCAGTTAGATGCTGTGTTCAAGGGGTAGTATATTCTAACAGCTTTAGAGCATTAACCTGCAGTTAAGAGTGCTTGCTGCTCTTACAGACCATCTGGGTTCAGCTCCCAACAACCATATCAGGTAGTTTGCAATGGCCTGCAAAGTCAGCAGCTCCAGGGGATCTAATGCCTCTTCTGTCTTCTCCAGAGAAGACACACACACACACACACACACACACACACACACACACACACTTTCATACTCTTTCTAAAAAATTATAAATATTTTATTTATTAATAACTTTTTAAAGGCTCAATCTGCCTAGGCATGGTAGTTCATAATATAATCCTGGCACTTGGGAGGCTGAAGTAGGTGAACTGCTGAGTGTTTGACCAGCCTGGGCAACAGAATAAGACCACATCTCAAGGGAAAAAAAGAAAACCAGCAAATAAGTGGTTAAAACATAATAATGGCGTATTCTAGTTGTAAACTGAGAATAAGCTGTCGGAGATCAAGGCAGCAGCAAGGACCCTGTCAGGATATTGTTCAAATCCCTTTTGGCAGGCTGCATCTTACAGTGGCCAAAGCTAGGGATGTGGTGAGAGGCTGGTTCTTACTGTTGCCACAGGACCTACAGAGGGATAAGGCGTGGATTTCTAGAAAAGGAATATAATATTTGCCCAAGGCTAGTTTGGTTCAGACCCCAGGGCTTTAGGTTTCCTGATGAATATGTCTGTTTGGGATTTAGGGACAAAGCAGACTGCTCTTGGCAAACCTGAAGAGTTGATGTGAATCAGGCGGGCCTTTGGGAGATAGGCTGCCCACATGGAACTGTGTCAAGCAAGAGTCTGGGTCAGTGAGAAAGGATGGGAAATGAGCCCAGAGCTACAGCAGAAATCCCTGACCATCAAGATAAGATGTTCTAATGTGGAAAGATTACTTACTAAAGACAAAGTGTTTCTATCTGCTATGGGAGGAAAGAACAGTCCTGGCAGGACAGATTTCTAAAGATATATGTGCACGCATATATACATACACACACACACACCACACACATACACACACACCACAAACATATACACACACACACCACACACATACACACATACCACACATACACATACACCACAAACATATACACATACACCACAAACATACACACACACACCACATACACACACCACACACATACACCACACACACACACACACACACACACACACACACAGTCTATCAGACTATTAAAACAATGACTCTCCAAAACTGGAATATTCAGAGCTGTCTCGTGCTAGAAAGAAAAGCTAAAAGGCTGATACCTGAAGTGGAGTGGAGGGGAGGTTTGTCCTGCAGAAACAGAGTTACAGCTTGTCCACTGTCTTAAGAGAGAGACTGGAATCCAAGCAATGATAAGGAACAGAACCACATCTCACCGAGACTGGCTGTTGTATAGGCCACGTACCTCTGGCCCCTTCCATAGATCAGAACCTCGTTAGGACTTAGAAAATAGACTTGGGAGGGAGGCTGGGCGGTCACTGGACCTTTGATTTGTTCATCTCCCAAATCTGTCCCCTTTCTGGTTTTTAGTATTAACTTGTCCCTTCTGCAGGCCTGTTGAAGGCAGATGGCTGAGCCTGGCCTATTAGAGGCTTCTCAGGGCCTAAGCTGACAAACTCCAGTAACAAATGGACATTAATTCAAATAGGACAAATACTATAAAAACTGAGGGGGACTGGAGAGCACATACTGCTCTTGCAGAAAACCGAATTCAGTTTCCAGTACCCAACCGAGAAGCGAATAGCTCCAGGGGGATCCAGTACTCCTGGCTTCCATGGTCACTGCAGGAACATGCACACACCCACACTCACACACAGTCAAAGATAAATCTGGCTCTGGAATGGAGTAGAGGCTAAAAGCCCTGACAGCTCTTCCAGAGAACCTAGGTTTGAATCTCAGCATCCGATGATGGCGAGCAACTGTCATTATTAACTCTAGTCCCAGGACATCTGACACCCTCTCCTGACCTCTGGACACTAGGTATACGTGTAATACACACACACATGCAAAACTCCTATACATGAAAATTAAGCACATTTTAAGTACCAAGCATCATGCTAAATGCCTGCATTCAGTGTCCTCACTTAAGTCTTATGGTCACCTATGAATTGTGTATTAATGGCCCTGTGCGAAGAAGCCTATGCAAGGACAAAGCTGACAAGCCACAGGATAACAGGGGAGTAGTCTAAACGTACAGACATCAGTCTGTGGTTTAAGTTAGACATGAGAAAGAGGCTTGGGCTGGAGTTTAGAGACAGGGAGCAGGAGCAGAACCCCATCACCTGGCCTGCAGCAGCATGCCAGACGTGAGGCCCTCCAAGTGCTGACAACTAGCAGACATGTCCGCTTGGTGAGCTTCTTGGCACCCGTATGCAGCATCATAGCAGACAAGGTGGATGATGAAATCCCACCTTTCCCAGGAACCCTATGACTACCAGACACTGGAAGAACACCCCCAAAGCCACTCCTGGCCTATTTAAGGAGACCTCCTCCGGCCCATGATTAAGGAGTTCCTCAAGTTCAAGCTTGACAAGCAAACCTCCCAATTCCAATATTTTTGTCTCTTTTTATCTGAGCAAGAGCTGGTGCACAGAACAAAAAACCCTCCCAGTGTGTTTAAAAGGCTTAGGTGGAGCCCGACCCAGACACCTTAGAATTTGTAAGCACCTCTGCTGAGGGTTTCTGATAATCACATGAAGCAATGTAGTCTTCCTCTTGGAGTAGGTTAGACCAAGAGTGGACCCGAATGTAGATTTTCTACTTCTCTCTCCTTGCATCTCCCATCCGTGTAGTTTGTGGCCTGTCTGAAGTCTGCCTATCCCTATCTCCAGCCCCAAAATTACTCTTGCTGGTGTGGTTGCACACATTTTTAATCCTAGCACTAGGGAGGTAGGGAGGGGTGGAGTTTGAGGCCAGCTTGGTCTACACAGTGAGTTCCAGGACATCCAGGAATATAAAGAAAGACCCTGCCTCAAAACTAAAAAGTTACTTTCAACCTATTGGTTGTTGTTAGCAAATAATTCACATACACACACAACCATTCTGGGTCAGAGTCATGGGCCAGAGTCCTTAAATCCTGAGCAAAGATTTAAGGTTAAAGCTATGCACCTGGCTTAGGTTTAAGAGCTAACTGCATGAGAATTGCAAGGCATAAGGTTGGCTATATTGTTCTAAAGGCAGGTTAGACTGAAACAGGCCGAGCACACAGTAGGACAGCACACTGAGCATATAGCTTTAGATGTTCTCAAGGCATATGACTACTTGGCTGTGAAGTCCAGTGTCTTTAAAGGGGACAGTCACTGAACAGCTGCGCCCGTAGACCAATGCCTGTGCTCTCCCAGTGAGTGCGCTGCGCTATCACAACCAAACACGCTGCCCTGGTCAGTTCACCCAGGCTGACTGAATTGGCAGGAGCAGGGCCTTTGCATCTCTTGTTCAAAAGGAACTTTGAGCTCGGTGTGGCTGTGCACACGTCTAAGCTTAGCACTTAGAAAGCAGGAGGCTCTTGCAGGCTTTATAAATCCTGTCTCAAGCATAAAGAACATGGGTCCACCAAGACTGGGTGACTGGGGGAGTCGGTAGCCATGAGGTCATCCAGAACTCAGACCTCCCTATCCCAAGTTTGGCAGTCTCTACTCAGAGCAGGATGATGAGCACGTGGACCCCAGATATGAAGTAACTGAAATGAATTACTGTTCTTCATACAGTGTGTAGGGCTGCTTTTGGCTTTAATGGTGAGTGCGAACTCAAAGGGTGAAATGAAGACACGAACAGTTCAGTCTGCCCGAGGACTGGAATCCACATTACACTGAAGCGTCTGTGTTAAAAGTTCTTTTGAGTAGAGCACCAACGTCAGGGGCACCAAGGGCTGCACAGGCTTTTAACTCGGAAACAAGTTAAGTTGCTCCGGTTTTTATGTTTGCTTTTAAAGCTCCATTTGACTCATGATCCTCTGATTCCTTAGACAATGGGCCACAGTGCACATTACATGTCACGAGTTGCCTAATGACAACGGCAAGTGTTCTGAGAATCACTGGCCGATTTCATCACCATGGGCTTACAGAACCAGATGGGACATGCCAATCACACCAAGAAGCAGGGAAATGAGCCGCAGGCGGCGCTGCCAAACGGTCCAAAGGAAGCACAGGCGAGTAAACCTCTCTCCGTTTGAAGCTGTGCTATACCTTGTCATGTAGGAGTCCTTTGCCTGCATGTTAGCTCTGTGCAATGCTTGCCTGCCTGGTGCCTGAAGAGGCCATTAGACCCTTGGAACTGGAGTTAAAAGATTGTGACTCATGAAAAGTGGGTGCTGGGAAGCAAACTCACTCCCCCAGAACAGAAGCCAGTGCTCTTAACCACTAAGCCATCGTTCCAGCTTCAATTTAAAACCAAAACTCTGTGTGTGTGTGTGTGTGTGTGTGTGTGTGTGTGTGTAAGCTTGTTCACACCTAAGTCTATGTATGCTACAAAGTGCAGGTACCTCTGAGGCCCGAACTGAGCATCAGATGCCCTAGAATTGTAGTTATAGATTGTGAGCTGCCCCATGTGGATCCTCTGCAACAGCTGCTGGTACTGTTTCCTGTGCGTTGCCAGTCTGCAGGCTAATGTGGTACCCGACTGCACTTAGAAGGCTACGCATGAGGCCAGCGGAGCTGTTTAGTGACTGATGCCCCGACTCAGTGAATTAAAAGGTAGGGGCTAGAGAGAAGGCTCAATCAAGAGCTCCCAGTGCTCGAGAGGGTCTAAGGCTCCAGCACTAACAGTGCTCACCGTCTGGAACTGCAGTTGCAGGGGGCCTGGCACTTGCTGGCTTCTTCATGCACGTGGTAGACAGGCATAGGTGCAAACAAAACAGCCACATACTTCCAACAATTAAAAGGTAGAAGTTTTGACTCTTGCTACCATAATGGTGGGTGTGAAGTAGCTTCTGCGTATGGCTGAAACTATCAGTTTAAAACAATGCTACTGTCAGTGTTTTATACAATTCCTCTGGTACGTTTGAAGAAGACACCTACAGAAATAAGACACACATGCACACAAGTCAAAAAACACAAGGCGGGCAACAAACTAGGAAAAGTGAGAAAAATACAATACAAGATACAAATACAGATTCCTGACTAAATGACAAAGTGGCTAAATGGCTTTTTTTAAATCTATTGTGTACACACACACACACACAGAGACTTGTGTATGTCTTTCAAGATCCACCTTCCCATGAAGCCTCACTGGCTTGTAACTCACGGTGTAGACACAGCTGGCTCTGACCTTGGGGCAATCCTCTTCTGCTTTCCAAGGTTTAGGATTAGGAGGCCCAACACCATGCCTTGCATCACAAAACTCATTTAAAATACATGTAGTTCAGACGTCACTTCCTCATTTATGCTCAGACCCTGGGTTAAATCTTCAGTACCACCTAAAATAGGCATGGAGGCTCATGGCTCTAACCCCAACACTTGTGGGGCAGAGGCAGGAGGATCAGAAGTTCAGGGTCAGGCCAGCTGAGCCAGCTTGAGACTCTGTCTGATGAACAAAATGAACACGAAATCCCCAGCCTAGATCCCCACAAAGCAAGCAACCTTTACATAGTTCCAAAGAAGTTGTCTGTCCTCCTTAGACAGCTTTAAAATGTCTAATCTTTAATCAAAGTCCAACCACTCCTGATGCTAAGTTCACATTAGTAAGTTCAGGAACAAGTTTCCCAAAAAGAAACTCTCGACCTCCCTCAGACAAGAGCACATTATTTACAGCTGTACTCATGGAGGCCAGGTTGGCCTTCCACTCCTAATCCCCCACCACCTACTGAATGCTGGGGCAGGCACAGGTCACCAGGCCCAGACTTCAGGAGGTGATCTATTAAGGAGCAGTACAGGGTTTTCTGCAGATTCAAAGCTTCCCCAGGTTTTAACAGCTTTGAGGCACATAAAGGTTTATCCCATTTGAAGATATGAAGGTATACCAGCAAAAAGGTTTTGAACAGACAAATACCCTTTTATGCCAGTATCTTGAGATGAGTATTTGTAGTAGGCATGAGTAAGCTTTTGACTCAGCACATCTTCTACACATGCTGGGGCACAGCCACAGCATCCCCAACATGTGCGTACTCAGGACAGAGCACACCACCATTGGACACACCCAGTAACTTTCCTTCTAAGGAGTCAAACAGGAGCCGTGCCTGTTGGCCATCTTTATTTTTCTTTTTCCTTCAAAGAGGATAACCAAAGATACAGACAGGATTCAGCAAAATAAAACAGACGAAACAAACTCTAAAAGACTGAGCAGTGACATGCTACATTTAACCTAATTTTATTCATGCTTGCCTAGGGATGGGAATAGATCATTCAATAAAAACATACAGTAAAAACGGGGGTGGGGAGAAGGCTTATCCTGTACAATGTTTAAACTACAATAATGATGTACCTTAATTACTGCCATGCACACAAGTCTAACATAAGTTTTTAAAAAATAAACACCATTAAGACTTCTAGGAGCATTTTATAATAAATTCCTAATTTTTTCTTTGTAGATAGATCAAGCACCTCCAAAATACAGATTCCTATACACAGTGAGTACTTTACTAACATACATGGACAGCCTCAAGACAAGCCGACTTCTCAGATCAGCTCGGCAGGCAACACACCATAGTGCCAAATGGAAAGAAGGGCAGTTGCAAATAAACTTAAAACTAAGTTAACTTTTATAATTAAATACAGAAAATATACTGATTTGCTAAAAATAAATAAGATGTGATGTATTTAACACTTCACTATGAAGAATGAACACCAGGACATTTATAAATGGTGAACGAGTCTCAATAGTTTACTACGATAAACGCTGGCTAGATAGAAGTGCATATGCCGTGGAGCACTATGGGTGGGTTATGTTTTGCCACATACTTTTGTTACCTTGAGGTAGATAACACATGTGTACCAAATTCGGCATTCATTTTCAGTTGCTGCTGGTATCATGTGTCTTAAGAAATGTGTACAGTATGAAAAACTTGAAAATACTAATGAATGAAAAATGTTTCAGGAAAAAAATAGATCTTTTCATGCAATTATGTACAGTCTCACTGTGTAAGTTTCAAGGCAAGGTTTTGTTTCCTGTAGCAGGTCTGGTCTATGAGGATGTCTATTCATCCTGTGCATCTGTCTCCTCCTGCACTGCATTGTTTTGCTCGATTCTTTGTATGTGTGTGTGCAAACGACATGCCAGTTCAAATGAAAAACTAACTCACATGTAGAAAAAAAGTCTGTGTTTTACAAACTGAGAACCAAGAAAAATCCTTGTAAATTAATGACACCTTCTGATTCAAGTAAAAAAAAAAAAAAAAAAAAAAAAAAAAAAAGACTTAAAACATTAGTGATAAAAAAAGACACAACACATTTCATGAAGAACAAAGAAATGTCTGCTGAGTGTTTAGTTCAGATGTTTCAGAATGCTGCTGTATGTCTTGTGAGGAATTTGAGGGGAAGCTTTCATA
This sequence comes from Micromys minutus, assembly GCF_963924665.1. Classification (NCBI taxonomy): domain Eukaryota; kingdom Metazoa; phylum Chordata; class Mammalia; order Rodentia; family Muridae; genus Micromys; species Micromys minutus. The sequence continues at coordinate 8,907,291 of NC_137956.1, forward strand.
GCGGAAGGTGTTAACGTGGCCTGGAAGGACTTGAGCGGGGACCCCACTGGACTATGGAACTGTGGGGTGCCTATGGACTCTAGCTGCTTGCTCAGGAGGAACTCCCCACCGCTGTTCAGAAGCCCTGCCTCACGGCCTCTCTCCCCACGCTTCCCTTCCTCGACTGGCTCAGTTTCTAGCATTTCGGAATCCTCCTTCCTGCTAAAAAACTTGTCCAAATAGCTGGTGTAAGTGTTCTCCTTCTCCACATGTTCGTCCTTCCTGACCTCACAACAGAACTGACTGATGAGGAAACACTCCTCCCCGCCACTCACAAACTGACTGTCCCAGGAGGACTGGTACAAGGCTTCCAGCTGGGCCAGGTTAGCCCTTCCCTTCTCCTGCTTCTCACGGCTGACTGACTTGGATATCAGGCTCTTCAACTCTAGCTGGGACACAGAGCTGTTCAAGTCGTTTAACTTGTCAACTACGTCAGCAGATGCATGCTGGGCACTGAGCTGAATGGTCCCTGCGATGAAGGAGTCAAAGTCAAAGCCTTGGCCCCTCTCCCTCTCAGCCAGCTGCTGGGACGCCTCCTCTAGCGCGATCTGCGCCTTGACCAACCCGTTCCTCTCACACTTGGTCTTGCCCCTCTTATCGGATTTTTCTTTACTTTGCTCTTTCCAGTTGGAGAGATCTATGATAAGCTTGGGCTCATAGTAATGGTTAACCTCGCTGTCCCTCCACACCAGGCTATCTAAGTATGACGACGACCTTGTTTTGTAGTTACAGGTGTGGCTACACTCCAGATCACAATACTTGTTCTCATGGTGATCTGGGTACTGCCAAGGCTCGGCAGAGTAGCTGGTGTCGAAGGCGGTGTCTTCCAGGTACTTCTCTCGGTCTCCATCCAAGTACTTTCGAGGATCAACTTGAACTTCTTCTTCATCGGTGACATCAGACAGAGCTCTTGGGTCAAGCTGAACCTCATCGATATCAAAGTTGTTATGAATAGGCCAGTCATGCTCCGAGAACTGACAATCGTGGTACCTGAAGCAAACAGACATTACTCCATGTGGTGACCTCACTTTAAATGCAGTGTGCTTTCTGTGGAGATGCAGAGTGCTTCTCACTTGGCTAGGGTTTTAAGAGAGTCTCACTATGTATATCCAAGCTGACCTCACACTTGTGTTCATCCTGCCTAAGCCTTCCCAGTACTGGGTTAGAGGTAGATGCTGCCACACCCTGCTCTGAGTGAGTGCATTTAAGTAAGCGTACTATGCAGGGTCTCTAAGGGGTAACGAGAGAAAGCCAGGAGCAGTCCCTCCTGCCAGAACTTATCATCTCCATCTGGAAGCTATGCTACTATTTAAAACATGAGAAGGCAATGTCTGATGGCCAACAGAGTAGCAGTTTCAAAAGGAAGCCCAGGACCTCTGTTCTTAAGAGGGGTGCCACCTCTCACCCACAGCCTGTACTCTCTATTCTATTCTTATCCATAGGTGACCATCTGGGAGGCTGGCACATCTGTGATCAGGGATTTTACCAATCTCGGTTCCAGCAGCAGTAAGGTAGCTGAACAGGTGGATGCTGACTGAACTCCACAATCCATGTGTGCTGTTTCTGTTTATTTACACAGCACAGCAAGGCAACTAGACCACACCCGAAGGAAGTCGACAGATACCCAACTGACAGAGGAGAGGCTATACTCAAGTAGGCCAGAGAGAGTACAAGCAGGAAGGATCTGGGTATTGTGAGAACGGCATCTAGGGACAGAAAAATGGGGTGAGCAAACAAACACCTTGACAAGATGGGGTACGGCCCTGCAGGCAAGGTGGCAGACCTTTCCCAAGAGCTGGATCACAGACAGGTGTCACATTTAATCCCCCTTCTTTCAAAACACAGAAACACGAGAACTTAAATCTCAGGAGTGATTTTCAATCCTGCCTACAATCGAATCCCCTGCACACTCTGACCCTGGCTGACTGTGACAGAGCCCCCACTACAGCAGGGTTGTACAGCTCAGCGTCCCTGAAATTTAGAAACACCAAAGGGAGGCTTCAGAGGACAGTACTTTAGTGGGTGTCACCTAATCAGTACACAAGACTTCACAAGCCCCTTTTACTGAGCTGATTCTAAGCTTTTATTAATATCTAAAAAAGTTACTTTTAGGTCATTTGAAAACGAATTATCACATATCCAAAAAGTCAAAATGTCTCTCCTCTGGATCTAGGTATCTCAGTGGGTAAAGTGCTTGTTTATCACAAAGCCCTGTGTTTTATCCTCATTATGAAAAGGATTAGTATGTAATTAAAATCAGATTTCAGAATAACAGCTTAAAACAGCACTGTTCTCATCTTCCTTACCAGTGCCTAGTGCTACCCATAAAAGCCATTTCGTAAAGATGGCAACTTAGCACACACCCCAAAGGCATTGTTTATTAAAATGTTAAGACATCTATAAAGTACACAACATATAGTACCTTGAAAATTCGATAAATTAGGTTTTTCTAACTTAGGATGAATTTACCTTTCCCAGTTATAAATATGACTGTGTGTCTCATCCATAAGCAAAATGTCGTCCACTTCGTCTTCTATGTGGAAAGGATGGCTTGAAATCGGCTCATCCGTTGGGAAGGAGTAGATGCTCATGTAAGGATGGGAAAGTGCTTCCTCGGCTGTCAGCCGGTCCATGGGGCTGAATGTCAGAATCTGTTCCAGGAAATCCAGTGCTAAGGGAAGAAGGAGTGGTCACTTGAAGAAAACAGAAAACTCCAGCCTCACTTAATACAATGTGTCTAGCTGGGCATGGCCAAGTTGAGGCATTTTTTTCCCCCACAGTGGGTTTCTCTGTGCAGTGTGTAGCCCTGGCTGTCCTAAAACTCACTTTGTAGACCAGGTAGGTGGCACATCTTTAATCCCAGAACTCAGGAGACAGGAAGTCAGATCTACGAGTACAAGGCCACCACTAGCAGCCAAGTCTAGCCAGTGTGTTTGCCACCAGGAGGACTACAAAGTGAGACATTCTCTCAAGCTAAGAAGCGTCTCCCACTTCTTACCATAGAACACAGAGCACCACAGCTAACAATTACGAAAAAGTAGACCCCGCTATTAAAAGGTATGCTAATTTTTGCTACAGAAATAAAGCTGAGATTTAAGAGAAAATTATCTCATATGCTCCTCCTTTCTTTATAACTGACCACAGTATTATGAAATCGCTCATTTATCAGTAATAAATGGTCAAGTAACAGCAACTTCATAAGCTCAACCTGGACGGTTTTAAACATTTAAATGTTTCTCATTTAACAGTGTGTTTCCAAGGTTCTCCCCCAGTGACTTGCTAAGTGTGTGATCTACTTAGAGATGCTATGACAAGGCTGAGAGCTAGCACAGAACAAGCTGTGAAAACAGTCAAACCTGCTGACATTAAACACACATGTCCCCTCTCAGTGGTGCACTTATTCCTTCTGAGCGTGTCTGAGAAGATGGTGCCCTTTTTCCTCATACTTGCCACTTGACACACACAAACTTCAAGCACACGGAACACCAGGAGCGGATGATGAAGTAAGTGAATGTATGAATGAGAGATGAAGGTGCTTATAGACTTTGCTTTAGTGCTAAGGACTAGGCCCAGGAGCTGGTGCACACTACGAAAGCTCTATCACTGGGCTCCACCTTTGATTACATAATTCTGACACCTTAATGTATCTATCATGTGTACATACACAAAACTGTACACACTCAAGTCTCAGTGTGATGCTGGGGTTTAACCAGAAGCCATGCTAGGCAAGAGGTCTATTACTGAGCCAAACTCAGACTTAAGGTTTTTTTTTCCTTTCTCAAAAAAAAAAAAAAAAAAAAAAAAAAAAAAAAAAGTTACATTATAGAAGCCCTACAGAAGTTAAGACTTCTGAACAAGCACATCATTCTGTGGTGCTGCAAAATGAACTATCTTAATAGCTGATGTCAAGTTTCAACTCTCACCAAGATACTCAAGACTGCAGGAACTCTCACATCCAACATTCATACTCTGGCTACTGCAAACTCTTAAGTTTGTTCATTTGGATTAATACGCTCACGCTTTTGCTCGAATTTTGCTCTTTCGTCCTTGCCATGAACATGAAGTCCTCTGCCCTCCCCTGACTCAATTCTTTTCACTGGTCTAAATTCAGGCCAGTGGGAAGGCTCAGGAGTAAAGGTGCTTACTGCCAAACCAGACATCCTGAGTTTGACCCACTGGACTCATAGCGTGAAAGCTGACAGTTTTAAAAGATACAAGTGGCTGTTTGCTTTTATTTTAGAATATGGCTTAACATCCCCACCCTGCCTTTAAGTACAGGTGTCTTGCCTGAGTACATGTCTGTGTGAAAAGGCATCAGGCCTCTTGGAACTTAAATTACAGACTGGGCCTGTGCTGTTATTAACCACTGAGCCATCTATATACAGCCTCATAAAATTATTTTAATAAAGAAATAAGTCCTGTTCATAGGCACGCCTGATTGGTGGCTAACGCTGACGGCTCCACTGCAGCTACCCCAGAGCCAGTCATGTGCTATGCTTACACAGTAGGTGGGAGACTGGGAGATAGATGAAAACGGGTGAGAATCGGGATGGGACACATGTTCTAGACTCTAGGAAAGCAAAGAAATGGACCATGGCCCAAGGGCCAGGTCAAAAGGGCAGTGTGGTGTCTGGGTCCCCCTGAAGTCCTACAGACTCTGGGAAGCAAGCTAAGCCTCACAGAGACATTACAGTTACTCCAGAAGCACTTACCGTCTCGACTAATCCCCGGAAGCAGCTGAGTTAGCGGTTTGTGTGGCTCAGTCATGTCGTTTCTAATGTAAACTGGAATCACGCTGAGAAGCTCCTGCCGATCTTCCTCATGCACAACAGGGATAGACTCTAAGATCAGCTGCATCTGTTCAAGTTCATGTGCACCTAAGTGAGAGCAACACACCAAACAGTGTAAGAAAACCATCCAGTCACCCCCTTTCTTGCAGCAAATACATCCACAAATTCTTCCCTATTCTTAGCTCTCAGCACTGAGTGTGGAGTGTCTTTGGTGACTTGCTTTAAAGCATAAGATGAGGCTGAGAAAAGATCACAAGGAGGTTCGTGTTTATGACCAACTCTTTTTTTTCTTAAAGGTGTCTTACTATTCTATTAGTAAAGACTCAGGGACAACTAGACATCCACAAGCAAAATAATAAAATTAAACCCCTCCTCTCACTTCACACAGACAATTCGACCCAAAATAAATCCTGATCTGAATGTACATGGTGCACACCATTAATCCCAGCACTAGGGAGGCAGATAGGTGGATCTGTGAGTTCAGGGCCAGCCTAGTTTACAGAGTTCTAAGACAGTTAAGGTTACACATAGAAACCCTGTCATGAAAAACAAAAAACGAGCTAAAACTATAAAATGCTTTAAAGAAAACACAGAAGTAAATATTGTGACTTTAACATGGAGAGCAGTTTTCAGATACGTTAACACAAAAGAAGTAAAGCCACCCTTCATCAGAACTAAATTTCTATGCTTCACAAGGCAGTCATAAAAGGAAGACACTGCACACAGCATGAGAGAAAACAGACACATATCTGACAAGAGACTCCATATTCACAGTATGTAAAGAATCCTCCTAAGTGCAAAGGATAACCCAATTAAAAGGCAAAGGACCTAGATACCTACGAAGATATTGAGAAGGCCCAGAAGAAGAGACTGGGATGGAAGCTCACACTTGTAATTCTAGCAGCCAGGAGGCTGAGGCAGGTGAGCTCATGAGTTCATGTCCCGTAGTTCAAGGCTAACCTGAGTTCAGGTGTAAGATCCCCTACACTACCACCAACAAACAAGAAGTCAGGAAGCACACTGAGATACCCTGTTACCCACCAGGATGATCACACTCAAAGACACACAATTCTTTAAAGTGTTGGTGAGGAGGTGGAGAAAGTGGAACCTTCACACTTTTCTCAGAGGACTTGGGAACATACAACACACAGCTGCTTTCAAAAACTGTCTTCAAAAATTTAACCAAAGTTACCATGTGTCACCTAGCTGTCCTATACATGAGGTGTGTACCCACGAGAACTGAAAACATGCTCACCTAGAAATTGGTACACAGACGTTCAAAGCAGTGCTGTTCACAAAACCCCAAACACCCACCAACTGATGGATGGAAAGACAGTGGCCTAGAGCACACAGGCGCATGCACAGCATAAATGAACCTCTCAACACTGTTACAAGAAAGCAGCCCAGCACACACGGCTTTATCCACATGCAATGTCCACAACAGCAATCCACAGACAGATGTATGGCTGCAGGAGCTGGGGAAGTGGAAATATTTTCAGAAGGAAAATAGACATAACCCCATAAATACTCCACAAACACACTGAACTACACACTTAAGTTTTCTGCAGTGCTGGTGGGGTTTAAACCAGAGGCTCCATGAATACTGGAACCCGGAGCCACACCCCCAGCTGAAACTCTCTTTAATGAGTAACCTGTGTATGTTAGGTATGCTTCCTTAAAAAACATTTGGCTTTTTCCTTGCTCTTTGAAGAGATAACAGCTTCCTCACTGTAAGACACCCTGCTGTCCATTCAACAGTAAGTCTACCAGGAAAAACCTAATGAGAATCAGATATGACTTAGCACCGGTCACCAACAAAGAGTGTGAGATCAGCTGGACAGAACACCAGGGTGCGAACTAACGCCAGAGCAACTTAATGAGTATGTGAGTAAATGTCCTCATTTCTTAGTAATGTCACCATTTTACCTTTGCATTTGAATATTCCACACTGTAATAAGTTCCTTGAAATCATACATAATCTTGCCTTAGGGATAACATGACTTCTGATGTACTTTTCCCATATAATACTGACCTGCAAAGAGGGTTTTACCAGTCAGCATTTCAGCAAAGATGCAGCCTGCAGCCCACATGTCGATGGCTTTAGTATAATTATTAGGAGAAAGTAAAAGCCGTGGAGATCTGTACCATTTGGTAACCAATCCTTCAGAAAGATGACCCTGGAAAAGAAACAAACATGTCAATATCCTTTACTTGAGAGAAAGAGGGAAAAAAAATCATCCTCCAAAAAAGCCATATGATTCTCAAGGACCACTGTTGATTTCTAAGCCCATTTTCAAGGCTTTTACTAGAGGCCATAACATTCCCTATGAGATGGGATTCTCTAAGGTGACTGTCACAAAAAGCGCAGAACAAAAATATACCGTGAGACCTTAATGGCAAGTCTAGGCCAAGTGCAACTTGTTTCAGAAGAGAAACAAGTTCTCACCACAAGTTTTAAGGAGCAGCTTGCTGTGGATCAGAGGGAAAGGTGGGGGAGAGAACATAGCAGCTCCTAGTTATCACAAGGAGAGACAATTCTCTCACCAACACCCCACTCTTGGTCCACATGATTTGTCCCAACCCCAGAACAGAGACACTGGCAGATACTGCTTTTTCCTGTCAGAGAATTGGACAGATAGTCTGCTTAAGGACACAGGCTAGAGTAAAGGTCTGGGTGTGGCTCCTTCTAGTGCTCTGTCCACACCTCACTGCTCTGCAGGGACTCAGCCTCTATGTTAAAGGTTGCTTATTAATCTGTATGGCTAGAGAGGAGGGAGGAGACCAGCAGCCATACACCACAGAGCAAGTGTCAAGGTCAGAGAGCAGCTTGGAAGAATCCATTTTCTTGGTGTGGGATTATCAGGCTTGCTGCAAGGACCTTCCTGCTGAGCTGTCTCACCGATAGCCCCTCTCCTTTTTTTGAATGGATAGAAGATATCCAGTAAGACAACAGGCATGAATATGTCTGTTTCAGATATGGCTTTAGATTGCCACATAATCTTTCAGGGGTCCTTTGTCACCTAATCAGTTCTACTTTTACATTTTACTTATTTTATTGAGACAGTCTCAATCCCGGTTGGCCTGGAAGTCACTGTGTAGACCAGACTGGCCTTGATTTATATAGATCTACCTGTCTCTGCCTCCTGAGCACTGGACCATGCCCAACTTACCTTTATATTTTTATATCAAGATTCTACCTAAGACTCCAATTTAAAAATCAAAGGGCTAGAGTTCTGCTTGGAAGATACTATTAAGTTCTTCTATGAAAAAAAAAAGTTGCTTTTAAAAGGAAATTGCTATGAAGTGACTTTTTTGGGCTGTATTTAATTGCCAGTTGCTCATTCAAATTTAAATTTCAAACTAGGTTCCAATTAAATAATGTCTAACTATAGTTCAGTGAAGAATAGTTCAGCATCATCAAAAGAGCAAAAGATGAAACTTGGGAAAGCTTCAAACAGGACGAGACCCAAACATACAAATATATTCTACTTTGAAATAACAGACATTTCAATTACAGTACATGCACGTGCTTGAAATCCCACTATTCTGGAGGCTGAAGACAAGTGAGTTTAAGATTAGGTTAGACTACACACTGGAATCAGGGTACCTTGATTACAAGGCAAGACCTAGTCTCCAAACACAAACCAAAACAGCTGTACACGTCACACTTCACTACTAACACATAGCCATCCAATGAGGACGTATTTAACTAGGATTCCACCTCACCGTCATTCCAATCCTGAAGACTGTGAATGAAAGCAGACCTGCATCAGGAAAGACCTGCATCAGTTTGGAGGTTGGAAAGACAGCTTTCTACGTACCTTATGGGAATAATGAGGATCCATGATCCGTGCCAGACCAAAGTCACCTATCTTCAGCACCAAGTCTTCAGTGTTAATGAAAAGATTCGCTGGCTTGAGATCTCTGTGCAGTACGTTTGCAGAATGGATATATTTGAGCCCACGTAGCAGCTGATACATGAAAAGCCTGGCATGCTCTTCCAGTAAAGGGCCCTGTTCCAGCACATTCGCCAGGTCTGTCTCCATATACTCCTGAACAATGTAGACGCTATTCAGCTCCGTGAGAGAGCCCACATCGTCTGTAAGCTGGCTTCCACTGGGACCAAGAATTTCAAACACTTTCACAATGTTATCGTGGTCAAGTCTTCTAATAATTTTGATTTCACGGAGAGCATGTTTGACACTCTGGGGATCGGTGAGGACAATTTTCTTGATGGCTACTCTTTTGTCACAGTCATTGTCTACAGCAGAAAAAACCAAGCCGTTGCCTCCACAGCCCAATGGTTTTAAGTCCATGTACCTAGAGCCCAGATCAAAGCCATGAATGTTCATCAGACTTTCAAATTTCTCTGCCATTTTGAAACCTTTACAATTGCCTTTTCCTTTCAAATTGTTGAACTTGTGTAAACAAGGAAGAAAACTGGCATCAAAAGGGAAGATCTCTCAAAAAGGGAGAAAAACAATCACGTTCCCACAGCACGATGGTTTCTTGATGTTCATTGCAGACGCCAACCAGGCCCGCTGAGTTCCCCTCAGACGTAAAGCTCAAAAATCTCTATTCATACTGAGAATTAAGAAGATTGCAGTGCTCATAGTTCAAGGAAGGCAGCAACTCTGCAGACATTTAAAGAAAACACTCAAGAAACTCAAACGGAATGAAATGACATACTATGCGCTCAGATTCACTGTGCTAACTGACTTAACATGGGACAGAACTGAATAAATATGAGCCCGCAGGCCTCCGTGGACATCCTCTCACAGTGCAGATACATTCAGTGTTGGACTGGTCCTGAGCAGCATCCTAAGGCGCTGGGAAGCACTAGTTCCCTCTGCTTCCTCGCTTCCTTGTCGCTGTGTTTCAACAGGAAGCCCTGGTGATGTAGGCTGACAGGCGTCTCTTCTTAGTGATCAGGTGGCTCCAGCTCACCACAGTCACAGTCAAAGCTACCGTCCATCTTACTCTGATACAACCTGAGGAGGAGACAAAGAAGGAGAAATCACCAGAGGAAACACGTTCCATCTGCACAGTGACAGTGTAGGCACGGCAGCACACCCATAACCTAGGAGGCCGCTGTAAGACAATGCACAGTTCCAGACCAGCCTGAAGCACAGAAAAAGTCTCAATCTGTTTGTCTGTCTCTCCTCTATCCATTCACCCTGGCACACCTCATTTAGTCAAGTGGTAAGTTTCCCAGACCTCACAAGCACTGAATTCTCTGGAACAGGTTTACCAAGTTAGCATTTCAGAAATGGCAACCAAGGAACCTGAGAAGATAGGTCAGTGACTAGGAGGGCTGACTGTGCAAACATCAGGACCTGAGGTCAGATACTAGTCCCTACATAAAAGGCTTCTATGTAACCCAGCATTGAGGGCGGAAGCTCAGGCGGACCACTGGACCCTGTTTCAGAATATAAGTCAAAGAATGATACAGCGGGATGCTCAGTACCCCTGCATGAGCACAGGCATCACAAACGGAGGTGTGCATGACCCTCCACGACCCCACTGACACACTCACTCACTATGGGAAACCACAGTTTTGTTTTGTTTTTTGAGAGTTTCTCTGTGTAGTTCTGGCTATCCTGGGACTCGCTCTATAGACCAGGCTGGCCTCAAACTCAGAGATCTGCATACCTCTGCCTCCCAGGCACTGGGACTAAAGGCATGTGCAACCATGCAGAGCAACTTAATATTTTTACAGAACCTTTTACAAGTAAAATTCATTTGAAAGGTTGAATGTTCATAGTGCTTTCCTTATTTGGAACATTATATTATTACTATTAACTAAGTGTCAGTTTCCAGTAACCAAAGTCTAGCAGCACAGGATGAACTTGCAAAACACACTTGGCAGCTGGTCAAAAATGGGCAGCTCACTCAGGGGACATCACCTACTGTGAGGGAAATCAAAGTATCTAACATTTCCAATTACAAAAGCGGGGGTTGTGGAGCTGGGAGGGAGGCTGGCCTGCGCATGCATTTGTGCCACCTGCCTGGCTTTTACATGGGTGCTGAGGACTGGGCTCGGTTCTTTGCTCAGTGAAGCCATCTCCCCAGACTCTAAAAAATATATTTTAATGTCCTATTAACATCAAGTTTGAGAAGGAATGAAAAACAGAAGAAAAATCCCACAAAATTTTGATACAGTATTGGTAGAAGCTTAAAATGGTATAAAAGAAAGCAGGGCACGGTGGCTCCCACTTGTAATCCTAACACTTAGACAGAGGCAGGTAGACCTCTGAGTTCAAAGCCAGTTTCCTTTAAATGGCAAGTTCAAGCCCAGCCAGGGGTACAAAGTGAGACTCTGTCCCAGAAAATGAAATATTACAGCAACATGGAGTAAACATACAAAAGAAAGAAGAAACAAGGACCATCCTTGGACCCAGCTATTTCTCCTTCAGGTAAGTTCCTAGAGAAATGCTTTTTTAGGTTGTGGGCTTTTTGGGGGGTGGGGGTAATGCCCCTACTCTATAGAAACTAAATTTTCTGTTCTAACTCTGGACTGGACATGTATCAGGAAGGCTATAACAAAAGTCTACATGTGTACTACATGCACGCACACGCACACTGTAGGTTCTTAGGGTAAAGTATCCACCTAGCCTGTTCACAGTGACAGCTTCCGAAAGGTACTTGCTCACCTTGCTCTTCTCAGGAGTCAAGCGAGCAGCCTGAGTTAACTGGAACCCAGCCAGCTGCCTAGGGGAGGAACAGGTTGGAATCTACTGTCAGCCTGGCACAATGGCACTGTTATCAAACTCATCCTTGCCTGCCACCATGCCTTACACTCTCCAGTTACTGAGTTCCCAGGGCACAGAAGGCCATAGCTTAGCTGTCTGCTCACAGGCATTCCTTGCTCCACAGGCTGAGTGGCCTGAAGCCTTATCCCTTTCAGGATCTCTGGACCTCAAGGAAGCCGGTGGTATAAACCAGTACTGGTAAATCACCTCGGGAAACTAGAGAGAGACTTAACACAAACAGCAAGCCTAACAGACTTGTTTCTTGCAGTATCAGTAACTACTCAAGATATCCTCTATCCACCATGTACGTCTTCCTGTCCAAGACTTCATCAGGAATACAAAGTTTCATTATATAGCTCAGCTGTCCTGGAACTCACTACACAGACCAGACTAGCTTTGAATTCACTGAGGGCAGGGATTAAAGCTCTACACCACCACGAGACTTTGCTTCTAAAATGCCACACTGACCTAAGATTAAGGAAATATAGCAACAAACACAGGATCATGAGCATTTGGGCAAATCTTCAGATTCCTCTGGATGTCTACAATTCCCATCGGATTTGTGTGGCAGTCAGATAGGCCAGATAACCCCCCAAACTTGGGGACTTACTCTATGTCACAAGTCCAATACAGTTTTCTAAGCTAGTGAAGACACCATCTTTACTACTGACGACACTCTGTACCAAAGGTCTCACACGAGCATCTACACCTGTCATCACCATATTGACCTATGACAGACCCAAGCAGGTCACACATCTCACAAGACACATCTAAAGGAGTTGTGGAAGTGTTTCCAACCAGAACCCAGAGCACAGAGAAACAAGACATTTACAGTTCTAAGAGACTAAGAGAGTTCTTCTAGCCATCCACCTCTTTCTGTCAGACCGAGAATCCTGAAGGCTCACCATATGCCAGCTCTGTCTTCAGGTATTACAAGGTACTGAGGAGAAACAGCCTGTGTTCAGTCCTGACTCAGAGAACCCGAGGCTAAGTACTTCCTCCTGCCTTTCTCCTCTCTCGCAGCATTCTCTTCTCCAAGACACCATCCCTCTCCCACTATGGTGGCTGTCTGCTTTCAATTAAAAGGTTTGAGAGTAAGCAGTTTTACTAACATTTTCTGACCACAGATCTGGCAGTTCCTAGGTGCCCTATGAACTGTGCTGTCTGAATAAAACAGCATATCCAATGAGGTGATAAGCCACTTGGGGGAGATAAGCCCGACTCTCAGATTTTTCTAGAATCGGGGGACTAGCCTGGCCACTGGAGAGTATGTGTGAAGACAATCTGTCCAGGCTCTCCCTCAGGAGCCTCACCCCACGGTGAACATGAAAGACCCTCAACAGGAAAATGTAGCTGGTTTCAACCCTGGGAGTGCAGAAGCAAAAGCACCTGAGCTTTGTTCCGCCCCCTTTTCCTCTGTGGAGGTGGAGGGACATACTGCGTCAAGGAACTGTGCTCTGCGCAACCACAGATGCAGCCTCTGTGAGCTGAGGGAGAGAACCCAGGCAGCACCAGAGCACATGTCTGTCAGACCTCCATGTGCTATGATCCTAGCATGGTTACAGCACCTAGACCCTTCCCAAACCATAGGGGAACAGCTCGGCTGTCCTGGAGCTAAGCCTGCTCCTGGTACAGGACCTTACAAAACTGTTCAGAATCAGTGGGCTGACTCAAGCAGCTAGTGCTCCCAACTCCTCTGGAGGCTGAGACAGGAGGATCAGTAAGTAGTTCAAGGCCAGTCTGGGCAACAAACCTATCTGAAAGGATTTTAAAAGGACTGGAAGTATGGTTCTGCCGTAGAGCCCTTCCGTGCCCAGCACTCAGGAGGTCCTAGGGTTGATTCCCATCCTTGACAGTTCCAGGGGATCCAACATGTCTTCAGACCGCCAGTCACTAGGCACAGACGTGGAGCACATCCACTCACAGGCAAAACAGCCATACTCATTAAAAAAAAATCCTAATTGTTTTATTAAAATGTCAAGCTCTTCAGAAGAAGATACCATACTGGTCTTATGCCTGGCAATATAATTATCTACCATCAGGATTAAGGAGAAATCAAATTTCTAAGGAACAGCTTCACAGCCAAAGTGCGCATCCTTCTCTCCAGCCCCTTTCTTTCTATCAATCTTAATGAGTATGAAAGACTGGGGAAATCAGGTGTGGTGCATGCTCACCTCTAACCCTAGCACTGAGCAGAGGCACAGAAAGAACAGCTGCAAGTCCAAAGACTGTCAGGGCCACAAAATAAAAAGGGCTTGAAAAACAACCATTTCCAAAGCAGCTGCCCTCTGAGATTGGGGCCCGGACATGAAGCTGAGGTAACTACCTCTTCAGGGTTCCACATCTTCAGAAGAACAAGTTCAACGTCTCCTATAGCTGAGCCAAGGAAATATAGGGCCTCACTGGAGCCAGGAGCTGAGCTGGAAGCAGAGAACTCCAAGGTTCAGGAGACTAATGGGATTTTAGAAAATACATCTCAGAATATTTCCAAAATAACACCAACTCCCAGAAGAATTCACATCAAACCTAAACCCAGAAGTAACACACACACACACACACACACACACACACACACACAAAGAACAGCTCTTAAAACCAACTATGAGGAAGAAACAATGTGTATCAGTGAGGTCTGATCATCACTAGGAATGAAACAAAAGCCTGCAGGAAAGCCAGAGAAACTAGAGGCTGTCACAAGAGAATATAAAAGAAAAATATTATAAATCGTATTAGAGTTCACAATATTTTTCATGATGTAGCTATACTGCTCCACGGGATAGCCACAAGCCACAGATGGAGACTAAGTAACTGAGATATGGTGGCTTCCACTGAAGGGACTCATTCACTCATTCATTGGATTTTATGGTACTAGGGATCAACAGAAAATGTGTGTTGTTGCAACTGAGATTAGCTTTGTTGAACAGGGTATTAGGAAATCGGCACTGCTTTCTAACAGCCATTGAAAGAATACCCAGGCATAAAGTAAATTAGGAAAAAAAAAAATCACTTCAATTTGTACATAAAGGAGGAAAGAATTACCAAATTGAGACTTAGATGAGTTCAAATTTAGTAAAAAAAAAAAAAGAAAGAAAGAAAGAAAGAAAGAAAAGAAAAGAAAAAAGAAAAAAGAAAAAGAAAAAAAAAACACTAGATTAGACTATAATACAGCTCATTTGGTAATAATGTTTGCCTAACACACAGGAGGCCCCAGCCTCAATCCCCAGCACCACACAAAACCAAGTGTACCCTGTAACCTCTGAAGGAAGCAAGGAAGATTGGGAGTCTCCACTTTATACTCACTCTTCTCAGGAGGGCTAGAAGTAACTCACAAGACCGAGTTTTCGAAACCAGTCACTAACAGGTGAGGGCCCCTGGTGTTCTGAGCATAGCCTTCAACTGGATATGCATTCAAATCACTGAGTCATGCTAACATGTAGCTTCTTATTCACTGGGTCTTGGATGAGCCAAGCATCTGAGCCTTTAAGGAGCTCCCAAGTGCTATATGGCCTTAGATCAAACTTGGCCTCAGTTTACTTAGCTGTCAAATGATGTAGTTGGAGGGGCAAAACATCTGTGCCACCCTTTCAAACATACACATGTAGTTTTATGACTGCAAAGGTGGATCTCCTTGAAGTAATTGTTAAGTTCTATGTATTATTATTATGTAAGCCTTTTAAGTTCCATGTATTATTTTGTGTCTATTATCCGTGCTTTCACGGATGCATGTAGAGGACAGAGACAACTCTAGAATCAATTCTCCCCTTTCACATTAACATGAATTGTGAGCATCATCCTCAGGTGCACAGCAAGCACCTTAGCCTGCAGAGCCATCTCACCAGACCAACATTCTAACAACTTTTAAGCCACCGAATTGAAATGAAAAAAAGGAAAAAAAGAAAAACTTGATGTACTAATTTGCTTTCCAGTGCTGTAATAAACACAGGACTTTACCTCACCTACTCCTCACACAGGCTATCATTATAAGGGGAAGTCAGGGCCTAAACTCAAGCAGGATGCTAGAGGCAGGAACAGAGGCAGAAGCCACAGAGGAACCCTTTTTATTGGCTTGCTGAGCCTGCTTCCTTTGTTTACTAGAAGGCAGGCTCTCACTGTGCAGCCCAGGCTGGCCTGAAACTCAGGTATCTGCCTGGGACCTCCCACACTAATTAATCAAGAAACCGCCGTACAGACCTGCCTACAAGCCAATCTGATGGAGGCACTTTCTCAACCGAGGTTCCTCTCCCCTCAAGCTGACAACAAAACAAAAAGACAAATAACTTACTATATCAACATTCAATATTTCTACTTATCAAAAAGATAAACCTTTTATAAATCTCCACTACTCCTAAGGCAGCAGAAGAATCACTTGAGTCAAGGAGTTCAGAGCCAGCCCAATAAACATGTTCAGAACATACACACATATATTAAAACATATATATACACACATTATACATGCACAGTCACTCTCTTCACACACACTCTTTTTAAAACAGTAAAGAAAGAAGAAACTGGGCTGGAAAGATGGCTCAGTGGTTACAAGCACTGACTGTTCTTCCAGAGGTCCTGAGTTCAATTCCCAGCAACCACATGGTGGCTCACAACCATCTGCAGTAGGATGTTCTCTTCTGAAGTGTCTGAAGACAACTACCGTATACTCACATATAAATAAAATAAATAAATCTTTAAAAAAGAAAGAGCCAGAGAGAGATGGCTCAGTGCGTTAAAGGTGCTTGCTGCTACTCCAGAGGACCAGCATTGGAGTGTCAGCACCAAACTTGAAAGGCTCATAACTGCACATAACTCCAGGCCCAGAGGATCTGACACCTCTTCGACCTCCTCTGGCATTTGTGCTGCAGGCATGAACAGGCATAGAAAAAGAATGTTTGGGCTGGAGAGATGGCTCAGTGGTTAGGAGCACTGACTGCTCCAGAGGTTCTGAGTTCAAATCCCAGCAACCACATGGTGACTCACAACCATTTGTAATGAGATCTGATGCCCTCTTCTGGTTTGTCTGAAAACAGCTATAGTGTACTCATATATAATAAATAAATGTTTGGATTTTTTCAAGGTCAGGCTGTTTTAAACTCAGAGACACCCCCCCCCCCGTCTCTGCCACCCAAATACTAGGAATAAAGGTGTGCCCTCATATCCAGCAATGAATCTTTAAAAATACAAAGAAGCAAAGCTAGCAGCCAAGCGAGGTATCACATGGCTGTGATCTCAGGAGGCTAAGGCAGGAGAATAGATAATCCATGTGTGGCAAGGCTGGGCTATGTAGGGAGCTGTCTCAACAAAACAAAGTGGGAGGGCTGCCTCATCTGGACATACATTTTCCAAACACACAATTCAGAGAGAAAGGAGCGAACTGGATTCACAGGAGCCTCTGTCACCTTAAAAGCATCAACTCCCATGAGCAGCCTGGCAAGAAGCCATGGAGTACAGTAACGTCTTAAGTACTAAGCAGTAAAGCTGAGACCCGGGGAACCATAGGCAGCTACAGTGTAGCAGAGTCCACAGAACGGCCTGCCAGAGCAGGCAGAAGAATGCCAGCAAAGTCACAGCGGTGACTTTTGAGGTTTCTTCTTCCTGGGTTAACAGGAGCCTGAAGTAGCCCCAGGTTCGAAGGGCAATGCAAATAAGGAACTGAGAGGTGGAGGGAAGGCTCCTGCCTCACCCCACGGATCCCCACCGCAGAGGAAGCCTGCTTTTACCTTCTGAATACGTACAACCGTTGATTACCTGCCTTTAAAAAGCCCTCATGCTCAATGCCTAAGTCACGTGATGCTTTGGACCGCTCAGTCCTCTTACATCTGTAGCTTTGTGTTTCCTTTAGGAGATAGTCTGAATTAATCTTTGTTAAAATTACCTGTGCAAAGCATATAATACAATTTCAAAATGTCTCCAAAGACTTATTAATTCAAACTAACAATACATTAACTGCCCAGGAAACTTCCCAAGTAACTTTCAGAAAATGAACTGGATAGAGAAAATAACAAAATGGGCAGGAAGATTTTTATTTATTTCCCCACGTGGGAAACAAACTGCCATCTTCCATCTGACTAGTTTCCCCTCCAAACCTTTTGGGCAGGTCTTACTACAAGGTTCTGGTCTGGGCCTCTTCCCATCAGGCTGCCTCAAACTCAGCTCAGCTTTCAAAGTGAGCACACCCAGACTCGGCCCTCCTTCAGTCTTATCTCAAGCCGATTTGGTAGTAAGTGCCGGCCATGAAATATGTCCATTATTTTATCACCAAGCTGCAGCTTAAATCCTAAATTTGGAACTATTCATTCAGTTTATCTCTTTAAAAACTACTCGTTAAAAAGTGCTTGTAATAATGCCTGCTTCAACTTGTCTTTATTAAAATCGAAAATTCCTGGGACTGGGGGGAGGGCTCAGCAGTTACAAGCACAGGCTGCTCTTCCAGAGGACCCAGGTTTGATTCCCAGCACCCACATGGCAGTTCAGAATCCTCTGAGACTCCAGAACCAGGCCTTTCTGAGGGAACCAGTCAAATGGTACAGACATGTATGCAGGCACAACCCATTAGGATAAAATGATAATTTTAAAATACAAAAAAAGAAGCATAAATATCACAAGAAAGTATGTTAAACAGTTCCTAATAAACTCTAGTGGTATTTGTCAACACTTAAACCAGTACCATCTAACCAATGAAAACTAGTCAATCTCCACCAAGACTATAATGTACTATCTGCCCTTCATATATAACTTCCTAACAAATCTCTCTTACTAGCAGCCAAAGACCTGTTAGTATTAAAACATTTAATGTCAGCAACTGAACAGCAGTTGACTTTATCTTTTTTTCTCAACAAATGTTACACAATTGTACCTGCAGGGTACTAGATATTCTTTTAAAAGGCAATTTAAGAAGCCACTGAGAAGAGATTTTTTGATATGAACAGAAATACTTTAGCCTATCATTTAAAAAAAAAAAAAAAAGGAAAAAAGCCACGTAGTAGCAGCGGCAGTGGGGGTGAGTCATCATCACCCAGCCCAAGTTACAGCCTTACTTCTCTGTGCCTCCTCCCACCGGACCCCAGGCCCTTCACAGGGTCCCCTGAGTCAGCAAACCTACTAGTTAGCCAGTTGCTAGCTCTTCCATCCTCGGGAACTTATGTAAAATGCTGCAGCGCTCTCAGCGGGCGCTTACACTTGTCTTTAAAACCGTAGTACCCTTTTCTACTGCAAAATTACATTTTTTTCAAGCCAATCCTCGCCAGAGTCTTTTTTTAATCGCAAAAAAGTGGGCAGGCTACTTTTAATCCTCTTCTGCAAATGACTAACCTCCAAAATACCCTTATTCAGAAAGCTGATTTTAAACAATGTTTCATTTTCCCAGGGTCTTTTTTTTTCCGGAATAGTAATACCGAAGAGATAGAACAGTCTGCTCAAATCCGGCAGGCTTCCGAGATGACATTAATTGGGACATCAATAAAGCAAGATTTATAGTGTAATTCCATTAACTAATACAACATATATGTTAAAGCACCGTACAAACAGGTTTTTAACAACTACAAGCTAGAGGTGTTTCTTCTACTCAATTCAAAATTATTTCCAAACACTAAAATCTGTCATCTCTAAGAAACTCTAAAGCGGAGGGTAATAGTGCACACGTGTTAAACCGTTCAGGATGCAGAGGCAGGAGAATCGTTTCTCAAAGCCCGGCTGGGACTACGTGGCGGCGGCGGCGACTGTCTCACCAACCAACAAAAACCCTTTGAGGACCGGACCCTGGGTTAGACCCTACATTCTTCTCGCCTTAAATCATTCTTTCCAACTCAGTTCCCGGGCGTTAAAGAGACAGAACGTCAAAACCCAGAATTTTACCAAAGTAAACACGCTAGAATAATCAACAATTAGAAAAATATTCTGAAGCTAGTTTCTTCGTTTGATGGCCTGAGAATGTCTTTTTTATTTTCCCCCTCTGACAATCATCTGTATCCATTTAAAAAAAAAAAAAAAAAGTTAATGCTGACACCGCCTCCGGACTCGAGCTGTTCAAATACAGCAAGGAGACCTAACTCCCCTTCGCCCGATCTCTCCCACTTTCGAATCAAAGAAAAGTAAAACACGAAAGCTATCTAAAGGAGCCTGCTGCTCGCAGCTTCCCCAGGGCACCTGAGCCGGAAAGCCCACGCCAGGCAGGAACAAAAGGCGGCCGAAAGCCTTCCACTCCTCACAACTCCCAAGTCCGATCAAAACAAGCTCCAAGTGAGGAGGCCTGCAACCGGTAACGTACGTTTTCATCAGGGTGTTTTTCCGGATCACACCTTTAACGTCCGGAAAGGTGTCAGGAGCCCAGTCTCAGGCCGGTCCCCGGCACCTCGTGGACCGCCAGGCACAAACTTGGGCGGACTTAGGGGCAGGAGGAGCAGAGCGCTCGCTACGCAACGCCGCCGGGAGACTTTGCCCGGCCGGAGTCAGCTGAGGCCGAGTCACCCGGGCGGGCTTGGGGGAGGAGACAGGAGAGCTTGAGGGAGGCAGCGAGCCAGGAAGGCAAGCCTCCACCGCCTCAAGCGCTCCTGGACCACCGCCCTCGCCGGCGCGTTGGCGGGGACTCGAACCCGCGGAGCCGGGCGCGGGTGGCGGGGACTCGAACCCGCGTAGCACCGCCCGGTGCTGGCGGCGAGGCCGGCCGGCTATGATCGCGGCCCGCTGCCCGGCGAGGGGCGTGCCGGGTGGGAGGGGCGCGCCAGCCTCGCCGCCAGCCCCACGCGGGGACCCGGCCCTCGCAGCCGGCCGCGCCGCCAGGGCCGAGCGGGCACACGGAACAAAAGCGCCTTTGTTGAGCGGCGGCCGCCCGGAGGGTCACACACAATGGACGCGGGAGCCGGCGCCGCCGCCGGGCCCTCCGCCGCTCCCTCCCGCGCCGGCCCGCACACGGCCTCACACACATACACACTCACGGGACTTCTCCGACTCATCGAGAGAGTGCAGGGCCCGCGGACAGCCCCCAAGGTCGGCTCAGGTCTCCGGCTGTGCTGGCGGCAGCGGCGTTTCCGAGGCTCTCGCTTTGCCGCAGTCGCCGCCATGTAACCCCGACCCGCCAGAGAGGGCGCGGAGAGGAGGCGGGGCCTCTCGGCGGCACGCCCCCCACGTCACAGGCTCACTCCACGGCGGCCCCGCCCCCGGCAGCCGGGAGCCGCACGCGCCGGAATTTCCAACGCCCGTGACTGCGCGCGCCACGGGGGCGGCCGGAGTTGCACGCGGCCTGCTGGCGGGTACACCCCGGCCTCCGCTGAACCACCGCCCAGGGTGTCGTACCAAGTGACCCGACTGGGCGAGCCTATGAACGGCAGCTGAGTTCCAGGCTGTTCGGAGGAAGAGGCCGAGGGCGAATGTGCTAGGCCATATTGCTGAGCAGATAAACTCAGGGTAGTGTTGGGGAGGCTCCTGAGATCGGTCCCCGGGGCCCGTCGGGTGCTTTTAGAAGCATCCACTGTAACCCAGGAGGTGGAATGGGTAATGGGCGAGGGGTCCTGAGAAAACTGAGCAAAGGCTCATGTAGCAGAGTGGGACAGTTGAGATCGCTGGGACCAGGCGAGTTAGACGCCGGTGTGCTGAGAAAGCTACTAGGTGGATAGCTGCCTGGTGCCCTTCCAGTGATTAGGTGAAATTTAAATATTTAGGAAATTATACATATATATCAGTTTGCCTGGGAGTAGTAGCACATGAAAGAATTTCTATGAGTTCAAGACCAGCCTAGTCCTAGTTCCAAGACAGTCTAAACTATATAATAGACCCTGTCTAAAAGGGGGTGAGGAGGCTTGTTGGTGTATCCCTTGTGATCCCTGTTCTTGGCTACCAAAAGAATCAGGAGATACAGTTAATCCTTGTCTGCATAGTGAGTTCAAAGCCAACCCAGACTGAGAACCTTTCTCACAAAAAGAAATTAGAGATTTGGTTAGCCCTTTTTAATCAGTGATAATTGATAATTATCTAAAATTAAAACTAAAGAAAATATGACCACAGCAGTCCACTATCCACTGTATGCAGCAAACCCCTTCAGAAATGAAACAGTCACCTGCAGTTAAGAGCTTCAATGTTTTCTAACACAGAGATACATGAAAATATGCTTTGTGAGGCAGCCTGTCTCTCTATAACCCAGCCTGCCCTAACACACCTAATCTCCCTGCTTTAGCTTCCCCGGAGCTTGGATTATAGGCTTAGGCTGCTGAGCCCAACTCTATTATATTTAAAGCAATACCATGTGAATAGCAGAAGTCCAGTAACGCCAGTAGAAAGCAAGATTTACAGCTGTTGAGTGCAGCTGGTACTGAGATGCTCAGCTTCACCAACATGCTCTGTCCTCCATCCTGTTCCTGCATGGGACTCTGGATGCCATCTACCTCTAATGTCTGGACACCCAGGGGGTGGCGAGCAGAAAGTTACAATGTATCTCCCTTGACTTCCATTAAAGCCGGCCATATTGCTTTATAGCAGTCAAGGGAGTCCACAATGTTAAGCCTTTGTAGTATCTTAAAAGAGAGGTCAGGGGTGAGCTAGTTACAAGATGTTGGGGATTTGGTTTATGGCTGGTCTTTCATCTCCGGAACTTGACTAGGACTGAGTAGTCTAAAACAGTTTAGGATCAGAAAGGGAAGAGTTTTGAAAGAAACCCAGGAGAGTTTAATGTTGGATAAATCCAGTAATTTTGCTGAGTGGTGGCTGTTTATTTACTCTGATGAGTTTGGTCACTTATGTATTCTTTTCAAAAATAGACTTTGAGGAAGTCCCTGCCCGAAAGTGCGATAAGGTATTTGCAAATTCATCTTCCTGGATGAGAATTTCTTGAAGTTAGTCATGCGTACAAACCAGGTGCGGTGGTGAAGGCTTGTCTTCATGGCATTCTGCAGGCTGAGACAGGAGAATCTTGAGGTGAGGTCCACCCTTGGGGTTCCAAAGCAGACAGGCAATCGAGCAAAGAATGAGAGACAGTCGTGGGGAGTGGAAATGACCACGTTTTATTATATACATGTGTGAAGTCAAGGAATTTTGAGGAAGAGAAATTACGTGTTTGTATGCACAGCTGAGTTGTGTTTGTGGTACTACAGGCAGGCTTAGTGTTCAGTCCTGTTGTGAGTGTAAGCGTGAGTGGAGTCCAGTTCCCCTAAGGTTTGGTTTATTTAAGGGGGTTGTTTTCAAACATACCCCAACTGGCCTCAAATTCATGATCATCCTACCTCAGTCTCCCCAGTGCTCCCCACCCAGATTCTCCAACAAGTTTTTGAAGCTGCCCATGGCAATCATGTAATGAGCAGGCAAATCCTTCTCGTGGGTCCTGACCAACAAATTTCATTAACAGAACAAGAACTTGAATGCACAAGAACATCCCCTATAAACAGAGGGGGTACCAGGAAAGCTTTCAGGTTTGTGCTACATTTCAGCAAATCAAAATGCCACCTGCTACAAGCCATGCCATTATTTTATGTAGCACTAAGAATGATAAAACCAGGGCTTGGGACTGGAGAGATGACTCAGTGGTAAAAGCAGATTCAATTCCCAGCACCCAAAAGACAGCTCACAGCCATCTATAGCTCTACTTCCAAAGGATCAAATTCTCAGGCACGTGGTGCTGTTTAGACATGTGCAGACAAAGTACCCATGTACATAAAATTTGTAAAAATCTCACCAGGTGGTAAAGGCATACACCTTTGTTCCCAGGCCTTGGGAGGCAGAAACAAGCAGATCTGAGTTTTAAGTCCAGTCTGGTCTACAGAGTAAATTCTAGACAGCCAGGGCTTCAGGGTGAGACCCTGCCTCAAAGAAGCAATAAATACAATCTTATCAAATTGCCTCATTGCTATGTTCTGATTCCAGAGCTGTTAAAATGAACACAGCATTGAAATATGAGGCATTGAGTCATGGTGTGAAATGAATTTGGGTTTTGCTCAGAGTTGCTAGGAGAGTGTGAAGGCTATAGTGGAAGTGTGCAGGAGAGGCTGAACATGGCTGAAGGTAGCAGAATCTGAGCACTCTCTGAGATTCGATGAATGTACATGAATGTACCTGTGATGGGACAGTAACTGAGAGCTTGGAATGTCAGGGAAGCTCAACTGCAAGAGAGGGCTTGGCCTGGCCTCAACTTGGTCAGGTAGTGGCAGGACAAAAGATATCCCAAGTGAAAGAACAGAATGGAAGAAGGCCCGAGCCTGCAGACCACTCTGGAAAGCTCTCACAGGAGGCCTAAGGGAGTCGGTGGCAGATGGCTTTGGTTGCCTGGCCAACAGTTTTAGACATTAGTCATGCTGTTGACATCAGGCAAGGAATTTAGGTGATGCAGCTAATTCTGGATGGTGTCGATGATAGTGATGATAATTTTTTATGTGATGAAGGCCATAGAACCCAAGGCTTCTGGATGCTTAGCAGGCTCTCTGCTGCTGGGCCACCTACTGCCTCAGCCCATACCTAGTTCTTTGAACCGAAAGGGCTGACACTAATGGCATTAATGGGAAGGCAGACTGATAAACAGAAGACGGAAGACCCCCAAAGGGCAGGGGAATCTATTGTTTTTGCCTAACTGTCCTCATTCTGAGGCTTGGCACTGTGAGAGGCCATGGAAGGCCATTGGTGAAAGTACAGCCTCAGTTGTGGTTGACAGGCCAGGACTGAAGGGGTCATGCAAAGGATTTGAGGCTTGTCTTCATGAAGGGAGCCTATGAGAGGCTATTGGTGAAGCCTAGTTGCAAGGGAAGACCCCAGTGTACTGGAGAGGCAGTACCATGGGGTGAAGACCCCAGTGTACTGGAGAGGCAGTACCATGGGGTGAAGACCCCAGTGTACTGGAGAGGCAGTACCTTGGGGTGAAGACCCCAGTGTACTGGAGAGGCAGTACCTTGGGGTGAAGACCCCAGTGTACTGGAGAGGCAGTACCATGGGGTGATCAGCAAGAACAGCAGTTGAGGCAGGACAATGAGGGGGAGTAAGTTTTGGGCAGCTTTCCTGCTACTCTGATCAAAACAAAACATTGAAAATGTGTGAACTCTGAGACAGAAACTGTAGTATAGGTAAATACAAGACAAGGGTAAGTGCCTAGGTTTGCATGCAGAGTTCTGCTCCTACAGCGTAAAAATAATTAAAACGTCTTTCTTCAGAATCACATTAACAAATTGAAAAGAGCTTTATGCTGTAATACCTTTAAAAAAAATGTAAACACTGACCACCATATCCAAGATTAGCTTTTCTATTTTATGCCATTTGAGCAAAGGGCTTCAGAAATTCACCAGCATTGCTAGGAAACCCCCAGCTCCTGAAGAAGGTGGTTCAAAGATGCCCCACCCAACTGTCACTCCCTCACTTCCTGAGCAAGCCCGAAGAGACTAGCTCAGCTCTGCCCTGAGGATCCAAGGCTGCCTCTGAGCCAGCTGCCCAGCTTGAAGCGCACTTCCTGTAGTAACACTCATGGGGCTTCATTATTCTGGGAGTTAGGTGGGGAGGAGGAACCCAGTCAGTATTTATAATGTGGTGGCCATGGGAGACACACATTAGAAATCGCCTCCTAGGGACTTATCTCAGTCACCAGTAAAGATTGTGTCTTCCTAGCTCAGGAAAGGCAGCACCATCTAGTAGGGTGTTGACTGGGGGTGACACAAAGTTACTAACAGTGACAATTTTATTCTGTCCCCTGGGAAGAGTTCAGCCCTCTAGAGTTACAGTTTGAAGAACTTGATTCCACCTAGGCTAATGATCTCTGGTGACTAGTGCTGGCCAGACTATGGTTGACTAAACAGATGATAATCAAGGGCTCAGAGATAGCTGACAGTGGTGGCACACACTGTTAGTCCCAGCAGAGACAGAGGCATCTCTGAGTTTAAGGCCAGCCTGGTCTACAGAGTGAGTTCCAGGACCCCAGGACCACCAGGGCTACACAGAAACCCTGTCTCAGGGGTGGGAGATTGGGAAGGGTACCCTTAAAGATGTCTCTGCTGAGCTGGACCAAGATTCTGCCCATCTGGTATTCTCTGTCTGGGTTTGACTCATTGACTCTGGTGTAGGCTTTCAGTAAGTGTTGAAAATTGATCATGAATAGTACAGTTGTCAGCTATGACCCAAACTTAGGGACTTGGCCACAGTGGTGTTACCACAGAGTCATTCACCAGCCCTTTGTCAGTCTTTCATGGTTGTACACAGTGCCTTGATAGAAATCATGGTGAGTTATTTTGGCTCATGGTTTCTAAGGTTCTATGGTCACCTGACTGTTGCTATGGGGCTTTGAGAGACAGAATGAAGAAGCAAGGGATAAGACAGATATTGTAGTGACACTTCTATCCCAATGACCTACTCATCCTAATTAGGCCCCATTTGTAAAGTTTCTAGCACACCACACACCGATAGCACCATCTAATTTTGCTCCCTCTGTGAGTAGCCTTGTGTTGACATCAGAACCCTCATAGCCTAGGCACCTTCCAAAGGCCTGCAGCATGAGCCTCAGGACCATTCTCCCATCTGTGATGGTTTGTATATGCCTGGCCCAGGGAGTGGCACAATTAGAAGGCATGGCCTTGTTGGAGTAGGTATATCACTGTGGGCATGGGTCACCTTCATCCTAGCAGCCTTCAGATGAAGATATAGAGCTCTCAGCTCTGCCTGCACCATGACTTCCTGGATGCTGCCATCTTCCCACCATGATAATTGACTGAACCTCTGAACCTGTATGCCAGCCCCAATTAAATGTTATCCTTGATCATGATGTCTCTTCACAGCAGTAAAACCCTAAGACACTATCTGAACCGTGGTGGGGATCAGCCTTTTATTTTATAGCCCTGGTGAACCTGTTGGACCCTCTTTTAAGGTTTCCCAGAATTCAGTGCATGCATTCTGAGTAATGCTACTTCACTTTCTTGAACAAAATAATGCTTGAGGTCCATTCGAGTAAAGAAAATCTGTTCTACATTTCAAAGCCTTTGTTGAAGGGTTACAGATACCACTTCAGAAGCAAGGACAGAAGGGTAAATATTTGGGGGTGGGGAGAAAGGCAGCATTTGCAAAATGGCTTACCTGGACAAGAAGGCAGGGAAGAAAATGGTTCTCTCCTCCCCCCCTCTGTGACTCCGTCCCAGGCCCCGGACAGGGATGCTGAGAAAGAATCATCTTCACACTCAAGTTCCATGGTGGTCAAGGAAGGGAAAGGAACAAAGGGAAAGAGGTGGAAACTAATCTAATTTTATTTA
This sequence comes from Micromys minutus, assembly GCF_963924665.1. Lineage (NCBI taxonomy): Eukaryota > Metazoa > Chordata > Mammalia > Rodentia > Muridae > Micromys > Micromys minutus. The sequence continues at coordinate 8,934,060 of NC_137956.1, forward strand.
TTTATTTATTTATGCCAGCAGAGAGAGGTAGTGATAGGTTTTCGGGGGTTTTTGTTTTGTTTTTTGAGACAGCATCTCACTATATGGTCTAGATAAATCTAAAACTTGAGATCCTCCTGCCTCAGATCCTAGGGCTAGGATGACACAAGTGCACAAACCCTTCCCCCCTTTCCTTCTGAAACAAGTTTTCTCATAAGTTTCCCAGGCCGGCCTTGAACCTGTGATTATCTCTCCTCAGTAATTGAGATTACAGACCTTTGTCCCTAGGCCCAATGGAAATGGCGTTTGTGGTGCTGGGGACAAACCCAGACCTCTCATGGTTGTCAAGTGCTTTTTTCCACTGAGCTCTGCTTCTGCCCAAGAGCAGTAGCATTGTGTGGAAATTGGAAAGACTCACGTACTCAGAGGTGAAGCACAACTAAAAGCTATGACATCATTGTCCCCACTCCCATCTAGCTGTAGTGACATCAGTGTCCGGATCTTGCCCCACCATTCTTTACTTTTAAATACATTTGTTTTGCCTGTGTAGCTACGCGCCATATTCGTGCGTTGCCTAGAAGAGAGCATTGAATCCCTTGAAGCTGAGGGTATAAATGGTTGTAAGCTACCATGTGGTGTGGGGAAGCTCTGCTGGCTAGTTTTATGTCAACAAGACGAGTCATCTGGTGTCCATCTGGTGTCCTGATACCACATGCATCATTCACCAAACCTGTGGATTGGCCCCACTGTTGCCACTGATTGCCTTCAGGAAAAATGGTCTCATCCCATTTTAGGACAGCTCTCTCCTGCAGAGCCATTCTGAGCCATTCTGGAGAGGAGGGAGCCTCATTTGAGAAAATGCAATCAGAGTAGCTGTGGCAGGCCTGTAGAACATTTTCTCAATTAGTGATTGAGGCTGGGCTCATGGTGGGTGGTGCCATCCCTGGGCAAGTAGTCCTAGGTTCTACAAGAAAGCAGACTGAGCAAGTCATGGGGAGCAAGCCAGTAAGCAGCATTCCTCCATGGCCTCTGCATCAGTTGCTGCCTAGATCTGGCAGTGCTTGAGTTTCTGTCCTGAGTTCCTTTGATGATGAAAGTGCCGTGAAAACACAAGCCAAATAAACCCTTCTTCCCCAAGGTGCTTTGGGCTACAGTGTTTCATCATAGCAATAGAAACCCTAAGAATAGAACCAAGTCCTCTGAATAAGCAGCCATCTTAACCACCCAGCCATCCCTCCAGCCCATTACCCCATTCTTAAGATTCGCCTTAGGAAAGATAAAGCTCAACTTGCTGTTTTCAGCCTTGTCTCCCACCCACTCCTAGAGAACCAGGATTGCAAACCCGAATGGATTTTCCTCTTCTCGTCATCAGCAGTGGGTGGCTCTTTCCTATGCGTCTTCAATCAGTCAGTATTCTTTTTGGAAAAGTTTTTTTTTTTTTTTCCCAAATGTATTTTGGACTTACAGAGAAGTTAATACATAAGTTGGAGATGTGACTTACTAGTAGAGGATTTACCTAGCATGCAAAAGCCCTGGGTTCAAATGATGTTGCTGTAAAGGGTCAGGGGCCTGGAGAGATGGCTCAGCCAGTAAGAGCATGTGCTCCCTCTGCACAGAACCAGGATGTAGCTCACCCACATGGTAGCTCACAGCAATCCATAATGACAGTTCCAGGGGATCTGACACCTTCTTTTGACATTGCCTGTACCAGACAGTCACAGAATACACATACATATGCAGAAAACACTCATGCATGTAAATATAAAATATAAGAAAAAACTGATTACACATAGCATAATGGTTCCCCACCCTATGGATTTCACTCAAGTGTTTCGCTGTTTTGCTACCAGTCAAACATGAGTTTTTACCTGAACAATTAGAGAATAAGTTGTCAGCCTGACTCCTGTGGTGGGTATTCAGACCACTGGCTAACTCTTCCTTTGAGCTGTCAGGACTGTGGTTGTATATGGCTGTCACAATCACTTGCTTTAGAGTTTGTCTTATCTGCAGAGAGCGACCTTGTGTCTGCCGAGAGATACACCTTTTCTCAGTGGCCCAAATCCATTGACAAGTCCCAGCAAAAATAGAGCCAGGGACATCCAACCTGCACAGGGTGGTGACGTGGGCCTTTCTGTGTGAGGGCTCCCTGGTAGGGTTAGCTCAGGCCACCAGTCTGCCCTCATTTCAACCCCTCCTGCTCAATTCCGTTTCCTTCCCCTCCCTCCCATCCGCAGATGTTGATTCCAGCACTCTCTCTAATAAAATATCCTGAGCACTAAAATCTGTCTCAGTCTGCTTCCTGAAAAATCCAAACTCATGCAGTCGGAGCCAGAAGTCTGACAAGTCAGAGACCAGACTGGGTTTGGAGCTGGCCCGTTCACTGGCAAGACCACAGGTGCCATGGATGTGGAGGAATCACAGACAGCCTTTAATACAAGACCAGCAATTAAAGGAATACTTTGAAAGTATCTCTTCATTCGCTTAAATTATATATATTTAGTTGTCTGTGTCTGTGTGTATGCATGTGAATTCTGGTGCCCATAGAGGTCCCCCAACTGTCATGGGTGCTAGAAATCAAACTCCAGTCCTTTTCAAGAGCAGCAATCACTCTTTATTCCTAAGCCATCTCTTCAGCTCTCTCACCGTTTTTTTAAAAAAGGTCTCAAGTAGTTCAGGCTAGCTTCAAACTTTATATGTAGCCAAGGATAATCTTGAACTCCTCATTGTCCTGCCTCTACTTCCTGGATGCTGAGATTATAGGCATGTAGGTTATCACACCCATCTTGAAAATACTTTTTTTGTGTGTGTGTGACATGAAAGGAGTAATGGAGGAATAGAGAGGCAACTCATACACAAGGAGTAGCAAAATGGTAGATCTAAAATGACTCAGCCAGTCGAGTCAGCCTGTGTCACCAACCACACCATTGCTGACACACAGAGTCATGAGTGAAGTGGCCCTGTAGCAGAGGAAGGCTCTTCTTCGCCTCGGAACACAGGTTCTCACTCAGCAGAGCTTAACTAGTTATTGCTTCTACCAGTGTCCAGCTGGAAAGTGAGAGACCCGTGCTAGACTCCCGGCGTGCTGTCACACTCCTAAGACACCATCTGGAAACACAAGCTGGATACTTTGGAATCCTTCTTTGGTGGGTGATTCACTCTAACAGGAATGGACAAGTGTTTGGGTGAGTGTTTTGATTGTCTCACCCCTCAGGCATCACCCTGGGGTTCTGGAATATTCCATTAGCATAGGATCTCACAGAACATTCTATCAGACCAGAGGATTCAACTTGCAATACAGACGCTATAATGGTAGATTCCTGATTTGGAATCTGTTTATATTGTTCACCGGCTGCACCTGCACCGGTGCCTTACTCTACAGAGATGGAATACCCTTTTCCAGGTTGCATAAGGACAGAGAATTAAAAACTTTTACTACGATGCTATATCCCCAGCAAGAAGAATACGTGGACCTGGGAAGCAAACTATGGAAGTAAGGGTAAACCTGCTATCATCTCCTGGGACCCAGATCCACTCCTGTCATTCTGATTCTGCAGGGCTAAGTGCTCCTGAAGTGAGACTTTTTCCACCAGGTAATACAACAGAAGTCCCTTTGAATAGCTAACAGTAGCTGTTGCCTGAGTACTTTGTGTGCCTGGTATCTAGAGAGAAGGGGAACATTGGGGACATTACCCTCACCTTCAGGACTCTTCACATCCAATAGCTGATTAAAGTGTGGTTCTAAATTCAGGCCTGGGACAGGGAACTGGCTCAGTTGGTAATGAGCTTTCTTTCTGGGTCTGAGCCTCAGAATCCATGGAAAAGGCCAGGCGTAGCAGCGTGTGCTTATAGTGGTGGAGACAGAATGATCTCATGAGACTCACTGACCAACCAGCCTAGCCTACTTGGTGACTTCCAAGCCAGTGAGATACCCTGTCTCAAAAACCAAGGTATCCAGGGGTGGGAGCACATGCCTTTAATCCCAGCACTTGGGAGACAGAGACAGGTGGATTTTTTAGCTCAAGGCCAGGTCTACACAGAGAAACCCTGTCTCAAAACACCTCAAACCAAAAAGTCTCTTGAGAACTTTTGCTGAGTGGTGGTGGCCCATGACTTTAATCTCAGCACTCAGGAAGCAGATGCCTTCAGATGTCTGACTTTGAGGCCAGCCTGGTCTACAGAGCAAGTTTTAGGATAGCCTGGCCTACAAAAAGAAATCCTATCTTGAAAAACCAAAGAAAGGGGCTGGCTCAGTGGTTAAGAGCACGGACTGCTTGCTCTTCCAGAGGTCCTGAGTTCAAATCCCAGCAACCACATGGTGGCTCACAACCTTCTGTGATGGAGATCTGATGTCCCCCTTGGTTTTTCTGGAAACAGCTACAGTGTACTCATGTAAATAAAATAAATAAATCTTTAAAAAAAAAAAAACAAAGAAAAACAGACACAAAGACAAACAATAAGATAGATGGCTTCTTACGGACAAACCTGAGGTCCTCTAACCTCCATATTCACGTACATACACACACACACACACACACACACACACACACACACACACACACACACACACACACACATACACAGCACTAAAAGTGAAGTCCAGCCCTTTCAGACTAGTTTGGGGCAATTCTGAGTGTCACCATAGTTCTAGAGATGCTCATGGGTCAGTTAAGGCTGCTGGCCTTCCTTACAGCTTGTGTTTCCTTCCTCTAAGCTTGCTTCCCTCTGTTCCCTTCCACAGGTGTCAATTTCAAAGGCACTCCCTAATAAACATCCTGGATGCTAAACTCTTGACTCAGAGGCTCCTTCCTGCAGTGTCAAAGCTCTGAAGACGCCCTGCTGCCCCTGCGATGTGTTTTTCTGACTAATGAGAATGCTCAAAGCATTCCAGAAAAAAACATCTAAATTGGTAATTTAACATGTCTGCAGCTGATCTCCAGACTCCACTGAAGTTGTCAAAGGTCTCAATAGTATCCTGTGTGTTCATGTGGGGAAGGGGGGCTGTGTATATGTTGGGGGGCTTTACATACGTGTGAGTGTGCACACAGGTCAGTAGGTAACTTTTGGTATTGCTTTATTCCGAGAAATGGTCTCTCTTCATTGCTTTGGAACTCTCCAAGTGAGGAGGACTGACTGGAGATCTCCACACCCCAGCTCGGAGATTACAAGTGGACACCACCACGCCTGACTTTTCCACATGGTCCTGGGGATCACAGTCACACCTCATGCTGGACAGGCAAGCGCTTTACTGACTAGGCCGGCCTCCTAGCCCCAATAATATCTCTATCGTGAAAAGATCCATCCAGAATCATAGCAATGGCTCGACTCTCCAGTCGGGTTCTGTTTTCTGGGTTTTCTTTTCTATCGCTTTTCTGAGTATTAACATGTACATGTGTATATACAGAGTACATGAGGAGTTATAGGATCTATGCTCTCCTACCTCTGTGTGGGTTCTGGGGATGGCATCCTGAGTAACATTATATACTGAGCCATCTCACCAGCCCCTCCAGTGTTTTCCAACATTGAATAGTTTCTTAGTCACCCTTTTACTTCACATACTATTTACATATGCAATATTATATAAAACATACAAAGCACCCCACACTGGCCTTAAACTTCTGCCTCTACATCCCAAGTGTCACAGGCACGCACCACCATGTGTGGTCTTCTTTGGCTTTCATAACCCAACAAATTTCAAGACTATAGGTGACTTCCTTTTGTAGGATTTATTTTAATTTAGGCTTATCTTGCAACATGGAAGCTGTGAGACCAGGTCTGTGGTGACAGAGTCCACTGGTGGTACCACCTGACACACCTCCTACACGTTGCCTGGGTCTCTTCAGGTGCCACGTTCTGCAGGAATAGGATGCCATCTTCCGGGGTACGGAAACACAAAGAATCAAAAGCTGGAGTTTTATCACAATTAAAATCAGGTCATGCACCTTTGGGCAAAAGATCAGAGAAGCCATTTCTCATTGCACCCTAGCAGGTGACACATGGCACCAATTTGTTCCAACACGAATGTGGGTAACTGTGGTCACTTGAGTAGCTGGTGACTGTTAGGCTTTTCCACTGTGAAATGATTTTTCCCCTTTGTAATGAAGTGTTTGGGGGAACATTAAAGCTATGTGAATATCCTACACTTCATCAGACCTCAGTGTGTTTATCCACTCCTTTATGTCTGCACCGGTTAAAGGACTTCTAGTTCATTCAGTAGGTTATAATTCATCGCTTCATTATTTTGTTTACTTGGTTCTTTATTTATCTGGTTGTTTATTTATTTGGTTATAGGTCCAGGAGGAACAGCCTGGATCGAGAGTGGGGTCAAGACATGTTCCAAGCCCTGGAAATCTCATCCTGAGGTCATCAGGAGTGGGATGGACAGCTCCTGCCCCAGACTTGCACGTCCTAGTGAGTACAGTCCTGTGTCCCCGCCCTTGTCTCGATAGAGGAGGTTAAATTGCCAATAGGCAGGTTAAACTTCCCTTCTTTGCATAAGGCCATGTCCAGCAGCGCCAAGAATTCCTCCTCATGCAAATGAGGCATCTCCAGCACCCTGGTGCCCCTACAATGATGTACACTCACCATGACACCCCCTACTCACGACACCCCCTACTCACCCACCAAACCGTTAAATCACCTTTTTCCACCTAACAAACTGAACCAGTTCTCTGAATCTGTTCCTGTGTTTGTGTGTTTTTTACACTCACACTTACCCGCTGACCAAGAGCCTGTCTGCACCCAGCCTCACCAGCTCATCTTCCCTCCCTCCAGACCAGCCTGGCTACCCCTATTGGGAGCATTGAACACAGGCTAGCACTTGGTTTTGTTTTACCTTGTTTGTCAAGACAGTCTGTTTAGCCCCAGCTATTCTGGAATTGATTCTGTAGACCAGGTTGGCCTTCAGTCCACAGAGACCCACCTGCTTCAGCCTCCTGAGTGCTGGGATGGGATTCAAGGTATGTGCCAGCCACCATGCCTGACGTCACTGTCTTAACTTTCCAGTTTCCTCTTGGCCAGCCGTGACGCCTGCATGTTGGCCTCCTTCGGATCTTCATTTCTTTTCCACTTTCTTGCTCGCTGTGCAAGACACTCCAAGCTTGCTTGGTATCTTCCATCAGCCATTTTCTAAGGCGTGTTCTCTTAGAAGCCAAGATCTGGGCCTTAAATGTGCTACTCTTCTGTTCCTTGGGCCCATTAACACATCTAGCTAGAGAACACACGAAGTCCATGTGTGTACCTGTAAATAATAATGTATCCACTTAGAGCTATAATTATTTTTAGACTCATCTGGGCACATCCAAAATGATATCACTCTTACCTCCAATTCTAGTCCCACCCTGAACAGTGCCACCCCCCCCCACTTCCTGTGCACACAGTGACTATCTCTACTGGTGAGAAAGCTCGGGTCCTCATGACTTACCAAATCAGTTATTCCCCGTGTTAACAACCTCCCCGGACAGCCTGTGATATTGTGAAATATAGATTTGACCATTACAGAGAGATCCACAAACCTCTGTAATTTCCTGAGTAACATGGCCGCTGGAAGAATCTTTTGTTCTTAATATTTGGTCATTGACCCTGGTTCCTGACTCAGAGGTCTTTAGACCTGTGTAATTTCCTGAGTTACTAGCACATCTAACCCAGGGCCCCTAAATCCTTGGAATTTCCCTGAGATAGGCGCATTCTCTGTTATAAAGAGGCAACTCTTTGACGTGTTCCTGGAAAGCCTCAAGATGGAGCTGGTTGCCAGGGGAACCAGCCACGTGATCAGATGAGGCAAGAGCCACTGACTGTTGATCTGGTCATGAGTGGCCAGTGCTGTAAGGAATACTATTTCCTAATGAAGCCTCTATAAAATCTTCCAAGTATGAGGTCCAAAGAGCTTCCGGGCGTGTTGCTGACCGGGATGGTGGAGACCCAGTAAGCACTGGATCCATGCAGCCTTCCTCCCATCTCCCCCGTCTAGCCGTCAACTGCACCTCTTGTACTCTTTCATACATGGCTAATCATCAGTAAAGGCAGTCTTATAGTGCCGCACCTACAATCCGTCTCTTCTGGGTAGATAGTGTCAGAATTGTACTGTCAGCATCCCAGTGTAAGTCTCTGATGAGCCTGGTGTCAGAAGTGCTGAAATGTGTGGCTGAGGGTCGCAAGGACACAGTTCTTTCTCATGTGTCTTGCACGGTTGTGCCTGTGTCCATCGCATGCTTCCCCCGACCCCATCCGGTCAGTGTGATCTTCCTCCTCACCCGAACTGCAGGAGAAATGACAGATGTGTTGATCTGGCTTAGACCAGTGCCCTAGGTCTCCTCAGGCGGCTTGACAATGCACAATGCAAGCTTCTTCTCATCTTTCCCTACCCCTTTCCACTTTTGTTTACTTTTCTTAACTTCCAAAGCCTGAAACCAGGATGCCTCTCTAAAGGGACTCATTCTCCCGAGTCTCAGACTCCACTGGTGTCCATTTTTTTTGTGAGGATGCGCTCTCCATCTCAGGAAAGCCACCTTCTATGCAGAATCCTCCTCCTCCCTCTTGGTCTTCGTCTCCTGTTCCAGACCAGTTCCCCACCCAAACTCTTCACCACTATAGCTCAGAAATCTCCACCTCCTTCTGCTCCAGCCTCGGTTTGTTTTCTATGGCTATAACAAAAGAACTGAGGTTGGACACTTTAAGGAAACAGGTATTTAATTAGCCCGCAGTTCTGGAGTCTGACACTCTGAGATCAGATGGTTTCTGGTAGGGAACTTCTTGGCTACCTCACACCAAGCCAGATGGCATCTTGGCAGGGGTACAACTCACACACAGAGAAGCCAGGCAGCAGAGAGAGAGAGAGAGAGAGAGAGAGAGAGAGAGAGAGAGAGAGAGAGAGAGAGAGAGAGAGCCCTTTTATAATAGCAGCACATTCTCCTGAAAACAAACTCCCTAATTCCTTCCACCAGCAATACCTTTGATGATTTAACAAGTGCCCTGAACTCAAACTCTTAAAGGTTCCACGCTTTCCAACATCTCCTCATGGAGGACCGAGCTTCCAACAAATCAAGACACACCCAAACCACAACAGCCCTGCACATGGTTTGCTTTGTGTAGGAAAGAGAGGGAAGAGGTGACACACAATTAATCGTTTTTCAAGGTGTTGTTGTTTTTTTGTTTTTTAAATTTTGAGACAGTCTCCAGTAGTCTTCTCTACAAAGCTGAAAGCTGTCATCAAACTTCTGGTCTTCTTGTCTCTGCCTCTTGACTGCTGGCATTGCAAATAAACAAACACCATGAGTGGTTCATGCAGTGCTGGGATCAAACCCAGGACCTCCCGAATACCAGGCCAGCACTCTACCCACTGAGCCACGTCCCCGTTCCTTGTGTCCACTTGCAATAAACAACTTTCCTGAGATTCACTGCCATGGTGGCTTTGGCCTGTATCTGTTAACACATTGGCTAAATTTACATTGGCCAGGGAGCCAAAGCTGCCTGCCCAGTGCATTTAGTTTTTGTCTTTGTTCTTTTGAGACAGGGACTCACTATGTAGTCCAGGATAGCCTCCAACTCATAATGCTCCTCCTCACAGTTTCCTGAGTGTCACGATTACAATGACAGGCCACCATGTCACTTCCACCCCGATCTTTATGGTGCCACCACCTCTTCTAGCAGAAGTTCAAGCAGGACAATAGCTAACTGTGGACCCCCAAAGTCTCCCTCTCACTGCTTCTGTCAGCAGGTACTTCAGGATAACAGACAGGGGCTTGCTATTTTGGGAATGGGCAGCTGCTTTAAACACTTTGAGCCCCACCCCCTCTCTGCTCTCCTGCTAGAATGTTTGCTAATCTTCCCAGATTATATTTGTGTGCATATGAACCTGTGCCCATGTGTTCTGAGGACCAAACTCAGTGTTTGTGTTGTGCTTACAGAGCCTTCCCCCCTGGAACCCCAACTGCCTCTAAATGTCTTAGATTTTAGAATTTTATGTGTTTATTTACTTGGGCAGGGCTGCGTGTACCATAGCGTAGGTGTGGAGGTCAGAGGAAACTTTCAGGAGTTAAATTTCCTACTTTTACCATATGGGTCTGAAGATCAAAATCAGTCAGGCTTGGCAGCAAGCTCATTTGCCTCCTGAGCCATCTCTGTCCCATATATTTATGCCAGATCCCCGTGCCCTCCACCATGGGCAAATATTTCAAATGTCCTAAAGTTACACAAGCCCAGGATCACTTTTCCTGGTGCACATCTCAAACTATCTGTACCTTACTTGTTCAGATTCTTCTCTCAGGCGGGTCTTTCCACTGGATCCTCAAAGATCACAGCCCTGGCATCCTTAAAGGCAACCCACATGACATCCAAAGCCTGCCATTCTTCCAACTCTGGACCCTGGCATCTGAGTCATATGTCTTTTTCTGTCTTATATTGTAATTACCACCATTGTGGTTGGAATCGGAATGGTCCTCTTGGACTCATGTGTTTGAATGAATGCTTGGTCCATAAGGAGTGGCTTACAGTTTACAGATTTAGTCCATTATCACCGTGGTGGGAAGGATGGCGGTACACAGGCAGGCATGGTGCTGAAGAGGTAGCTGAGAGTTCTACATCCGTATCCACAGGCAACAGGAAGAGAATGTCTCACCAGGCACGGGTTCAACACTGCAGGACCCAACTCCACAGGGACACACTTCTTCCAGTAAAGCCACACCTACCCTAACAAGGTCACACCTCCTAATAAGGCCACTTCCTGTGAGCCAAGCATTCAAACCACATGGCTCTATGGGGTGGGGGCATTCCTATCCAAAGCACTACAAACTGAAACATCAAAAACATTTATATATTTTTCTTTCTCTGAGACAGAGTCTCACTTCCAGGCTATCCTGGAACTATGTAGATCAGGCTGTTAGGTATGTTAGCCTCTGCCTCCTTAGTGCTGGGATTAAAGACGTACGCTAACATAACTTGGCCAAGTCTATACATTTCTTACTAGTCCACTTTTTATAGCCCTCAATTTTCTACCTTAGGGAAGAGAAAGATACTTATTTTCCTTATCTAAAGGCAAGAAAGTTAAAATGTTTGCCATCCTCTCCCAGGATGCAGCACCGTGTTAGTGTACCAAGAGCTAACACCCATCCGTATTGCACATCCAGACTTGCCCATGTAAATCCACATCTTTATCTTGCCCCATGGTGTCCCATTCTAACCTCTTAAAGTTATGAAATATTGACATATTTTCATTTCCCGCAGAATATATTATTCGTTACTTTCCTATTGCATAAAATCCTATTTTCATCTGCAGAGACATGGCCCCAATTCCTCACTCCTGGTAGAAATTACATAAGGACAGCGGGGAAAGCAGCTGCTTCCTTTGTGCCTGGTCTTAGCCTGGAATCTCATAATCTCCTGCCAAGCAGGGCATTATGGAAAACCTGGCTAGGCGGCTCTGGCACACACGGTCTTCATTTAACCATTTAGAGCAAGACAACTCGCTTGGTGATAAACAGTGGTTATTGCCCAAGAGTGTCTTCTAGTCCTCGAACCCTGCTTACTACTCTTGGGGTGACGGGGTACCATTGATCTGCAGGGTGAGACGCCACCAAGTTCCTCTTTGAGTGTGTCACATCTCTCGGTACCGTCTGCTACTGATCCTGTTGTGTTCCACAGCTGAGAATGTAGTCTTCTGGAATTTTCCTCATGCCCAGTCAGAGTGCTGTGAACGTCTGTTTGTCTCTACTGACCTAGTCATGAAGTTATTAGGATCAGCTGTTTTCGGAATTTTAATCTTTACATAGATGAGAAAGAGGGGGCTGGAGGGCAAAGCCAAGACTTTCCTGCGATTCAGAGAAAGGCTTCGTGCCAAGGTCCTTACCCTCGTGATGTGTGAATGTGACCCACACAGTGAGAAAACCACTGCGTATGTGGTTAGGCCAAGAGCTTTGAGGTGAGCCTTAGATACAGTGGCATATACCCTTAGGGGACAGAAGCAGAGGTAGGTTTGATACACTCGAGAGGCAAAGGCAGTGCAACCGCAGACGGAGAGATTCTATTGATGTGGTCAGAAGCCAGGGACTGCTGACCTTATCAGGAGCCCAACATAACAAGGACCAGGTTCTCCTGAGCTCTGCTGGAAGGAAGGCTGCTCTGCCGAAGCTGTTTTCCACCGGGGAGACTGAGCTTCCAGCCTACACACTGTGAGTGGTCACATTTCTGCTGAATTCAGCCACCAAGCTGTGGTCAGCCACAGGCAAATAAAACAGCAGCTTATTCCTGAAATGTTTCTATCTTTGCTGCTTTCCTTTTTGAGCTTAGGTATTTTTAAAACCCCATCTTATCCTTTGCAATATGTTTTCTCTAAGAAAATAACTTTTCATGTTCTTTTCAATTTCCTTAGATGCTGGATTTTGAACTAATTTAACAAACTCTTAGGAATCATCTATAGTGACCCTAGAGTGTTTAGCAGACACAAAGCAAAAACGGACAGCCTCCCCTTACGTTTTTAACAATGCTTATACCCAGGGTATGATGAAACACAGAGATAAGAGCCAAAGTCAGGACTGGCTGGGGCAATCAAGAAGGAAAGAAGAATCGTGTGGGGCCTGGGGTGGGGCAGGGCCTTGGATGAACAAACAGAACAAAAAAAAGAAGACTTCACAATTCATTGTCTTTTCCAAAACACATCCCCAGCCCCCATTTCAGATCTCTCTGCATTGTACAAGTAGCCTAGATTCTTTTTGTTCACTGTTACGGATCGAAGCTAGGGCCTCAGGAATGCTAGACCAGTTTTTAACCACTGAGCCACACTGCCGGCCTCTTACTTTGAGGCCCAGTCTTGCTATATCACGCAGTCTGGCCTGATTCTTCTGCCCTCCCCTCATCCCCTGGATGGCTGGGGTCATAGTTGTGTACCACCATGCCCCGCAGGGTATCTCCTGAAACATTTCAGAAAAGAACAATTGTACTATAAGACCCCTCTGTGGTCTCATATACCCAGAGAAAAGCTTTTCTGATAATTCAAAGTATATTCTTCAGGCCTTCCTCACACACACACCCACCACAGAGAGAGAGAGAGAGAGAGAGAGAGAGAGAGAGAGAGAGAGAGAGAGAGAGAGGGAGAAGAAGAAGAAGAAGGAGGAGGAGGAGGAGGAGGAGGAGGAGGAGGAGGAGGAGGAGGAGGAAGGGAGGGAGGGAGAGAGAATGTTCAGGTAATTTTTACAGCGATGAAAGCATGGTGCACACACATTCTTTCTCTTCTTGCTGTGAACAGAGAAGGGGCATTTGTAGATAATTCATCTTTTGGCAACACATGCATACACAGATTTCCCTAATCCCATTCTGATCACATGTTTTAGAAAAATCACCCTTTCTAACCACATAATGGCCTGTGCTGAGAGAAGAGATGGGGAGGGGGCCTGTTGGGGGAGGGGGAAGAGGCTAAGGCGTTAAGAGCATTTACTGCTCTTGCAGAAGACCGGAATTCAGTTCCTAGAACCCTCATCAAGCAACTTACAGCCACCTGTAACTCAGGCTCCTCTTCTGGATTCTGTGGGAACTGCATTCACATACATATACATATGCACATAACTAAAAAAAGAATTAAAAGCTAGAAGCAGGGTCTGAGGACATAGCTCAGTACCGTGTGACACCTGCATAGCAATGGCTTCAGTCCACAGCATGGCAAAATTAACTAAAAGCACCATGTGGTGGCTTCGATCGGTTTGATCCCAGTACTCACAGGTGGAGGCCTGGCCTACTGAGGGATTCCCTGTTTGAAGAGAATTAAAAGTCAAGTAAAAATAAATACAAATTAGATTAGGGCACAGTAGCTGATGGAGTCACAGACAGAAAGGATTTTTTTCCCGACTATTTCAAGATCTTGGACCATGCCAATAAAAGTGAGTACCCCTTTTACCTCTGAGAGGCAGAGAAAGATGTGTCCAAAAACAGTGAAAATTAAAACAAACGGCTCAGACCACCCAGAATCCCTGTCTCTCAACTCTAGCCACACAATCCATTTTGCCTCATTTCCTTTCAGATGTTTTCATGTGTACATGTGTGTTTACATGTGTTTACATATGTGCTTCCCAAAACGAAACGGAAGGCGCTGAGAGGACTCAGCCGGTGATGTACTTGATGCCCAGCCCAGTGACCCAAGCTGGCTCTCTGCAATGTACATGGTAGAAAATGACTCCCAACAGCTGCCCTCTCATGTCCATATGTGTACTGTGACAAATTTGTATGCACATGTACATAAACACAAAAAATGAATAAAATGTAAACAAATTTTAAAAATTAATAAAAGGCATTTTTGTGACATATAATGTATGTGAGGTGTGTGTGTTATATGATGTGTACATGCATAGGTATACATATATGTGTTGCTATGGTATGTGTGTGTTTGTGGTACTGGGGACCAAACCCAGAGTCTCAAACATACAAAGTAGCCCTTCTTTTTGTTTTAAATATCTTTTTAAAAAGAATTTTTATTTATTTTATTTATATGAGTACACTGTAGCTGTCTTCAGACACACCAGAAGAGGGCATCAGATTTCATTACAGATGGTTGTGAGCCACCATGTGGTTGCTGGGATTTGAACTCAGGACCTTTGAAAGAGTAGCCAGTGCTCTTAACCACTGAGCCATTTCCCCAGCCCTAAAGTAGCCCTTCTTAAGCTATAACTTACTTGAACAATTCTCCATTCACATTTTTGTTTATTTGTTTTACTTTCTGATTATAAGAACATTTTCTCGTTAAGTGGTAGCGACACAGGCATTTAATTCCAGGACTGGGAGGCAGAGGCAGGTAGATCTCTGAGTTAGAGGTCAGCCTGGTCTACTGAGTGAAATCCAGGACAGCCAAAGCTACACAAAGGAACCTCGTCTCAAAAACAAAAACAAAAAAACAATCAACAAACAAAACAAAATACAAAACAAAATGAAAAACAAACAAACAAACAAACAAAAAAACATAAAGAAGAAAGTCGGGCTGGAGAGGTGGCTCAGTGGTTAAGAGCACTGGCTGCTCTTCCAGAGGTCCTGAGTTCAGTTCTCAGCAACCACATGGTGGCTCACAACCATCTGTAATGGGATCTGATGCGTGATCTTCTGGTGTGTCTGAAGACTTGCTTCTGTCTAGAAAAATAACTTGTCACATATAACATAGTTACCAAAAGATTTATGGGTTTGGTGGCATTAACTTTATTTTGGTTTCCTTTGCTTAGTTTTCCTTGCTATTTTAAGCCCAAGATCTATGCCTCCAGTAAGTGGGAGAAAACGGTGTACGAAGATGTAGCCCTCAGAGAGAACCTTCCTTTGCTGGAGGCCCAGGTTTGCTACTCAGTACTCACACAGTGCAGCAGCAACAAGCTCCTATGTTCCCACATTTGATTTGCCCACACATCGCTATGAATCATAGTTAACCTAAAATGTCACACCCATGAAAGGGAAGGGACTACCCCCAACTGTCATTTCCTGGTAAGTAAGGAAATAAATTACAGTCAAGGAAAACAAACCGTCAGTGGATTCTTTAGGGGAAATGTCCCATTTTACGATGCCCAAGAAAAAAGCATTTTTTTCCCTAAAATTGTAGCAGTTGTTATTTAAAACCGAGTCAACAGCCAGATGTAGTGGTACTTGCCTGTAATCCCAGGTTTTGGAGGTTGAGGCTGGAGGATCATGAGTTCCAGGTTAGCCCGGGCTACATGATGAGGGGCTATGGGAAAACAAAACAAAACCCAC
>NC_137956.1:8952243-9109743 GCF_963924665.1 Micromys minutus
CAAAATCATCTTTGGACCCAGAGCTAATTAAGCACCACTGGCATTTGATGACTTTATAGTATTTCTAAATTTGACTTTAATTTTAGAGGGCACGTTCTACAAAAGCCAGAGGGTATTTTTTTTAAAAGGCAGTAGTGGAGTTGGGGAGATGGCTCAGCAGTTATGAACTCTTACTACACTGGGGATTTGAGGTTGGGTCCTAGCATCCATTTTAAGTGGTTCACAACTCCAGATCCAGGGGCTCTGATGCCCTCTGCTAGCTTCTTCTGGCAGTACAAATGTAGACAAGCAGACACCCGCACGGGTGTGTGCGTGCATAAAAATAATGTTTCTTTTAAATAAGTTGGTGAATGATGGCATTTCTCCCCTGCCTATCCTATGGCTCTTAGGTTTCTTCCTCAGGAGGGAATTACCATTTCCAGCTTCTACTGATGGGCTTTCCTGGAGACAACTGGTCAATTTTGTGCTATACACAGAGGTTTGGGTTTTGTTTCCTTTTTTGCTCTTTTGAGAGAGTCTCAATATGCCATCTTGGCTGTCTTGGAACTTTCTCTGTAAACCAGGCTGTCCTTGAACTCACAGAGATCCACCTGCCTCTGCTTGCCAAATGCTGGGATTAAAGACGTGTGCCTTTGTGCCCAGCTCACAGAGTTTTGTTTTTGTTTTTTGTTTTTAATGATGTATTTGACTTTATTTTATGTGCATTTGGTGTGAGATCATCAGGTCCCTGGGCAGTGGAGTTACAGACAGTTGTAAACTGCCATGTGGGTGCTGGGAATTGAACTTGGGTCCTTTGGAAGAGCAAACGGTGCTCTTAACCATCGAGTCATCTCTCCCCAAGAGTTTTAATGGTAGTTTTACATGTGTGTATGGTATTCAAAATTTTCTCCCTTAACCATATATCTGACAAATTTCTTTTAATTTTTTTTTGTTTCATTTTTCGATACTGTCTCTCTGTGTCGCCACAGCTGCCCTTAAACTCACTCCATAGACCAAGATGGCCTTGAACTCGGAGACTGGCCTGCCTCTGCCTCCCAAGTGCTTGGATTAAAAGTACCCAACTGACTTATTTCTTACCATCCTCTCTCTTGAGAAGCTCAGCATACCTCACAAACAACTCTTCTCTCTCTCTCCCTCCCTTTCCCTTCTTCCCCTCTCCTTACTTTATTTACTCATATCAAAAATCCCCCTGGGATGTATTACTTACTACAATTATGGATATGTATTTGTTATGTTTTAAAAAGTCAAATACCAAACAAGGTGAAGTGACTCTAATCCAGTTTTTACACTTAAAGAGGTAGATCTTAGAAGTTTCATAGGCCAACTTCGGCCACCAAGAGAATTGGAAGCCAGTCTGGGCTACATGAGATCCTGTCTATAAAATAAAATAAAATAAAAAAGTTAAATGTTAAATGCTTATGGTCCCAGCACTCAGAGGACCCTGACTCTGAGATCAGCCTTGTTTTTGACAACACAACAAGCCCCATATTCCCACGACAAGTCAAAAACTACGGATGAATGTTAAGTGATTATTTACATTATGGCCAAGCAGATCTTCTTTGCTATGTCATCAAGAGCCACTTAGCCTATGTCCTCCCATTTTTCATAGATAAAAACAGTAATATAGTAGAATATTTCTTCTAGCAATGGTTCTCCACCTCCCTAATGCTTCAGCCCTTTAATACAGTTCCTCATGTGTGGTGACCTCCCAACCATAACTATTTTTTTTTTAGATCTATTTATTTTATATATGAGAGCACACTGTCTTCAGACATGCCAGAAGGGGGCATCAGATCCCATTACAGATGGTTGCGAGCCGCCATGGGGTTGCTGGGAATTGAACTCAGGACCTCTGGAAGAGCAATCACTGCTCTTAACCACAGACCCGTCTCTCCAGCCCCCCCCCCCAATTATTTTTGTTGCTACTTTATAAATTTTTTTTGCTACTGTTGGGAATCATAATATAAATATTTTGGAGAGAAAGATTTGTCAAGAAAGTTTCGGCCCACATGTTGACAACCACACCTATTTTTCTTATAGGATTGTTGTACCAAGATCCCTTATCTATAATTGTAAAATAAAAAAAAAAGTTTAGAAATGGAGACTCGGAGAGATGGCTTTGTGGTTATGAACACTGGGTGGGTTGCAATGCCTGTCCTTCCAGAGGACCCAGGTTTGATTCATAGCGCTCCCGTGGCAGCTCACAACTGTGAGTGATGCCTCTTTCTGATGTCTTCATGTACCAGGTATGCATGTGGTACACAGATAAATATGCAAAGTAAAACCACCATGGACATTTAAAAAGATAAAATTAAAAATAAATGTATTTTAATAGTAATTTAAAGAAGAGATCAGAAATTAGCAAATACTATCAGAAACGAACCTAAAACTATGGAAAGCTCCTCCTTCTTGTTAATCCAGCTGTTTTTCTGGCCCAAGCTGGCCTCAGATTTTCAGTTGTCTTCCTGCCTCAGCCTCCCGTGTTGGGATCATCAGTCCTAAATCTTTTATTTTTTTCCCCCAGTGCAGATTGAATTTGAACCCTCAGTCCTAACACGCAAGCTCTGTCTTGAGCTACTTTTCCAGCGTATTCCTGGATTGTTTTTTACCCTACCCCACCACGCAGCACCTTATGTTTTTGTTTTGTTTGAGAAACAGTCTCTATGTATAACCCTGGCTGTCCTGGAACTCACTCTGTAGACCAGGCTGGCCTCGCCACCACCATCCAGCATTGGTATTTTAAGACGAGTCCTTTATATTAAATCTGATAGCTGGAATTACATATGTTGGAAGCCATGCCTGGTAGGTACTGGGTAAAGATCTCCATAAAAATGGAGATCTTTAGTCTTGAAGGGCAAGTCGTTTACTGACAAGCTATCTCACCGGGTTTTTTTGGGGGGGGTTGTTTGTTTGTTGTTTTTAAAGAGTGGGGTTCTCAAAGATCCAACGCCGCTCTTGAAGGATGCAGTTGAGGATGAATTTGGTTTTATGACCCTTTGCCTCTGGAGTGCTGGGTTACAGGGGTGCACCATCACTCCAGGCTAGAACTCTTTTTTCTTTAAAGATTTAATTTATGTATATGAGTACACTGTAACTGTCTTCAGATGCACCAAACCCCATTACAGACGGTTGTGAGCCACCATGTGGTTGCTGGGAATCGAAGTCAGGATCTGTGGAAGAGCAATCTATGCTCTTAACCATTGAGCCATCTCTCCAGCCCCGGCTAGAACTCTTAAATGACTTATTTTTACTCTTTTGACACAGGCTCTACGTTTGTAGCCATGGCTGGCTAGCTAGAACTCGCTATGTAGAGGAAGCTGGCTTGGTACTCACAGAGATCTGCCTACCCAGTGCAGAGACCACACCCGCTCTCAGCTAATTTTAAGAAACCTGGTCGCAGCTGACAGATTGTAAACAAGTTTGCCCTGCACCCCGAGCTCGGAAAGGCTGGCGAGCACTCGGCTAACGGGCCAACGGCGAGCGCAGACACTCTGGGGGCGGAGCTCGCCGAGTGTAGGCGAAAACTAGGTCACAGAAGCAAAGTAGGTCTTTGTGCGGCTCTTTACGACACGTCGTGCTTGAACGGCTCTGGCCCGGCCGTAAAGCAGGCTCGAGTCGACCAGGCCAAGGCCGCGGACCAAGCTGCCATGGCGGACATGGAGGATCTTTTCGGGAGCGAAGCTGAGAGCGAGGCCGAGCGCAAAGGTACGGCGGCCCGGGAGCTCCGCGGATGGGCGCATGGGGCGTCGGGTTGCTTTCCGGCCGGAGGCGCGGCGCCGGGCAACGTGGCGCCCCCACGCTCTTGCCCAGCGCCCCCTGCATGCCCGGCGGTGCCAGCCTCTCCAGGGAGACCGGCGCGGAGTCTGCGCCTGGAGGATCACGGGCCGGCCTGGACCCGTGGGGGAGCAGAATGAGGACCGGTGGCCTGTGCTCCTCCGTGCACACCTGATCGATTGAAGGGATGGCAGTGAATAAATGGAGACCTATTCAACTGCCCTCCGGGCGTGATAACGTCCGGTGCGAAAGAGCGAGTTGATGAGAGACTGCAGGTGCTCCTGAAGGGTTGCTCAGGTTGGAGCTGTACAGGACTAGGCACTGGATAGGGGTGCTCTTGGAGGAGCCTGTGCAGAAAGCCAGTTTCCCTGTGATGTAAGAATGGGGAAGCTTGTGGGCTGTTTGGAGAGGGGTGACAGGATTTGGTGATGAATGAATGAATTATGGTTCATGGGGGCATTTCTGGCACAGGTGTACGAATATCTGAATTTGAGATGTGAATAGAAGAAGAATGAGGAAAGATCTGAGATGAACTTAAGAATTCTTGCAGCCCTCCAGGCCCAGATTAACCTGTATACATGCCGTTTTCCTTGCCCCTCCCCCCATTTGTCGCCAACTCCTGTTTGTGTGTTATTACTCCAGTGTGAAAAAGGAGCACTAAGTAAAAAATCACAGAGAACTGAACTCCCCGGTGACGGTTCTACTCAGGTTAAGCCTGGGATATGACTGTATACTAATTCCTGTTCCACAACTTTTCTAGTGTGTTTTAAACTTAGTTTATTCTTCGGGTCTTCGAGGCACAGTTTTGTGTAAACCTTCGCGTGTTTTCATTCATTCAGTAAGCAAGGATTCCTCTCACTTCCTAGATACCTCGCTACGTGTTGGGGACGTAATCACGTGAAGACAGGTTCCCCTCTCCCCAGCTTTCATTAATGTTTGGTGCTTTTTCGATCCACAGTTGAAAAGCATTGTTTAGTGAGGTACCTGTAGTACTTTCTCATAACAGCCCACAGCCTAGGGAGGTGGGGTGTACAGATTGCAGTTCAAAGCTCTCCCCACATCTTTTCTTCCTTTTTAAAATTCTTTTACAGTCATGGCGGTTTTCTTGCATTTTTACCACTGAGTTAGTGGACACTCTTAAGATTTACTTCCAGGTCTGGTGTGCTGTCCTTGACAGTGGCTCTTGGTCTTGAAGTTGCTATGGATGTGACCGGATAGAACTTGTTAGGCCTGCTGCTTGTCTGCCTGCCTCCCTCCCTCCCCACTTCTTTTTCCCCTCTTTCTTCTACAGGATCCGCTGTGTATGTTGCTTTTGCCGGCTTTATACTCCTGATCCCCCTACCTCGGTGAGTGCTGGTGTTATGACGTATGTGTACCTCCCCTTTCAGCTAGTAGTTACTTCATACTTTTTATTTCTGGCATACATCATCGATCTTGTGACTTGGTGCTATCCTGATGCTGATATGTTCACTGTAATAGTTTTTGTGGGTCCTTTAGGGTTTTCTACCTGTG
Organism: Micromys minutus; assembly: GCF_963924665.1. Lineage (NCBI taxonomy): Eukaryota > Metazoa > Chordata > Mammalia > Rodentia > Muridae > Micromys > Micromys minutus. The sequence continues at coordinate 8,957,530 of NC_137956.1, forward strand.
AAACCATGCGTGATCATTAGAGAGTTGTATTGTTTCTCTTACCTGCTTATGTACCTTGCTTTGGCTGGTACTCTCTTTATGATGCTGATTGGGACTTGCAGAAGTAGATATTGTTCCTGACCTCAGAAGGCATGTGTCTAGGTTTCTAGCGTTTCTTATGGTTTATAATCTTGGTCTCTGTAAGGCCAATGATGGCATCCCCACTTGCATTCCCGACTTTAGTAATTTGAGTCTTGCTTTTTTTTCTCTTGGGCAGTCTGTCTGAACGTTTAGTTTTACTGTTTTTAAAGAATGAGCTGTCAGCCAGGCATGATGGTGCATCTCTATAATCCTAACACTCAAAAGACAAGAGGCGGGAGGATTGGCACCTTGCAGGCAGGCCAACCGACACTGTAAGAACTTATTTGCTGAAGAGGAAAAAAAAAAAAAAAAAAAAAAAACTACTGGTTTTATTGATTATCCAGTTTTCATTTTCTTTTTTGTTCCCTTGTTGCTCCCTCCAAACCCCCGACAGGGTTTCTTTATGTAGCCCTGGCTGTCCTGGAACTCACTATGTAGACCAGGCTGGCCCCAAACTCAGAGATCTGCCTGCCTCTGCCTCCTGAGTGCTGGGATTAAAGGTGTCACCACAGCTGCCTGGCTTGGGCTTTTATTTTCCTTGTCTGATCTCTTAAGATGTAAAGGTAGGTCATTGACTAAGATGTGTCCTTTTTAATGTAGGAATTATCTTTTGAGTCACACTGTTTTCCTTTTGTCCCCTAACAATCGGTGTAATGATTTCACTTTCATTCATTCATCCTAAAATATTTTCTATGAGTCCTAAAGCCCTTTAAATTATTAAAATTTCTTTGAAGCATAGCTGTAAGATATAACACTCTCAGGCTAGATCATAGCTTAGGGTTCATGCTCTTGACTAGCACTGACCTGGCAGTGCTACAAAAGAGAACTGAAGGTCCTGTCAGTACTACAGAAGAGAAAAGAAAAAAGCGTTCTTGATGGACAGTCTTTCCCTTTCCACATTTGGATGCCTGTTTCTGCTTTTGCCATCCTTAGAGAGGGTCCCTCGTATGAGAAAATTCTTTTTGTTTGTTTGTTTTCAAGATTTTTTTTGACAACTCGATATGCTTAGCTGTGGCATTCATTAATTGAACTTCCTGGATATGTAGATTCATTCAGTTTGGGTCATGATTTCTTTAGCTATTACTTTGTTCTGCTGGCATATTTGTCCTATTATTTGATTGGGTTCTTATATCTCTACCTCTCTTCCAACCCTTTTTCCACTCTGATCCCTTCCACTCCTCCCCACCAACACTAGGTAGGAGAGAAGGAAGGTTAGAGGGGAAAGGGGTGCAGACCTCTGTAGGCTACTTCCTGCTGATTAGGGTCATCGTGTTTCTTGGGGCCAGTCTCAGTCCTCAGGATATCTGCAGCTTCTTTTCATCTCTTTGCTCATGATTACTTGACAAACCGCAGCAGCTTTCTCTGAGTGCCCTCTGCTGTCTCAGGCTTCTGTGTTTATACCCTCTCCAGAGGCCCCCAGAATTAAACTATCTGCAGCTGGCAAAAATCACGCCCCTCCTAGAGACAATCGATAAGTAATGGCTGCAGGCAATTTGAGGCAGCCCCATAGCCCACACCTGGGATTCAGACAAAAACATTCTCATATAACTGGTTTGTAAGCAAACTAAAACTCACTGCATTCTTCTAGAACTCCATAATGAATATATGGTGTTCCGATGGGACCTTGTTCAATATTTTTCCTATACTCATGCTTCTAGGCTCTGTTTGTTTCTCTTCCTGCTGCATTTCTAGTACAGGGACCACTACCTGCTGCTCAAGAAGAGATCAAGATGAAAGGGGTGATGCTGGCCAGCCCAGTAACAAGGAACTGTTCAGAGACGACAGTGAGGAGGAGGGGCCTCTCATCACAGTGGCAGTGACATCACTCTGAACCAAGTAGTGCTCCCTGTACCAGAATGTACAGCTGCTTACTGCTTTATTTCATGTGTGAGAACTAGGCAGCAAAGGGGGACTGGGTGAGGTAAAACATGAAGAGTTCTAAGTTACTTATTTATTGCAACTTTTTGAAACAGGGTCTTACACTGTAGCCTAGGATAGTCTGGGACTTACCATGTAGCATTGGGTGGCCTCAAATTTGAGTTGATCCTTTTACTTCAGCCTCCTGGGTTGCTGAATTAAAGGTGTGGGCTATTGTGCCTTCCTACTGTGAGTCTGCTAATTTTTCTTAACTGAACCCTCTCCTGGTTCTTGAAACTTCTTTGTTTCTGGAACAATGAGAAAGTTGGTTTCAACAGTTTTGGCAGTTCCTGTTTGCCTTTTCCAACTTGAGACTACAATTCCTTACTCTGCTGATGTTTCCTTGTGTTTACATGATCCCACAGATTCTGATTCTGGCTCTGACTCAGACTCTGACCAGGACAACGGTGCTTCTGGCAGCGAAAGTGATCAAGATGAAAGGGGTGATTCCGGACAGCCTAGTAACAAGGAGCTGTTTGGAGATGACAGTGAGGACGAGGGGGCCTCTCACCACAGTGGCAGCGACAATCACTCTGAACAGTCAGACAACAGGTCGGAGGCTTCCGAGCGATCTGACCACGAGGATAATGAGCCCTCTGACGTGGATCAGCACAGTGGCTCTGAAGCCCACAACGATGAGGATGATGAGGGCCACAGGTCGGACGAAGGGAGCCGACACTCAGAGGCAGAAGGTTCTGAAAAAGCACAGTCAGATGATGAGAAATGGGACGGAGAAGATAAGAGTGACCAGTCAGATGATGAAAAGATGCAGAACTCTGATGACGAGGATAGGGAGCAAGGGTCCGAAGAAGATAAGCTCCCGAACTCTGACGATGACGAGGAGAAAATGCAGAACACAGATGATGAGGACCGACAACAGCTGTCTGAGGAGGAAAAGGGGAATTCTGATGATGAACATCCAGTAGCTTCTGATAATGATGAGGAGAAGCAGAATTCGGATGATGAGGAGAAAATGCAAAACTCGGACGATGAAAGGCCACAAGCCTCAGATGAAGATCGAAGGCATTCAGACGATGAGGAGGAGCAGGACCAGAAGTCAGGTAAAACATTCGTGGGAACCAGTGTGGCTTAGTACAAATGTCTGGGTGCAGCCATGGTTCCTTCTTGTTTCTTTTTAAAGGTATTTTTTTTCATCTAGCTTTGCAGATGGGTGTTTTCCCTGCATGCATATCTCTGTACCATGTGCATACAGTGCCCACGGAGGCCAGAAGGAGGTGTTGGGTCCCCTGGAACAGGAGTTGCAGCCAGCTGTGAATTGAATGGAATTGAGTGGAATTGAACCCATGTCCTCTGGAAGAACAGCCAGTGCTTTTAACCATTGAGCCATCTCTAGTCCCTTTTATTCCAATCTTTATGTCCTGTTTTCATTTTTGTTCTCTTCTATTCCTTCATATTCACCTCTACCCTTTTGTTGTCGTGCAGTTTAGTTGTGTTGCTATGTTTATAGACTTGCAGTCACCACTCTGAGGATAAGGGACATCGTGTTATGAGGCCTGTTTGACAGCCACGCCCCTGGCCTACCTCATCACATACTGATGTGTTATTGCTACGCTCTTGCCTCCTTGTGCCTCAGCCTCACTAGGTCTAGGATGGCAGGCCCTGGCTTTGCCAGGTTAGGTCTCCTTCTTCGACTTAGCATAATGCATGGTAGAGGGATCCACACGGTCACCTACATCATTGCTCTTTTCTGTTCATTGCTGCACTAGATCACGTGGCATAAATGGTGCGCAGTTTCTCTGTAAAGCTTGGGGGCCATTATGTACATCTTCTGACTGCTCTTTTAGAATCTGCGCGAGGCAGTGACAGTGAAGATGAGGTTTTACGAATGAAGCGCAAGAATGCGATCCCGTCTGATTCGGAAGCGGACAGCGACACCGAGGTGCCCAAAGGTAGCCCTTTGACTGTGTCCGAGGCCTGGTTCATAGCTTTCTGTGCTTTTAACTGGGGCGCCTGCCAGACCTTGAGACTGTGTGACTCGCAGGAGACTGTAGGTGCTCAGTGTACTGTGCAGCTCTTTGTTACAGTTTGAGTGACGTAATGGATGAGGGCTGAGCGTCTGGATGGATGGTTTGGAAGTGACTGTTCTTCAGCCTGGATACGGATGACCCTGTACTGACTGCCCTTGTTGTCTGTCTAACATTAGTCGAGTGCTCTTTAACTGGGGGTTCATGAAGAAGGCATTCATACAAGCCTGGCATTAAGGTGGTTGTAAAGGTGGGACTGCACATGCTCACCTCTGAGATGCATTTGCAAATGGCGGGTGACCCTGCAGGGAAGATGTTAGTATGAAAGGTACAGCAGATGTGACTGCAATAGATGTTTGGCCATGTGCAGCTGTTACTCTGCTGAATGGTGTCTAGCCATACTCTAAAGCATAAATAAATTATCTCCAGGAATGCTGTAACTAAGGCGGGTCTTTAGAGGGGCAACTCTAGAGAAAAGGAAACCTTGAATGCCAGCCTAGTAGCTCCATTCTGGAGTTTGGAATCAGATGACCTGATGGGTTTGGTTAGATTCTTTCCTTTTTAGAAGTTAAAAAAAAAAGATTTATTTATTTTATGTATGTGCGTACACTGTCACTGTCTTCAGACACACCAGAAGAGGGCATCGGATCCCATTACAGATGGTTGTGACCCCCATGTGGTTGCTGGGAATTGAACTCAGGACCTGTGGAAGAGCAGTCGGTGCTCTTAACTGCTGAGCCATCTCTCCAGCCTTCCAGATTTTTTCCTAAGCTCATTTTCTAAGGTGTAAAGTGGGGTGATGCAGACCCTCTTGCAGAGCGGTGAGAATTAGTGGGTTGTGTCCATTGTTCACTGATGTTTCCTGAGGCTCTGCTCTACATCACTACCGATCTAAGGAGATGTCCTACAGCTTGCTGTCTGGTGGCAAGGCCATGCAGACTGAGACAAGTGAACCACCCTGGATGGTGACAAGAGCTGAGAGGGGACTTCTAGGGGGGCAAAGGCATGGTCATTTCCTAAACAGGAAATCATATAATGAACTTCCAATACTCTGGTCCCCTTTGCCTGGCTTTCCAGTGGCTGTGACCTTTGCCACGTCTCTAACCCAGTCTCATAGTTTTATCCTAGGCCATATGATTTCCAGTAATTCTGGCTTGTGTTACTGCAGTTTTAGACAGGTGACTCTCTAACCACTCTTCTGTCTTCCTGTCTCCTTGCTTTCCTGGCTTACATTCATTCTTGTTTTGATGGGTGCCTCTGATGCTGTGCCTGTGAGAATGGGACCTGGCTAGATAGATAGGTAGCTAACTCTGACGACGTAGAATGTGTTAGCCTAAATTTGGGGATCTAGCCTGGGATCTATCTGTCTACGCATGTGCCATAGTGCCCTTTTCGCCCCACATATGCTCGAGACTTGGGTTTATGCCATTTCCTGAGCTGGCCCAGAAATCTTGGGGATGTTAAAATGAAGACCAGATGTTAACACTGTTTTTCCTTCTGCACTGAAGATAATAATGAAACCATGGATCTGTTCGGAGGTGCAGATGACATATCTTCAGGGAGTGATGGAGAAGATAAGCCCCCTACTCCAGGACAGCCTGTGGTAAGTGAAAGTAGTGTGAGCTGGCCCATATTCAAGTGAGACAGTCTCAGAGGGGAAGGATCACTCTCTAAGAGGAAGTCGTTAACTAAATTATGGTATGAAACTAACGAGTAGGTGACTTTCTTAATTCTCTAGGAAGTGCTTGGTTCCAAGGAGAAGCGAGTGCTACTCTCATGAGGTGGTGCCTTGCCTCATGGAGTGAGACCGTGAGCACCCAGGATTTGAGAGCCTTTCACCTAATTGTTTTGTTTTTTATTCATGCAAGTAAATGTGTGCTGTGTTAATAATTTTTCCTTCATTCCTCTTTATTTTTTAAGTTTAGTTTTGGAAGCAGGGTGTTGCTGTGTAGCCCAGGCTGGCCTCAGATTCACCATGTAGAGATAACCTTCTCTGATGCTGTTAGAGTTGCTGCATCAGCACTGGCTGGCTGTCAGGGAAACTCTGGGAGGTAACTGATCACGGAAGCTCCGTACTGAGGCGGCTAGTCTCTGCTTGCTTCTCCTGAGACAGATGAATAGGGCTAAGCCCTAAGGTAGTATCTAAATATAAATACGTGCTGGACTCGTAACCCCAGTACTGGGAAGGTGGAGGCAGGAGAATTCCTGTAGCCAGTATGGGCTAGGTAGTGAGTTGTAGGCTACCCTGGACAACAGAGTGAGATCCTGTTTCAAATGAAACAAAGAACAAAAATTAAAAAAACAAAACAAAAAACCAACAGTTTTTCTTGCTCCCTTGAGTAATAAAATGTGGAGCTTGAACTGGACATCACCCGTTCCCCATAGCTATAACCCTCCATTTTCTTGCATCAGGATGAAAATGGCTTGCCTCAGGATCAGCAGGAGGAGGAGCCGATACCTGAGACCAGAATAGAAGTGGAGATCCCCAAAGTGAACACGGACTTGGGCAATGACTTATATTTTGTTAAACTGCCCAACTTCCTCAGCGTAGAGCCCAGGTAAGAACATTAAGATGTCTTCTGAGTGTTGGCTAGAAATATGTAGGTATTAGCTAGTCATGATGGTGCATGCCTTTGATCCCAGTACTTGGGAGGTAGAGGCATGCAGATCTCTGAGTTTGAGGTTAGCCTGGTCTACATAGTGAGTTCCAGGACAGCCAAGGCTGTAACACAGAGAAACCCTGTCTAAAAACCCAAAACAAAACAAAAAAAAAAATACAGAAAAAAATTATACATGAATATGTTTTGCTTACTTTCATTGAATTGGCTAACAGAAACAGAAACTTCTTTTATATGTCTGAAAAAATAAATCAAGCATCCCACAACAGAAAAGCATTAGCAAGACCTTTGATTGTGGCTGTGGTTAGGAGTTTGATACTGTCTCAGCAATGAATTAGAAACTAAGTCTCTAAGATGCTTAGTAACTCCTGCAGTTCCTGCAGCCCAGCAGTACTGCAGTGGGAGGCCATGGGATTTGCTGGCCACGGTGATAGAGGTTCCTAAGTTAACACTCAAACACGGTCATTTACACGCTTCCTTCATGAGGAAAACGATGTAGGCAGCTTCAACATATATGATCTTTTCTTTGGAAGACTTATATGAAAATTTCTTTTAGACATTGTCTCATTATATAACCCCAACTGGGCTGGAATTCAGTATGTGGACCAAACTAACTTGAAACTCACAGGTCTGCCTGCCCCTGTCTCCCAAGTACTGGCATTAAAAGCATATGCCACATGTTTAGTCTTGTTTGTACTTTATTTCAGGTAATATATAGCAACATCAGAATTCTAAATTTTAGTATATTTTGATTACTTTCAAATTGAGCTTCAAAATATATTTGATATATGGCTTATAGTAACTACATTGTGGCAGTATTTTTTATGAAATGTTAATTAATATAGCTTATTTTAAAAATACTTTGTAGGCCTTTTGATCCTCAGTATTATGAAGATGAATTTGAAGACGAGGAGATGCTGGATGAAGAAGGGAGAACCAGGTTAAAATTGAAGGTACCATGCCAACTTTGCCTTTCTTTTTATAGAGTCATTCTGGTAGACACCAAGTCTCTAAGACTTGAGCTTTGAAGATAGGTTTTGTGTTTCTTGTTGTATCATCTCAGAATCTTTGCTGCTGGGCACTGAACTCTGAGCCTTTGCATGTGCTTTTCATGGAGGTTCTGAGCCTTTGCATGTGCTCTTCATGGAGGTTCTGAGCCTTTGCATGTGCTCTTCATGGAGGTTCTGAGCCTTTGCATGTGCTCTTCATGGAGGTTCTGAGCCTTTGCATGTGCTCTTCATGGAGGTTCTGAGCCTTTGCATGTGCTCTTCATGGAGGTTCTGAGCCTTTGCATGTGATCTTCAAGGAGGTTCTGAGCCTTTGCATGTGCTCTTCATGGAGGTTCTGAGCCTTTGCATGTGATCTTCATGGAGGTTCTGAGCCTTTGCATGTGATCTTCATGGAGGTTCTGAGCCTTTGCATGTGATCTTCATGGAGGTTCTGAGCCTTTGCATGTGATCTTCATGGAGGTTCTGAGCCTTTGCATGTGATCTTCATGGAGGTGCCTCTTTGGTCCCTTACATGCCGGCTGGGGACAGAATCCAGGCCTCGGTCTTGCAGTTTACACTTGTGGTTTTGTTGTGTTTTTTGTTTTTTTGTTTTTAACTTAAGGCAAGGACTTACTATGACCTTAAACACATGATCTCCCCTCCTGCACCTCCTGAATGCTGGGATTACAGGCATGAGCTGCATGCCTGACTAAGGATTGAGCATCTTCATTTTCAGTAGTCCTGTCTTATGAATACAACAGCTTCATAAGTGCCTAAGTAACATTGGTAAAGATGGTTCCTGTCTAAGGGTGTAAGTGTCTGGAGCTGTTCCATGACCACTGTGGAAATGCGGAGCAAGTGAGAGAGGGGATGAAAAATGCCAGTAATTTGTTTGAGATCATCCAGTGGGTAGGTTTAGACTGTGGATGCTTTGGACTGTCTCTGCACTGCTAGCTCATTTATCAATATTATTTGCTTGGAACATGTGTGTATTGATTTAGAGTTAGTATTATTAACTTTTCAAGGCCATTTAAATGCCTCTGACATAATTTTCCTGTTTTTCATTCTTTCCGTCACATATATAAATTGATGTGGTAGTTCTTTGTTCCTGCTAACTTGTCCATTTTGGCACTTTTCTGTTTTCTGTCACAGTGCAGCAGTGAATAGCAGTGTAGCCACCGTATGTTCCAGTGCAGAATCACTGTAGGCATCACTGCTCCGCTCCAAAACCTCAGAGTTTAGTATAGCTAGCTCTCCCTCAGACTTGGGCTGGAACCGAAAGTGTCCCTAGATGCTTTGTTTCTTGAGTGATGGTTGAGACAAGGTGAACAGTCTTAGAGTCAATTGGTGGCATAATTAGTTCGTTAATGAACCAGGGTCGAGCTCTGTGGCTCTGTGAGGTTTTATGTCTTTAGGAGTATTTCCATGTGCTTCATTTCTATAGAATGAGACCTCATAGTGTGTTCTCAAAAACATCTTTCAAAATGTCTTCTTAGTTGATAATATCTGTGCTAGTTTGAATGAGAATGGTTGCCAAAGGCTCATCTAGTTAAATATTTGGTCCATAGTTGGTGGAACTATTTAGAAAGGATTAGGAGCTGTGGTTGGAGGAGCTATGTCACTGGGAGTGGGCTTTGAGATTTCAAAACCCATACTATTCTCAGTAAGCTTTCTTTGCCTTGTGCTTGTTCAGGATGTGAGCTCTCAGCTATTGCTCCAGTGCCATTGGATGGTACTACCCAGGATGATCTGGGCTCTCCCATATCGATCATTAATCAACATAATATCCCACAGGCCACTCTTTTTTTTTTTTTAAAGAGTTACTTATTTTATGTATGTGAGAACACTGTAGCTGTTGTCAGACACACCAGAAGAGGGCATCAGATCCCATTACAGATGGTTGTGAGTCACCATGTGGTTGCTGGGATTTGAACTCGGGATCTCTGGAAGAGCAGTCAGTGCTCTAACTGCTGAGCTGTCTCCAGCCCCTACAGGCCAGTCTTATGGAGGCATTTTCTCAATTAAGATTCCCTCTTCCCAGATTTGTTCCGGAGTTAAGTTGACAAAACCAACTATCACTTTAATGTGTTGTACATAAGAGGGACAGAGAACTAGGGACTCATTTTTTTTTCATTCTAATTCATTTATTCATTTATTTTTGTCACAAGGTGTGTTTTATTTTTATCAATCATGCAAGTAATTTTCTATAATATCCCAGGGCAAACCACTGAAATTTGACAGTTCGATTATTGGGAGAGTCCTCAGAGACCCTGGGGCCTGTGGCTTCAGTGAACAGTGCCAAGGTTCACAGCGCAGCTTGTAGCTGGGGTCCATCTTGGAGATGGTTCCTTTTCCACATCACCAGGAGTCTCGGAGATGATGGGGTGGGGATGGGGTGGGGTTGCAGTGGGGAAATCCTCCAATCTAAGCTTTTAGGAGATTTCACTCCTTTTTTCCAGCTTAGTGGTTTCTTTGGTCGGCGAGCTGTTTTCCCATGTCTCAGTTTTTTGTTTTGTTTTTTTTTTTTTTTTTAAGCTTGGCCTCATTGAAGCTGGCAATTTCCCCCATGTCTGGTTTGTCTGACATTTTTTTTACAACTCTAATGGGTGAACCAAGGTGATAGTTGATGGTCTTGGGGCTTGAGAATGATCCGATACCCTCGGCAGTGGCCTCTCAAGGCCTCTCAAGTGGCATTCTAGGCCCCGGGGTGTTCCCACAGACCCAATTTCTTAAACTTAAAAAAAAAAAAAAAGGCATATATTTATGTGTTTGTATGGTGTGAGCATTCACAATTCACTGTATGGATGGGGAGGTCAGAGGACAACTTTTAGGGGTTGGTGCTTTCCAACAAGGCTTTGAGATTGAACTTGGTTTGTTAGGTTTAATGGCATGCACCTTTACCTGGTAAACCATCTTAATAAAATCCCGTATGGACACAGGAGTGGTGGTGTGAGGAATTCTTAATTGCCTGTCAGCGTGACCACTCTTGTTTCCGTATGCCTCAGCTGACCTTCTGTAGACGATTATGACGTCATCTCAGAAGTGGTATCACTAACGCTGTCGAGTCTTTGCTTAGCTGACTTGGTAGTCCTTCCTTTAGTGAGGAGTCGGTACATAGGAAAACTGGAAGAGACCGTGAGCATCACAGTGGCTGTCCGGAGAGCTGTGGAGCTGAGGCAGATGGTAGAGGAAGGGATGCCCGGACCAGAGTGTGCGTTTCTCCTCCACACCATCCTCATCTTCATTCCAACCCTGCCCTTTTAGCCCAGGCTGGACTCCAGCCCTCAGTCCTCCTTCCTCAGTGTCCTATGCACTGGAAGCACAGGCTGCACCATCACACCTGGGGTGCTCTCATACTTTTAATCCTTGCAGTGAGCAATTGTACTTCCCCCTTATTCTAGTGTTTACAGGATGTAGTGTGATACAACCCATGCATTTAGTGTGCTGTGTTCTGGAAGGCTCATAAGTTTTTCATTTCTGTAGTGGTGACTCATTTCCTAAGTCTGGCATTTTTCTATCTTGAAGGTGATGAGTCCCCACGTGTGGGGAGGGGGCAGTAGGCAGAGGGTCTCAGTCTCACTCTCTGGTTTTTAGGTCTGTAAGTAAGACCACTTACTCTCCATACGCTTCATATACGTCCCCAGGCCTCACCCGGCCTTTGCGTCTTGTGCCTCAGAGCTTTTCTTGTGCTTGTGACCTCCCAGGTGTGTGCAGGCTTTGTGTGTTCAAATGCTCTGCTGTAAGCTACAATCATAATACAGCCCCAAAGTTCATTTCAGCACTATCTCCCCCTGTCGTTAATTACCTCAAGAGGATCTCACTGTTGTTCTTCCTGTCACCACAGGCACTATGGCAGCATCTCTCCAGGGAATCCCACAGGCCTGCTTTCTAAGGCTTTGTCTTTTAAAACAGGTAGAAAATACTATAAGATGGAGGATACGCAGAGATGAGGAAGGAAATGAAATTAAAGAGAGCAATGCGCGGATAGTCAAGTGGTCAGATGGAAGGTGAGTGCGAAATGCCTGGCACTTTACACCCAGACAGCGGGAAGGAGAGAAGGTTCTGGGCTCGGGCCTTACTTGGGCGGCAGCTCTTGTTAGAGAATCCTCATCAGTTACTCCCTGACTGCACAGAAACCTGAGAGAAATGGTGCTTGGAGGTTGTTGGTGAACAGCTGTTTCAGTCAGATTATGAAAGCTAAACCACGGAAGCCACAGTGAGCTCATATGCCAGTGCTGGGAGGTGAGCCTGGTGCTCAGCCCCGACTCAGTTTATTTACACGTAAGGTTCATATTGACCTTTCATTTGATGGGTCCTCCATGAAGCTCTTTAGTTGTAGAATTCCTTCAGCTTAACATACTTCATAACATACAGAACAGAACAGGGTGTGTGGTCAGCATGTCCCCGCTGCGTCAAGTTATTTTTCTGCATCAGTGACTGGCAGGCATTTACTGCAACAGTATGAAACAGCTGGTGGGCGTGGGACAAAATGGTCACAGCCATGCTGGCAGGACAGGTGGGGGACAAAAAACTACCATAATGTAAGTTTAGAATCTCAAACTCTCCTCTTAGCCCCATGAATGCTACTAGAAATATGAGGAAAAGCATCCTTCACTGGGAACATCGTGGGGGCTGGACCTGAGTCACAGCAAGTCTGACTTCTGTCAGGTCATTTTCCCCAGCATGGTGATTTTCTTCATTTTGTGTAAAGAGGAAACAGTGATTGATTCCCATTTTCGGTTATTAAAGCTGTACAGTGAAAGTATGCGATTTAGTATGTGAGCTCTTTTTTCTCTTCAGCATGTCCCTGCATTTAGGGAACGAAGTGTTTGATGTGTACAAAGCCCCACTGCAGGGTGACCACAACCACCTTTTCATAAGACAAGGCACTGGGCTGCAGGGGCAGGCCGTCTTTAAGACGAAGCTCACCTTCAGGTAAGTGCTCTTACTGATAATGTTGCTGGATGTTTGAACCACCCCCCCCCCCCCCAATGGAGCTCTGTAGCTCAGCCCAGAGGTTCCTTCTTAGTCTGGAGGCTCAGAGGACTGACAAGGACAGCTGAGGCTGCTCTCTCAGAGGCTGTGATGTAAAGCAGAAAGTTGGTATTTTAGTTCCCTGACAGGGATCCTAAAGTGCTTGTCTGTGCAGGTCAGATGTGTTCTTCTGTTTTCAGTCAAGCCGACTTGGAGACAAACTGATAATCAGGGCTTGCGTGTTTTAGGGTCAGAGGAAAGGCACTGAGCCGGGGATGCAAACGCTGGGGCTATCCCATCACCCGGTGCTGTTGCAGCAGGCCTCTGTGGGAATGTGCCCCCCAGGCAGGTCGGAACACCCTGGGCACTTGTAGTCTTCCTTTCCTGGGGATAAGCAGACCCCCTTCCTGGGTGACACTGCTCTGTAGGGAGCACTGACTTTCAGAACTGTAATGCTTAAACTGTTCCAGCTCATGACCCTGGACAGCTGTCATTTTGTGAGATTGTCTCAGTGGGCAGCTGTGACAAGTGAGGTGCAGGGTGATGTGCGGGGTACACTGCGTGAACCTGAGCCAACTGTTAGCTGCTTCTGGGGTCACCCCCTTCTTCCTCTTTTCACAGTTTCTCTGTGTAGCCTTGGCTGTCCTGGAACTCACTTTGTAGACCAGGCTGGCTTTGAACTCATACATTTTCGAGGCTCTGCCTCCCAGGTGTTGGGATCAAAGGGGTGTGCCACCCCGCCAATCTGCCTCCAGAGTTTTCTTTTTCACTTTACCCATCTCACTGAGCTAGAGCAGCGCTTTTCAACCTTCCCAGTTCCTCATGGTGTGGTGACCCCCAGCCATAAAATTATTCATAGCTGTAATTTTGTTACTGTTAGGAATCGTAATGTAAAAATCTGATATGCAGAATATCTGATGTGTGACCCTGTACAAGGGTCGTGCAACTTCTGTGAAAGTGTCATTAGACCCCCAATGGTCTATTAGACCCCCAGGTTGAGAGCCACTGAGTCAGAGGAAAGTTCCGTCCTCCAAGTAGAATATTCAGTTTAGAGGTCTGGCCTCTAAACTGTTCCTTGTTGATTAGGAAGTGGCTGCTGGCTTTGTGTGTTTGTGATGTGGGTGTGTCTGGTTCACAAATAACCTTGAGAAACAGTGGGATGTTTCTGTTCTTTTCCCACAGGCCTCACTCTACAGACAGTGCCACACACAGGAAGATGACACTGTCCCTTGCAGATAGATGTTCAAAGACACAGAAGATTAGAATCTTACCAATGGCTGGCCGTGACCCTGAGTGCCAGCGCACAGAGATGATTAAGGTATGTTGCCTAGGCTTTGTCCTGGAACTGTTTTGTGTATTAAGAACAGATTGCCCAAACTCGCTGTTTGTCTGTTTGTCGTTTCTTGTTGGACTTCCCTTCCCTCCTCCATTGATATGAGCTAGGCTAATTTCCTAAGTTCTCATCAAGTGGGAAGATCTGTGGATGCTGATAGAAGAGATACAGGCTGTTGGGTTGTTCCCCAGCAGGGCTTGAAACTTCCATAAAGCCGGTCACTGGACTAGCTGAGCTTTCTCATATCAATACCACTAAATCATCAACACTAGCGTATCACCCAGAAGTCACTGGGCAGCTTAAGGAGAGGATGCAGGAGGCCTAGGACAGAGTCCCACAGGGTAACTGTAAGTTTTGTTTTGTGGTGCTGAGGATTAAACTTAGAGCCTCAGTCATTCTTGGATTGTGTGTTCTGGGCCAGCCTGGTGTCTGCTCAGATCTTGTCAAAAAAGCAAGGTATGAAGTTTATTTCTCGTAAGGCTAACAACCCAAGTTTAATCTCTAGCACCTATGTGGTGGAAGGATATAGCCAGTGCCCATAAGCTGGCCTATCAAAATAAATAAGATCTAATTAGTTAAAAAAAGTTTCATGACTAAGAACGTCCAAGAGCAAGGGAGCAGCAGCTGATGAAAGGCCTTCTTCCTATGTTTCATCATGGTGGAAACCATCATAGCAGTGCAGAGCGAAAAACAGGCTCTCTTCTGTAATGGTCAATCTCACGACAGCCCATCAGTTCATTACTTTACCAGTTAACCCATGAACTAGCTACCTTGGGATTTAGCTTCCAACACATGGAATTGGGGTCACTTTCAAACCACAGCAGATGGCTTATTTGCTTTCTTATAGAAAGAAGAAGAACGCCTGAGAGCCTCCATCAGGAGGGAGTCCCAGCAGCGCCGGATGAGGGAGAAGCAGCACCAGCGGGGGCTGAGCGCCAGCTACCTGGAGCCTGATCGCTATGATGAGGAGGAGGAAGGCGAGGAGTCAGTCAGCCTGGCTGCCATTAAAAACCGCTACAAAGGGGGCATCCGCGGTGAGTGTGGTGCAAAACCTCACCATATATGTTCTCCTGCACATGCGCGGATGGCCAGACATTGGACAGTTTAAGTTAGCCAGTGTTACTGAGTGTCTCCTGCCAGGTCTCAGTGCAGACGTCGTTGTTGTTTGAGGTCATCCTAGAAGCGCAGGGTCTCCCACGGCTCCATTCCAGCTGTTTTGTCTTTGGGGCCTTTTCTTGCACGGGCCCCTGCTGCCTGTGTCCTGGGCACTGGGGTTGCGGGCACACGCACACATCAGGCCCCATACAGTTTTACCCCTGGACCTTCTGCTTTCCAGTTTGAAAGGTTGACAGTTTTTGTTTTGTGGAAGGGTCTCATTCTAGTCCAGTTGTCCTCAAACTTTTAGCAATCCTCCTGCCTCGGCTTTTCAAGTGTTGTATTCTCAGCATGAACTTCCTCGCTCAGCTAAGTTGACAGTTATAAAGAAACCAGCTATTGAGAACACACGGTGCTTTCTTCTGCCCATCAGCTTTGCAGGGCCCTCCTCGAAGGGTTTATTTCGTAGTGCTTGGCATTTATTTAGCACACACTGAATGCAGGCACACACGAGACAGCTTGTGTGATCTCTAAGCAGTGCTCTGATAATGTTCCCTGTTACTGATGAGGTTTATGTCTGTAATTCTAGTCCCAGGAGATATGGTGCCCTCTTGTGGCCTCTGCAGGCACTAGGCACACACATGGTGCAGAGACATGCATGTAGACCAAACAACCACACATTAAATATGTCAGTAATGTATTTAAAAGGAAGAAAGAGAGAAGGAAGGAAGGAAAAGAAAGAAAGAAAGAAAGAAAGAAAGAAAGAAAGAAAGAAGAGAAAGAAAAGCAGACTTAGAAGATGGCCCGGATTTCTGAACTTTCTCTGCCTCAGCTTCCTGAGTGTGTGATTACAGGCATGCATCGCCATGCCCAGCTAGTTCGGCCACCGTTAACAGTGACTTTGGAAGGGCTCCACCCTCTGTAAACTTCTTGTATGGAGTAAGTCAGCCTACTAACGGTGCCTGGAACATGGGGTGGGGAGTGAAGGAGTGTGCTTGTGTGATGCGCTTGTGTGATGCCGGTGTGTGAGCGTTCCTCAAGCTGCTTGTCTCACCTTGTCAGCTTCTAGCCAAGTGACTCCTCATTTCTGGATGTCATTTGCCTTGTCTCTAAAATGAGAAATGAGGTCTGCTGTTGCTTTGTGTTGTGTGTTGCACTAGGTATAAACTCAGAACCTACTCTTTGGTCCCAGCTGAGTGATATGGTTTCCCGACTCCTAAGTTCCCTTTGTCCATTATCTTGGAGGGCTGTATTCTGCTGACCCATTATACCTTACTTACCTATTTTGATAACCTAGTAGTTGCCAATGCTAATTTATCACAAATATCTTAACTAATATTTTCATGCAAAATATTAGTGATGCATTCAAGGATTAGGACATTTAATATCCAGTTTATCAGAGATTTAAACCAAATAGTCAAGGTCAGTAGTTCCCAGCATAGTACAGTACTTACCTAGCAAAGATATAGGGAGCTAGGAAGGCATTTTATCTGAAAAGAATAGGCCTGGCTCATTTTAACATATTTAAAACAAAAGAAAATTTAAGCTGCGACTGAGGAGGCTCATTTACACTTGCCACACAATCATGAGAACTGGGGGTCAGATCCCCAGAACCTGTGTAAATGCTGGGCGGTGTGATCTGGGGCCACCTGTAATTTACAGCTTTGGAAGGCAAAGACAGGAAATCCCCAGAGCGAGCTGTGGGCAAGAGTAGATATATTGGTGAGCTCTAAGGCTGACAGGAAGACCCTGCCTCATTGAATAAGGTGGAAGAGTGGCTGAGGCTGATTCCTAACATCAGCCCCTCCCCTCCACATGCATGTGCACATATGTGCATAGCACATGTACACAGCACAGAAGAATGGGACAAATAAAAATTAAGTGTACGGAGAGAACTGATGGTTATTGGAGGGAGAATCCAAGAATGAATAGACTCTTTGAAAATGACTCTGTGAAATCACTTTGTTTTCAGAGGAACGGGCCAGAATCTACTCCTCAGACAGCGATGAAGGCTCGGAAGAAGACAAGGCTCAAAGATTACTCAAAGCAAAGAAGCTCAACAGTGATGAGGTAAGCTGAATTCGAGGCTTCCCTCGGACTTAGGACTTGGTTCCTGGGGTAATAAGAAGCTCCAGGACAGACACTAGTGACTTCTTCAGAAAGGTCCTAGTCCACAAGCTGATATGATGAGGCCAGGCTCTGGGCCCACATTTGTATAAGTGCCCACTCCATTCATGAGGCTCTGTCTTTGTCCTGATTACTGTTGTGTGACAAAACTTTCCCTGGGGAGACACAACTCTGCTCACCCCGGATAGGGAACTCATGACAGACCAATGTCCAGACATCACCGAAGCCCAATTTGGTGAACCAGTGAGTTCTGTTGGGGTTACTTACAGGATCAGATAGGACTCAAAGACAGCTCCATTGCCAAGGCCCACTCCAGCATGGTCCACATGGGTGACAGTCCACAAATGCTGGGAACTGGGGGAGCACACTGCCTGGTCTACATGCAGCTCAGCGGGTTCGAGTGTTCTTTCTAGGGGCCTCTGTTGGTCTAAACTTCCAGTAGCTCAGCTGGTTTTTGCTTCTTCCAGGCTGCTGGTGTGGCCTTAGAGGCTCTCAGCTTGTCACAGCTTCTTGGGCAGCTCTGCTCATCCCATAGTCTTTGTAGCTCAGCTTCACTTCATCTGAGAGGGACTCGGCTTCTATTGCTTGCTTTTTCAGGATGGGGATAGTGAGTCTGGTCAGTTTCAGGGACTTCCTGAAGTTGTTTTGAGTTGTTTACCTTTCTGCTTAAGGAGCCTCCTGTAGGGATAGAATATTTCAATCCTAGGAAGAGACAGTTAATATAACAAAATCCCTCCTAATCTCACAGGCTAGCATTTCAACCTGTGAGTCTTGAGACCCAGACAAACCAGGGCATTTTCCTGGCTGTATCTATTTCTTCGTTCAAAAAAAAAAAAATGATACCATTTTTTTAAAAATATATTTTCTAGTCTAATGATTGATTTGGATTGGTTTACTGAGTTGATAGCTAAGAGAACTTTTTTTAGACTTATTTTTATTTATGTCTCTGTGTATAAGTCTCTCTCTGTGTGTATATGAGCACATGTATGTGGGAGTTCACTGGGGCTAGAAGAGTACATCTGATCCCTGGAGCTGGGGTTACAGGTTTGTAAGCCAGGTAACAGGTGTTAGGAGCCAAATTTAGGTCCTTTGCTAGAACAGCAAGTGCTGTTGCCTTCTCTCCAGCCCTTCCACAGGAATCGTTGATGCCTAGATTAATTTCTCTGAAGATGGTTTTCTTGGTTGGTTTGGGGTTTGGTTTTTGGAGTCCCGTGTAGTTCAGGCAGGCCTGGAATTTACTCTGATCCTCCTGCTAAGGCTGAGACTTGCATACAGGCTTGCACAGGCAGGCCTGGCTTATTTGTATATCTCTGCAGGGTGCTCTGGGCATCAGCTGTCTAGGACCACCTGAAACTGCATTCCCAGAATGAAGTCTTTCTAGATAACTTGGATAATGAAAGTTCTTGATTTGGCTGCGAAGCCTGACAACCCAGTTTGATCTGTGAAGTCCACCTAGTGGAAGGAGAGGACTGACTACCACAACTTGTTCTCCGACCTCTACATGCACACTGAAGCACAAACGTACCCCGCCCCCAGTACTACACAAATAATGTTTTTACGTTTGTAGACCCCTGACTCAGAGAGCCAGGCTAGGCTTCGACCCCAGTCTGTTTTTACACGACAGGCTTTGGGCCCTTGTCTGCTGTCGTGTCTCAGGAGAAGGCTGCTTTGTGCTGTGCTTTGCTCTGCTTTCTTGCTTTTGCTTAATTTCCGGCCTCTAGTGTGCTTTTGTTTTATTTTCCCCATCATTTGCTGTTTCCAGGGAGAGGCTGTTCTAAGCACTGGCCTCCCATGTTGTTGGGAGCAGATATTTTTCTGTTTTGCTTTTGAGCTAATTTACATTTTGGGCTTTATGACCTCTTTTTCTCGTGTGCTGCAAAAGTATGTTCTTAGGTTTCTGTTGAGTACCATACGTGATATTTTGTGATGTCCTTGGGAGTAGCTTGATATAGACAGAATTTCTTAATATTATTCTGCAACATATTTGTTGTGAGTTAAATGAAGTAACATCTCAATGGTGTGTTTACAGTGTGATGAACAGTTGGCAAACGAGGGCTCTCCTCTAAGCAGATGCTTAATCCTTGGCTGGCAGAACTGTGAGAATTGAGAAGTGCCATGGAACTGTTTATGCCTGACAGCTTCCCCTGTGGCTGGCTGGGCTGGGAAAGTGCAGACCTGAGACTTAAACACAACTCTGAATGACCTCCAAGTTCTCTTGCTCTTACTTTCTTACTCCTCCAGGTTGTGTCCCCCCCCGGCCCCCAAAATCTCTGTACTCTTTTACCTTTCCTGACAAGTGTTTTGCCTCTGCCTCCTCCTATTGAGGCAGCTCAGTGGTGGGTAACTAGTGCAGTGAAGACAGAGAAACCTTCCTGTTTTGCATAACACCCCCCCCCCCCCCAAGTCAAAGTCCAGGAACCAGGCATTGCTTCTAAGATGAAGGGGAGTGGTCAGGTGTCAGGATACCCACATCAGGAATTACCATTTTGCCAGAACAGGCCTTGGAGGGTAAGGGCAAATTAGGTTACCCCATGGTGGTTCATGCTCCCAAGAGGCTACACTTGGTGAGTTCCTGGGCAGCTGTGCTATGAGAGAGACCCAGCTCCAAAGACAAACATGGAAATAGAAGTGGTTACTGTCAGCTACAGCGTTGACTTTGAGGGCTCCCCATACTTCCAGTTCCCGTTTGCATGCCATGGGGCAAGGCAGCTGTCTTCCCTGAGTCTGTCCTTTTGTTGTATGCCCTCTGCTGCCTAGGAGAGGTACTGTACTGTAGTCAGCACTGTAGGATGTGGGGACATGGTGGTGTCTAGGTTGACAGGGAACACTGCCTTTCTTTTCCCCAGCCTAATGGGAGAACAGTATAAAGGAGGGTGCTTTATCCATCGCCTTCCCCTTTGCTCATCGGGAAACCTGTAGAAAGCCTGTGTCTTCCTTCAGAGACAGTCAAGTGGGGAGAGTGGGACTGCCTTGTTCTCTGCTCCTGGGGACTAAGAAAAGGGAACACTGAGGTGCACAGATCAGATGGAGACTGGAAAGCAAAGACGGGCAGGGTTAGCCGGAAGAGCCCAGCTCCCTTCACTCCTGCCTCTCCTTTTTGGAACCACATAGTTGCTCTGCCTTATGTCACAGCTGCCTGTGTCTGTAGGAACCGTGTTCATGACTACATTATCAAGCTTCAGTTAGTCTTGCTTTTATTGTCAGTATATAGAGCACAGGGGCGCATTTTAGCTGTGGTCAGTGAGAGCATTCTGCATGCTTGAGGTCATCTTGAAGGTTTTCCACAGCTGCTCAGCCCTGAGGATGAGCTGGACCTGGTGCTGTTTAGACTTCCTTGGGAGAGTCTAGACCTCGGGCTGACACTGTACCTTGCCCAAGAGCTTTTGGAAGAACGTTAGACATTCTTAGAAGTACTGTGCCAGTTCTTTCAGCCACCCAAATCTAATGTCTACCATTAAAGAATTTTAGACCCAGACACCAAACACACTGTTTATGTGCAGGCATGTAATGTGTTTGCAAGATTCTTCAGTGGGAAGAAAAGTCAGTGCTGCCTTTCTTAATGGGGGCCCAAGAGAAGGATTTGGGTCTACTCTAGGCTGGGGAGTAGGAAAGAAGGTGACTTGTCACATCCTGGAGGCATGATCCATCTTCCAGTATTGCTACTGGGTTTGCTTCACTGCCTGTGTCCTTGTGGGCCCTCCTGTGGCTCGCCCAGTCTTTAGGAATACAGAGTGTTGCTGTCCTCGGTCTCCGAGGGGTGAGGAAGGGGATATGCCATGCTGCATCTCGAGGCAGTCTGCGGCCTTCCCTGACTCTGTCCACAGAGTTGTTGTGGCACTAGGGACCCAGTCCAAGGTCTTGCTCATCCTGCGAGCAGCTGGCCTCTGGTCTATGCAGCCCAGCTTCTCATCTCTTTAACTCGGGTGGGGGTGTGGTTTGTGACTATTCGGAAGTGTTAGCCAGTGTCAGAGTTGTTGAAGGGGTGTTGACTCAAATGTAAAGCTGAATTCTACCTGTCGAAGCTGCTTCCTTAGAAAACCTCCTATGTGGTGCTGCTGTTAGAAGATTGTGCAAATGAATTTAATAGCTTTAATAGAATTTAATAGGTTCTCTGTGTATATAGGCCTTTGCTGTCTTTAAATATTTTCTCAAAAAACCTTTGTTTTTAATATATCCAAACAAAATTATTTTAAAAATTGATACTTACTAAAATTTTGGATAGGGAAAAGAAGTTGAATGCTGAGAAAAGAAAGTTACTATTGATTAAGTATCTGATTGTGGGGAAAATGTTCCATCAGGACAAGTGAATCTTCATTTAGGAAACCATGTACGTGTATGTGTACGTGTGTGTGTGTGTGTGTGTGTGTGTGTGTGTGTGTGTGTGTGTGTGCTCCTTATGGCCTATACCACCATGCCCTGCACCACCATGCTCTGCCCTTTTCTCTCTTTCTGTAGAAATATGGAATGTGTCAGAACTTGTGTGCCATCCGTGCACAGGGCCAGGCTAATCTTGTTTGTAGATTCCAACTTTTAGTTCACGTGCGGCTGCTGAAACGAGCAGCTGCAAGATCTTTGAAGTTACTTTAGTAACGAATACAGCTGTTTTGGTAAACTTCCCTAGAAGTGTTGTGACTTTCAGGCGGTAAATGTTTTTTATCTGTTCAGGAAGGTGAATCTTCTGGAAAGAGGAAAGCAGACGACGACGATAAAGCAAATAAAAGGCATAAGAAGTATGTGATCAGCGATGAAGAGGAGGAAGAGGATGACTGAGTTGAAACTGTGAATGCATTTTATATATTTATTGTACAGCTTGTCTATAAATATGATGTAAACATGGGTTATTTTGATTGAGATTAATTGATCTGTGTTTGTGAAATTTTAATTGTAATAAAACATTTAAGGCAAGTCCTTATGCCTAAAAGAACCGCTTTTTGCAGAAAAGATAATTAAAAAAGCAAGCTGACTTTGCAAGCATCTTGCTCCTTGCCACCCGTTCTCTCATTCCACACAAAGATTGGTTTCCACAAAGATTTGGTCTGCCCTAAGAGGACTACATGGTGGTTGGCTTCAAATGGTGTAACCTGGGCTGGAAAGATGGCTCAGCAGCAAAGGAGCATGACAAAAGCAGTAATGACTCTCCCCAGCCTTATGGGCAGTTCGTAGGACTGAAATGAAGGTGGATGCAGGGCCATACTTCTTCCAGATCAAGACTCACTACCCACAGGGCAAAGTTAAGTCCAATACAACCTCATTTTAACTGCTGATTTTTGCAAAAACCTATCCCTAGTAAGGTTACACTCTCAGATTCTGTGTGTGGGGTTACAGTTCATCCTGCTTGAGTAGTTACAGTAAGTCATGAATACTTTGGTAAAAAAAAAAAAAAGTGTTCTTCTATCTGCATGTACACCTGTGTGCCAGAAGAGGGCATCAGATCCCATTACAGAAGGTTGTGGGTCACCATGTGGTTGCTGGGAATTGAGCTCAGGACCTCTGGAAGAGCAGTCAGTGATCTTAACTGCTAAGCCATCTCTCCAGCCCCTAATTTTGATCTTTAAAAAATACTGCTTTATAGGAGCTGAGGTGTAGCTCCAAGATTAGATTATATGGTACCCACCCCCCCCCCTTTTTTTTTTGAAGAAAAATCCCAAATCATCATCCCACCCCTTTCCTAACTTAGAATTTAAGTTCCGGTGTATTTCGTGGCTGAGTTGAAACTCCTGTACCTGACTTATGAGCCCTTCCTTTGCCTCCATCCTTCCCAACGCAGTTGTGTGGATTCCCTTACTATTAGACACTTGGGTGTCAGTTGTCAGCCTCTGTCTCTAAGCCCATCCATTTTTGTGAGGTTGTGCTCATCCTTGACAGCCAGCCTGTTGGGGGCGCTATTGGGAGACTGGAAGGCTGGATAGCAGAGAGGGGTTAGCTCCTTCCTGTTTGCTCCTGGGCCCTTCAGGGGGCTTCCTATTAGAGTTTCTGTGAGGGGTCCACCTGCAGTTGAGGTCAGGAGAGGCAGTTCCTTCCCACAGCAGCCGAGTCCAGTGTGAAGCCTGAGGCAGAGCCACCCTCAGTGTACCCCAGGGTGGCCTGGACAGGGGGCAGCTGCTTTCCTCAGGTATGAGGGGGTCTTTTGGGATATCTGTACTTTTTTGAGACAGTCTCACTTTGTAGTCCTCACAGACTGAAGTTACCCTAGAGGCTCTCCTATTTCAGCCTCCTGAGCTTTGGGATTACAGACACGTACTAACCATGCCTGGCTCCTCAGGGTTACTCTCTTGATGTGTTTTAAGTTTATTTCTGTGGGGTGGGGAAGGGTTTTTTTTTTTTTTTTTTTTTTTTTTTTTTTTTTTTTTCCGAGACAGAGTTTCTCTGTGAAACCCTGGCTGTTCGAGAATTCGCTCTGTAGACCAGGCTGGCCTGAAACTCAGAGACCTACCTGCTTCTAGGCTGTTAGTAGTTTTATTTTCTTTGAGACAAAGTCTTATTCTATGGCCTAGGATGCATTCTAACTCCACAGTAATCCTCCTGTCTTTGTCTCCCAAATGCTGGGATTACAGGTGTGAGCCACTTTATTTACTTGGCTAAATATTTAAGTTCTAATAATTCTATCTTCCCTGCATTTTCTCAGGTCTGGATTTGAAAGTTCTCTGTATTTGGCTCTGTTTCTAATTAAAATTCTATTTTTATTTATAGTAGCCTAGCAAACAACTTTAAGCCTAATTGTAATTTTAAATGTATTAGATTTTATTTGCTTTTAAATTTTATTTGTTTATTTGGGCAGTGTTTTGCTGTATAGCCTAGGCTGTCTTTGAACTTAGTTTTTTTTTTTGGGGGGGGGGTGTATTTATTTCATGCATGTGGGTACACTGTTGCTGTCTTCAGACACACCAGAAGAGGGCATTAGATCCCTTTACAGATGGCTGTGAGCCACCATGTGGTTGCTGGGAATTGAACTCAGGGCCTCTGGAAGAGCAGCCAGTGCTCTAACCACTGAGCCATCTCACCAGCCGCTCTTTTCTTTAAGACAGTTCTTAGTGTGTAGCCTAGACTCAGGTATGCTACCATGTCTGGTTTGCTGAAACATTTTAAGAAAGAAAACAATTTAGGAAATGATTATAACATTTTTACATTTTTTTCTGTAGTAATAAAATACTAGAAAATTACTTTAAAATGTTTATCACAATTCTGCCATGGTAACTGGTTAGGGCTTATGTTTTGTATATCTAGCTATCAAACCCGATGGAGCTTCTTGCTCCCAGGATTTCTTTGTTTGCTTGTTTTGTTTTTTGTTGTTGTTTTGAGATAGTTTCTCTGTGTAGCCCTGACTGTTCTGGGATTAAAGGCTTGTGCTACCATGCCCAGTTTTTAATTTTTTTTATTTTATTTAATTTTTTAAAGGCTTTTTAACTACCAATTTGGTTTCCTTAATAGAGATAAGGCTGTTTTGATTATTTCTTCTTTAGTAAATTTTGGTGGTGTGTAATTATCAAGTAACTGAATTATTTGCTTAAGCTGCTGAATTTATTTGCACTATTCCCGTTACTTTGAATAACTACATCTCGTGGTATAGCCCTCTTTTACTCAAGGTGTTTGTCATTTGTGTCTTCTTGGTCTTTCAGTAGGGCCACTAAGATGGCTCAGTGACTAAGGATGCTTGGTGCCGTGTCTGATGACCTCAGTTTGGTTCCCGGAAGCCACACAGTAGGCAAGAACTAACTCCTGCAAGTTGTCCTTTGACCTCCACAATATGTACACATAGATGAATGCTAGAAACTTGTATTTAAAATCTAGGTTATGTTTCTGGGCTAGGATTTGTTTTGCTTTATTGGCAAGCTGTTAAACTATTTACTGTTTCAGGATGCTGGTCTTCATGTGCACAGGTAATTAGTGTAAGTATAAAGTAGTCTTGTTCAGTCATGGGCTATAGCATTGCTTTCCAGGGTTGTTGAGGGCCTATAGAAGAAACGCTGGGATGGCGGGAACCTGGAGAATGTCATTATCTGGTCTGTGATTATAACAACAGAGTTAAAAGTCAGGTGGCCAGTACATCCTATGAATGTGGAGGACTCAAGTGTCCTCGTTAAGTGTCCTAAGACTGTATGAGGCCATTAGGGATCCTGGAGACTAAAGGGAATGGGAAAAGATACAGGAAACGAGGGGAGGAAGTGCTTCTTGGATGACTGTTCAGTGTCTTTGCTGTGTGACCTAGTATCCCAGTACACAACAGCTTAGAACAGTACAGGAATTTCTCACTCAGATCCTTGGACTCAGGAACTGGGAAATGGCTTAGCTGTGAGGTCTGGCTCAGGCTCCCACAGGGCTGCACTCTCTGAAGGCCTGTCTGCTGCTGAAAGATCTGTTTCCGAGCTAACTTCTACAACTGCTTTTCATCACGTGGGTGGGAGTCCCCGAAGGCAGAGTGTGTGTTTTCATAATCAGAGTAGCTGCTTCCCTCCCAGTGAGTGATCCAAGGGAAACTAGTAAGGCAGAAAAACCACAGCATTATTCATAGTGAGGTGATAGTTTGCTGATCCCTCAGACAAGCTATGACCGACAGGACATGAGAAAGCGTCACCGTCAGTGGACTCACTAGAACCGAAAAAGTTTTGTTTTTGAAACAGGGTCTCATGTAGTCCAGGCTAGCCCTAACTCCCTTTCTACTTCCTAAACGCTGGAATCACCACCATGCGTGGTGTGTACCATCATGCCTAGCTCTCTGGGAGCCTTCCTCTGGCTGGTTATCCTGGTAACTTCGCCTCCCTCCTTCTCTGAAGACACTCTGGTGAAGGTGCTTAAGGCCAGGCTTGAGCAGCCAGCTTGAGATGGTTTGGTATAGATTTGGTTTATGAATGTTTATGTTGGGAATGTGTTGAGGAACTAAATAAAGAATGTCAGTTAAGGGGCTGGAGGGGCAGGGGGGAACATGGTCTTGCAGAAGACTCAAGTTCAGTTCCCAGTCCCATGGTAGGCAGCTCATAACCACCTGTATGTAACTCCACCTCCAGGGTATCTCACTCCCATCTGACTTCTGCCTCGGTGGGTACCTACACTCCGTATACATACCACCCTCCCCCATGTACATAGTTAAAAATGAAAAATAACTTTAGGTAGACCAATAATGTATATTCCTTCAACACTGAAGATTATATAGTGGGACATGGACCTGTTTGGAGATATAGATGACATTTCCTCAGAGAGCAATGAGGACCAGCAAGCATCTGTTCCAAGACAGCCTGTTGTGAGTACAACCACCAATCGCGACTGATGACAGGATTGAAAGCCAAGAGAAAAGATTCTGAGGAGGATGAGTCTCTCATGTTGAGAGGGGATGTGTTCAAAGAAGGCTAATGTAGTGACATTCTTAGCTGAATTAGGCATTTGGGGAAATAATTAGAGGGCACAGGAGGAACCATTAGAATGAGGCCAATACCAAACTCTAGGGGCAGGATGTGGGACTGTTACCATGAACACCTTTGAGTTAGAAGGTATTTCTTTATCCACACTTCCACTGTGCCACGGGGGCAATGTTGCTATCCTTTTCTGGTTTTAGTAGTTACTTAGTAATGATGGGTTGAATTATTTATGCTCCTTAATGTCTTTTGCAAAATAGAAAAATAGATATGCCAACAAAATATGTTCAGGTTAATATATCTTATTCCTCCATGGAATTTATTGTTGCTCCTTTTCCTTTTGAGTGTGGTTGGAGTGATGTTTTAAGGAGAGACTTGGGGGAAGGAATGGCTGTCCCTAAAGTGTGTATGACATAACTTCCTTTCAGACCTGTGTCTGCCACATGCAGAGCAGAGCTGGAACCATTGTCCTGTCTCTTCACGCTCTCCCATTCTGATCCCTTCCAGACACCGAGCAGAGCTGGAACATTTGGAGTGCCTCAGAACCAGCAGGTGGAACGCCGCATCTCAGAAATCAGAGTGAGAATTGCAGTTCCCAGCATCAACTCTGACTTGGGAAATGAATTGTATTTTGTTAAACTACCCAGATTTCTCAGGATAGAACCCAAGTAAGAGAACTGAATAAAAGGTTCAAGAGATTGAACAAAAAGAACTGAATGAAATGTAATTCATGTGTCATGAGTTGACTAATCATCAGGTGACTGAGAACAAGAGAAGGATAAGGTGCTGCAGAGAATTAGAAGGCCAGTGTCCCCTTAGCCTTTGGGGCTCTGCTAGAAGTGAGCAGGTGTCATGTCAGAGAAATCACAGGTGTTCAGTAAAAATGACAGGGAATCTTGACCAGATGACTTTGAGAACAAAATAGTGTTGGCTTTTCCTGCTCGCTAAGGCACACAGGTACAAACTCCAGGGGGGGTTTAATTCCTGAACTAAACAGAGATCTCAGTTTTTAATTCGTTGTTAGTTTTTATTTATTCTTTAAAAATATAAGAATGTCATGTCTAGATATTGCCTAATTAAGCTACTTTGGGGGGTGGGGAGGCAGTGTCTCACTGTGAAGCCCTGGATGGCCTGGAACTCCATAGACTCGGCTGGCTTCGAGCTCGGCTGGTCCGAGGACACTTTCAAAGCAGTTCATTGGGTTCACAGCTCTTCAAACAGGAGTCAGAGGTCTTGGTTTTCTTAGGATATGGATAGAGTAGGTTACTACCTATGTTTTATAGGATATATTTATAATTATAAGATGTGCTTCTTCAACAAGCTTGAATTACAAACAATGTTTGGATTTCATTTCCAGAAGGTTTTTTTTTTAACATTTATGATTATGTGCCTGGTGCCCACAGAGGCCAGAAGAGAGCATGAGACAGTTGTGAGCTGTCATGTGGGTCCTCTGGAAGACCAGCCGTGCTCTTAGCTGCTGAGCCATCTCTCCACCCCCTAGAAGTTTGCTTTAAAAACAAGTTTCCACGAAGTAGTCATTGGCATACTTCCTGAAGGTTTTCACAGATATATAATGATATATATATGTTTTCAGCTGTGATATAATGTTCTAGAGAAGATGTGTTTATAGTTAGTCAATCACTAATTATGACTAATGTGGCAAAAAAATTTTAGACCATTTGATCCTCAGCATTATGAAGATGAATTTGAAGATGAGAAAGTGCTCTATGAGGAAGACAAAACCAGGTTAAGATTAAAGGTACTGTGCCATCTTCTCCTCTCCTCAGCCTCCGAGTAGCTGTGGCCACAGGATGCACTACCATGCTGGCTGAGTTCTTCCTCACATTGTTTCTCAGATATGTCTAATTCATGAGTGGGAGTGCTTTGACTGCATGTATGTGTGGCACGTGTGTGCGTGGTACCTTCAGAGGTTGGAAGAGGGCATCCTAATTCGCTAGAACTGGAATCTGTGGATAGGTGTGAGTCACCCTGTGGATCCTGGGAACCAAACCTGGATGCTCTGGAAGAGTAACAAGTGCTCTCAATCGTGGGCTATCTCTCTGTTCCCCTGACTGTTCCTTTAGACAGTAAACAGAGGGATGAGCATGTGAGACCAGAGCTTAAGAACACCCCTAACGTTTCCTGCTTACTCAACAAATGGCACTAGAACACAGAAGTAAGCAGCCTTTCCAGATATTTTAGGAGAGTAAGCACACACCTTTCTCTCTCCTTTAGAATTGACACTTTTCTAATGTTTTCAGCTTTTACTTTGTGTTTCTTCGACACAGGGGTTCTCTGTGTTGTGTAGACCAGGTTGGCCTGCCTCTGCCTCCGAGTGCTGGGATTAAAGGTGTGCACTAGCCCAGTCTCAGTTTTAACTTAAATTTAACCTTTATTATAATATAGGTATAAACAGTGGAAGGTGTGTACCTACCTCCACACTTCCTGCCAGACATGTCCCAGCAACCTCCCATCACAGGACTGTCTCCATGGAGACTGTACAGCAGCAGACCTTGCCAATAGGGGATTTCTCTTTAGAAAGTTGGGATGACGAGGGACTACCATTGTTCACACAAGGATGGCAACACTGGACATGGGTCACTTTTAGTGGTCTTTTGTGACTTTCAGTTCTCTACTTCATAGATAAATTTGGATTCAAACAGAACTATGTATAGGTCTCAGATTTCAATTTGCTGCTAATTGTTTTATTATTCTTCAGGATGATGATGATGATGATGATGATGATGATTGTGTCTGTCTGTGTCTATAGACCGTGTGTGTGTGTGTGTGTGTGTGTGTGTGTGTGTGTGTGTGTGTGTGTCTGTAAAGTCCAGAAGAAGGTATTAGTTTCCCTGGAGCTAGCATTATAGATGGTTGTGAGCTGTCTAACATGGGTGTTGGGAACTGAACCCAGTCCTCTGAAAAGCAACAAATGCTCTTAATTGCTAAGCCACCTCTCCAGCTCCTAGTTATTTAGTCTTTAAAAATTTATTTTAAACTGACATGTCTGGAGTGTTTCTCATTAGACTAAGAAACCCTTTTTTTCTTTAAAAAATTAATTTGTGTGTGCAGGAACATGCATGTGTATGTGCATATGGGTCAAACAATGTGCAGAAGTCCTCCCATCACATGGATGTGGGGAGTCAACTCAGGTAGTCAGGCTTGGCAGCAAGCACCTTTGTCCAGTGGCTCATGTCACTGGCCCTGAGAATTCCCTCCCCCCTTTTTGGAAAAGAATTCATTTATTTATTGATATATTTATTCTCTCATACATTACACCCCTTCCTTCCACCATTCCTAGTCCTCCCCCAAACTCCCCTCTCCCCAAGACCTACTCTTCCTCCCAGGAGTTATAAGACCAGGCACAGACCCTCATGTCAAGGGTGGCTAACGAGGCCATCCAGTAGGAGGAGAAAGGTCCACAGCCCATGAGGGTCAGCAACCCCGTTACTCCACTGTTAGGAGTCCCACAGAATACCGAGCCGTACAACCATAATTAAATGCAAAGGACCCAGTTCAGACCCATACAGGGTTCATGATGGTCAGTTCAGTCTCTGTGAGCTCCTATGAGCACTGCTTAGTTCATTCTGTGGGCAGTGTTCCCTAAGAGACACTTTTAAAGCTCCACCCTCTGCCCCCACTGGGCCCACAGTCCTTCCAAGAAACTGTGTGTGTGTGTGTTGGGAATAGAACTGGAAACCTCATATACTCTAGGCAAGTGCTCTACCACTATACTGTATCCTCAGTTGAGGTGTTGATTTTGGCTCCTTACCTTGTGTAGACTAACCTGCTATCCTGTGGCACTCTTAGCTGTGGTTACAGGCAGCATCCTACTTTCCTGTCACCCATCAACAGTTCTTGGTGTATGATTCTGCATTATTTGAGAAACAGCACGTAGCTAGGTAAACTGGTCGTCTAATACCTTTTTATTTTGAACCAGGTGGAAAATACCATCCGCTGGAGGATACGCCAGGATCAAGAAGGTTCTAAAATTAAAGAGAGCAATGCTCGGATAGTCAGGTGGTCAGATGGAAGGCAAGTGTTGGAGCACCTGAGGGAGGCCTAGATACGTTGACATTTTCTGTGTAGGACTTAAGGATTGGGGAAGTCTGGGCCGCTGCTTTCTCCTAGGAAACTTGATGAGATAAGCGTTAGGGCCTTACAGCTGAGCTAGTGCACAGCCTAAACCTGCTCGATTGTATCAGCTAAAGGCTAGCCTTTGAGATATCAGGGCAACTGGAAACCACCTGCCTGCTTTGGCATTGCTTCATGTTTGCAAGGCAACAACTGAGCCCCTAAACCGAAATTGTTGAGAGTCCATTTCAGTTTACTAATTTAAAGATATAGATGGGAAGCTATTTATTTATAAGTTACTTTTCTATTGCTCTGATAAAAATGCAGCTTGTAGAGAGGGTTTATTTGGACTTCCAGGGGTATAAGAATGGGTCATGGGAATTGTGGCAATGTGCAGCCAGTGTGGTGGCCGTCACCTCTCTCCCGCCACGCAGGAGAGTGCGCCAACTGGGATTGGCAGTGGCTCTGAAACCTCAGAACCCACACCCAGTGACAGACTTCCTCAGCAAGGCCACACCTCCTAAGCCCACCCAAACATCAGTGATTGCGGACCTAGTACTCAAACCTCCCACCACATAGGGCAGCATTCTTATTTAAACCACCACAAAGAGAACAGATTTCCGTTTTTCTAAGACAGTCTCACCTCCTGTGGTACAGCACACCTTTGGTCCGAGCACAGGGGAGGGAAAGGCAGGCTGAGCTCTATAAAGCAGTAGTCAGCCTGCCTTACACACTGATTTCCAGGCCACCCAAGGTACGTAACCTCAAACAGAGACAGGGGCACATAGCCCATCCTGGCCCAGAACTCACTTCACAGCTGACTCTGAGCTGTGGCCTTTAAGCTCCTGATCCTCTTGCTCCACCTCCTAAGCACTAGGATGACCAGCAAACATCCCCTGCCCAGTTGATGTGAGGACAGGATCCTGTGCCACTAAACATCCTAATACCTCACTGTTACCCCTTTCCAGCATGTCCCTGCATTTAGGCAAGGAAGTGTTCGATATCTACAAAACCCCACTGCAGGACAATCAAAACCAACTGTTTATACGGGAAGATACTGGTCTCCGTGGACAGGCCGTCTTTAAATCCAGACTTACCTTTAGGTAACTTTGTTGTTGTTTTTCCAGACAGGGTTTCTTTGTGTAGCGCTGGCTGTCCTGCAACTCTGTAGACCAGGCTGGCCTCAAACTCACAGAGATCAGCCTGCCTCTGTTTGCCTGGGAATAAAGGCGTGTGCCATCACCACCCGGCCCTTTAGGTAACTTTTAACATGCACATACACGTTGGTGCTTGCAAGAGCAAAGCAGAGCTGTGATTCGGAAAGCCTGCACCTTCTCCGACATCATTCCATAGTACAACTCACCAACAGGCTCATCTGGGCCGTGGATGACAAGTGTCTAAAGTTAACTATAGGCTTCTCAGGGAAATACTCATGTTATAGAAACTTACAAGGGACTGGTAGATGGCCTGTCACTGGTCAGTGCTCCTGGGAAAGGCTTGCCATCGGAACTTGCTGTCTGCTCTTTAGTGAAACTGACCCAAAGAAGCTAAACTATCAACAGTGTGGTGCTGGGGCAGCAACAGGTGTGGCCTAAGTACATGGGCCCAGCTCCGCTGGCTTCAGTGGGTGGTATTTTGGTCCTTTGTGAACACCGTCCCCTTTAGGACACAGATGTCAGTAGGATCCAGTTGTCCTTAAGAGCAGTACAGCACTTTCCATGACTGTGGGCACATGCTTCCTTTGAAGATGCTTTAGTATTTTAAAATCAGATTGTGGGCATGGTCGTATAACTTCGTAAAAAAAAAATATATAGGTTCTGTAGTCTTGAGGATCTCAGTCTCACTGTAATGTGCATGTCACATGTATAGATGTTTTTCAGAAGCATCCTGAAACATGTCCGTTTCTGTTTTTGCTTTACCACTTGCTCTGAGCTGCAGTGGGGTGTTTCTTCAGGTCCTTCATGTCAGGACCCCAGCTGAGCGCTGTCTTCCCATACTCCAGAAGACTTACAGTTTCTGGGAGTCTTGCAGTGTAACCCAGGCTGGCTTTGAACTCTGCAGCCAGCCACCTCAAGCTTGCAATCCTCCTGCCTTGTTTCCCTGCTGAGACTCATGCCTGGCTGAGCTGTTGAGGCTCTTCCTGCCACTGTGCTTCACTTTGGTTTTGAAACAGGATCACACGCTTGGCTTCCTACATTTTAAAACCATTCTTCTGCTCTGAGTGAAGGGAACAACTCAGTTCTCAAAATGTTCCTGCGCTAGCCTGTTCCACCCTTGTCTGTGATTATAGGTGGGGTATTCTTTGTAAAAACACTTCATGCAGCCACCTGCCTCCCTCTTGCAGCCTGGGTCAGTCCAACCCACTTTTCCTGAGCAGTGAACAGATGGACCAGAACCATCATCTTGCTGTTTCCTCTGCCTAGTATGAGGCCATCACTACCCCATGGGCGGGTTTGATGTTTTTGACAAACGTGAGACAGATATTTTCTGTTCATTTCCCGGCAGACCTCACTGTACAGACAGCGCCACATATAAAAAGATGGCCCTTTCATTTGGGAACAGAAGTTCAAAGACACAGGTTAGACTCCTCCCGATGGCTGGTCGTGATCCTGAGTGGCCACACCCAGATTTGATCAAGGTATATTACTCTGTGTGTGTGTGTGTGTGTGTGTGTGTGTGTGTTTGTTTGTGCGCGCGCATGCGTGTGTGTGTGTGTGTGAGAGAGAGAGAGAGAGAGAGAGAGAGAGAGAGATGGGCAGGAGTGTTCATTCCATAGTGGCATTCCATAATGTGTGCAGGCCAGAGGACAATTTTCAGGAGTTTGTTATTTTCCTCATCGTGGGCTCTGGGGGTTAAATTCATGTGATCAGATTAGCGCAGCAAGCTTTGACCCATTGAGACTCCCTGATGGCCCATTATTATTATCAATTATTATCCATTATTATTGTTGCTATTTTATTTGTTGGGAGTGCTGGGATGCAGCCCCTCTCCTGCCTGTAGTTACACTCACCACTGCCAGTGACTGCAGTAGGATTACGGAGTTCGCTCTCATCTCTAGGTGACACCACAGAAACCCTTCCAACATTAGAAAACCATCTTAGAAAAAACTACAGCCAAGTTTGGTAGCAGAATGCTTTCCCTCAAGTGCATACAGCCTTGGATTGGATTCCTGGTACCACAAGAAATAAAAAGACTGTAGAGCCCTCTGCCTTGTTTGGCACTGGCTCAGCTCTTAGCTCCTAAGTGTGGCATGCTGGGCAGGTCTAAGGACATGACAAGCTCCTCAGCCTGCTGTGGGAGCGGGATGTGTGATTTGCATTGAAGGCTATACTAGCAATGTCTGGGAAGCATGGGTCAAGCCTCAGCTCCTCAGGTGTCTGCAGCTTCGGGATGAGCACAGGCAGCTTTTACTGCCCAGAGGGTCACGCCAGAGGGCTTCTCAGGCTGCCACTCAAGAGCTGTGACATCATCAGAGATGTACATAGCTCCCAGGTGTACACACACACACACACACACTGATCAGGGTGGTGCCAGTCCTCCCTGATTCCCACTTGTGTGTTGCCTTTACCCCACCAAACCACCTGCTCTGTGGGCTTGTGGCAACTGTGGTAGAAGGCACATATATCAGATGGCTTTAAGCGTGGGTTTGAATGGGCACAGAGTAGCTGGCTCCCTTTTCCTTTTCTCTCCTTTCCCTCTTCTGTTGGAAAGATTTTCACCACATTGCACGTACTGTTCTTGGTCTTGGACTCCTGGTTTGAGATATCCTCCTGCCTCAGGTGCATGCTACCACATCCTGCTGGAAGTAGTTCATTTTTTTAAGTTGAAAATACCCCTTAAAAAAAAAAAAGACTCATTTATTTACTGAGTACACTGTGGCCATCCTCAGAACCAGCAGAGGACATCAGATCCCATTCCAAATGGTTGTGAGCCACCATGTGGTTGCTGGAATTGAACTCAGGACCTCTGGAAGAGTAGCCACTGAGCCATTTCTCCAGCCCCAGCCTTTTTTTTTTTTTTTAAGATGCAGAAAAAAGAACTGAGGGTATCTACTCCCCAGAAAGTCCGTCTGCAGAGGAAGAACCAGAGGCAGAAGAAACAGCAGCGTTCAGGTCCAAGTTCCACCATCCAGAAGCCTAAGCATGATGTAGAGGAGGTGGGAAGAGATGAAGAAGGCAAGACCCCCAGCGTGGTTGCCACTCAAAGCTGTTACCAGGGCGCAGCCCACAGTAAGTCAGCACAGCTGCCACCTCACTGTAGACAGGCCTGGTCTCACGCTGGCGAGATCTTCACCTACTAGTATTATTTCCTGACGACAGTAGAATGCACACCCTCTTCTGTTTTGCTTTGGCTAGGGCCACTCACCATAGAAAAGGTTAATTGAAAATAAGACCTCTCCAGAAAACATAAAACCTGTTTAACATGTGGTATGTACTGTGGCGGCAAATGTATGTATTAGCACAATTAAGAACTCAGTATTTGAACCTTATTACTTTTAAAGATATTATGAACAACAGCTGGACGTGGTGGTGTGAGCTTGCCTTTAGCACTGTGGAGGCTGAGGCAGGAGGATTTCAAGTTTGAGGCTAGTCTGGGTGGGCTGCTACTTAACAAATTCTAGGTAAGCCAGGGTAGATTATGTCAAAACAAAATAAAACAGAGCAATATAACCAAACAAAAGCCAACAAATGAAACCCACATGGTAATGTGTTTCTCAGGTTCCTGGGCACTTAATAGCGCAACCCAAGAATGTCTCAAGCTGTCTTCAGTTCATGTGAAAGACTTAAATAAAAAAGGAGAGTGCTGGAGCAATGGTTCATCAGTTAAGTACACTGGCTGCTCTTCCAGAGGTCCTGAGTTCAGTTCTCAGCAACCACATGGTGGCTCACATCCATCTGTAATGGGATCTGATGCCCTCTTCTGGTGTCTGAAGACAGTGTACTCATATATACTCATACACATAAAATAAGTAAATAAATGTTAAAAAAAAAGACCCCCTCCCCCAAACAGAATGCTAATACCATACTTCTTAAGGAAAAGCACAGTGGGGAGTGACAATATTCAACGTAAGATTCAGGAATAAGTCTTCATCTGTGAAGGCTTTCGGGAAAAGCCACCAGTGTCGGAATGTGCTGAGAGTAATCAGGCAGGCTGACCAGGCCTGCAGGGGGCAGTGTACTGGGCTCACACCAGCAGAGACTTGTTTAGGGAAGACAGCAAGAGTCCTCGAAACCTGGGTAAGATGGCAGGAGCTCACATAGCAGTTAAGACAGACAGAGCTGGTTTTCACCCAAGGAAGGAGGTACCAATTGTAGGGACCTGATGGTGTTATCACGTCCCGACAGTGATGGCACCAGATCTGTACAGAAAGCTCCACAGCCGTTCTAATGGTTGTGGTCCTCTGTAGTGTGCTGGAAAATAGTTGGGAAGGAAGACAAGGGTTAATCAGGGGCGATCATGGAAATTACAACTCAGGGTGGCTGCAGCCAGGTAAAGGTGGGTCCCACCGAAGGTCAACCCCACTCCTAAAATCCCTTTGTTTTCAGAGAACCAAGCAATCGTGTCTTGTTCAGACTGCCGTCATGAGGGACGGGAAGAACAAACCAGAGGATTACTCAAAGCAAAGCGACTCAGGAGTGACCGAGGTAGGTAAGCTATGTTTATTCAATTCTAGGGTGACCTTGGGTCCACAAGCTAGCTCACAGATCAGGAGCACAGTTCGCTGACTCCCAGTGAGAAGCTTGGAGGGGTAGGGCCTGGGAGGCCACAAAGATCCTGAAGAATGAACAGAAGCTTTGGAAAGGTGTGGCCAGGGTGAGGCTTTTCAGCTACACAGGAAGTATAGGCAGGATACAGGACCCAAGACATCAACGTTCATCTAGAGATGATGTTTGGATAGAAGAGCAAGTGAAGGCGGCTTCAGTCTGTGCTGTTTCTCACCGATTTCTGGCCTCCCTTTCTCTTGTAAGATCACAGAGCAAAGACACTTTAGGTCATAATTATATGAGCATTCCTATCACTCCTGGGAAGTCACTGTCTTCCTAGCATTTAGCAAGCCCTGTGTTCCCGAGTAGGGATAGGCATTGCAGTTGCATTAATGCTTAATTAGTGTTGACTTGTCAATCCATTTTAATGTGTATATGATGTGTATATAACAAGTTTAAAACATACATAAGTGTTCTGAAAATTTAGTCTAAGATTTTTTAAAAATTTATGAGCGGCTTCCTTGCACATATACCACACGCACACAGTGCCTGTGGAGTCCAGAAGACAATGATGGAACACTCTCTACCCCCAAACAGAGTGACAGGTGGTTTTGAGCTACCATCTGGGTCCTGGGAACTAACCTGAGTTCTCTCCAAGAACCATCTCTCCAGCCTCTCAAATCAGACTTAAAAAATGCCACA
This sequence comes from Micromys minutus, assembly GCF_963924665.1. Classification (NCBI taxonomy): domain Eukaryota; kingdom Metazoa; phylum Chordata; class Mammalia; order Rodentia; family Muridae; genus Micromys; species Micromys minutus. The sequence goes on from NC_137956.1 coordinate 8,994,516, forward strand.
CTGAATGAAGTGTCCCTCCTACCATGACAGGCACCCAGGGCAGCCAGGTCCTAGGGGTCTGTCTTCCCAGAGGAAGTGCTATGAATTGAACACAGGTCTCTGGCAGATTTCTCCCGTCACTTCAGAACTAGTTTGGACAAAGCTGCCAGAGATGCCTTATACTGAATTCTATAACCCGTCCTTCATATTTCTTCAGGAGACAAACCCTCCAGGAGAGGAAGACGGGGGAAGACTGAAGCATAACTGTGCACTGGTGTCTCCACAGCCAAGTTGTTAAATCTCTGTTTTGCTGGGACTGAAATTAGGGCTTTGTGTGTGCTGAACATGCTTCTTACTACTACGGTACATCCCTAGCCCATAAGATCTATCACAGACAGAACAGTTGCTTTGACCTACATGAACCAATTAGTCAGCCATGCAGAACCCCCTAAATTCCATTCTCCTCTCATGTATATATATGCACTATATATTTTTTTGTCTTGTTTTGAAGTGAGCTTTCACCATGTAGCCCTGGCTGTCCAGGAATTCACAAGATCTACCCGCCTCAGCCTCCAGAAGGCTGGGACTGTGTGGCACCACACTTACCCACTTTAAATTTTTATAGCACGATTTTGTGGTTGTTCAGAAAGCATTCAGACTCAGCGAGAATGCCCGGAGGTCCTGAGCTTCAGTTTCAGGCTCAGGGCTCCTGTACATGGTGCTGACCCGGAGCCTCTGATACGAACCTCCAGGCTGACTCTACAGACCATGCAGAAAAGCTTGGCAAAACTGTTTGGCAATTTTGCATTCCGGGGGGGGGGTTTAGCCATACAGACTGCATCCCTGGGCTCTGCAGTTTCGATGGGGATGCCTCAGGGAGCACACGGCGGCACTGTGCAGGCCCAGCACATAGTATTCTAGGCCTCTCACACTCCGGAGAGCTGCAGCTTGGGCTGCATGAATCTCCATGACTCACCATCCTCAGGAGGATAAGCACAGCCATCTTTATTCATAAAACGGTGATTTCAGCCAGGTATGGCTGACTTACAGCTCACGCCTAATTGCAGCATTTGAAAGACTGAGGCAGGAGGACTACTTTGAGTCTGAGCCCAGCCTGCGGCCTTCACTAATGTACTTCAAGTAGATTACTGAATATACTTGAACCAAAAATAATTTCATACGGTTTAATTTATACTCATTCTTGTCTGTCCATAAAACTAAACTGGCATATACAGAAGACATGTTTTGCAGTAAGGCGAAGGACACTGGGTATCAGTCACCCCCACCCCACCCTCAGTCAGCGGAACATGTGATGGACGGACACAGCTGAGCACCGATAAAGAAATGGCTGACTAGAGACCATTTTGCACGGTTCAACATGGGCGTGCAGGCTACAGACCGGGAGGTTCTAACAGACTCAGTGCACCAAGTTAGTCCTAGCGAGGGCTTGCAGACAGCTTCCTGCTGGTCTGACACCACCACGAGCTCCGTGACGAGAGCTCCGTTTGGAGACCTTATACACCACTACTTGCCTTCCAAAGGCCCATCTCCGAATCCCACCACTGCTCCAAGTTAGGGCTTCAGTGTAGGAATTTGGGGAGGATAAAAATGAAGTCCGTAAGGCAGGAAAGAATAGCTCAGGGGAATAAATAAGCTTTATCTTTTACTTCTAAATCAGCTTAGCATGCAAAGCAGGGTTTCCCTGTGGCATCCTCGTACGCGTGGTGTACACTGTCCCCACTCATTCTCCTCACCACAGTAGGCTTGTTCCTGAAGGAGGCTGCAAGGAGCGAATGTCAGATTCCAAAACTAAAGGGATTTTTAAAAAGTCTCAATATAGGATATTTCATGAACTTTAAAAAAGTTATTTCAGTATACAATGTTTAAATAACTATAGTCTTCAAAATATCGTGTCATAAACTGGATGAATAATACTGTTATTTAAATGTCAGAAAATGAATTGCTTTTTTACTTATAAAACATTGAGTGTTTTGGTATGTTAATATTAGAAAAAACTTTAATACCTGACTTCAAAGGACAGAGAAATATACACTGCCAAAAAGATCTACCCAGGCTTCCAACAAAACCAAGACAAATGCGATTCATTCACAAGACTGAGACAAATAAAGCTTTATGTGTGTGCATACTTTGTCTTGTTCTGCCTTCCAAAGGCCCATCTCTGAATCCCATCTGCATCCCGGGGCTCCAGCATGAGGAGACTGGGGGAGGTCACAAAGACTGAGTCCCTAGCAGAAAGGAAAGAGTAGCTGGGGATCATTGCGCTTGTTCTTTTAACAGAGTACAGTGAGGGTTTAGGGTGGCATACAAGGCAGGCAGTGGGGAATCTCGGACTGAGATCCTACTGCCTCAGGCAGCAGGCTGGGATCCAAACCAGCCAGGGCTGAGCTTTGTCATCAGCAGTTCACACACACAAAGCTACTCTATAAACCCCTTCCAACCCCATAACACTAGGTAGAAGGAAAAGGTTAGAGGGGAAAGGGGGTGTAGACTCTTTAGACTACTTCCTGCTGATTAGGGGTATCAAGTTCCTTCGGGCAAGTTCAATCTTGTCTTCAAAATATCTCCAACCAGCAAAATACAGCAATCTAGGAAAAGCAGAAGGGGGGGGGGGTAAGGAGGGCAGGGAGCGAGGGGGGCAGGAGGAGGAGGAAGAGCAGCAGCAGAGATCTGAAGCACCCCATATATCCCACACCCGAGCTAAAAACTGGGCTTCTAAAAAAATGATGTCCTCACTACATTTCTCCCTTTCTGTTTTATGCCATTAGTGAGAAGTTCTAAACAGACATTACCAATGAACCAACTGCTTTTTGGATCAGTTTTCTTTTTCCTATAACCTGTGATTCTTGGCTGCTCTAGTCTGAAAAGGCTTGTGTGGGGCCTTGAGGTGGCAGGTGCCCTATTTTGTTTCCCAACAGTAAGCGTTTACCTCATATGTTCCTTGGACCTGCACTTACTGGTCCAATGGCATCTCTTTCCACAACACCTGGACAACCTGGGAAGCCTAGGTGTTCTTTCAGATAATACATTGCCGATAGAAAGGGCTTGCTTGGTTCTCTGGTGGAAAGTACCGTTAACACACTGGGCATTCAGAGATCTTAAGCTTTTAGTGGCTTGCTCGCAATTTTATTTTAAATGACCAAATTTACTGAAATTGAAGCACTGGGCATGTTGATATCAAAGACCTTGTGCAACTACAGGGAAAGCTAATGGTGGTAATCTCATAACCCCAGGCTGCCCCTCTGGAGGCACAGGTGGTTCCTGGTAGACCCTTTCCCTGAAATCCAGCTGTTTTAGCTTTCCCTGCACGGCCTCCTCCTCCCTGAGGCTGTGGGACTCAGTGCCAGGCTGAGATCTGCTTTCTAGCCCCATTTGCTTCCCTTTCTCATCCTGTGGGAAGCTCCAACCCTCAGCAAGCACCGGGTCTCAGTCCTTTTGGTCCCCCCTTTCCAGCACTACTTGCTTTCTGAGCACTTCCAGCTCGACCCATAACCTCCCCAGTCACACAGACAATTCTGCAACCCTTTGAAGAACATAAGGATGGTGACCTTCTAGTTTTCCCATTTCATCCATTTTTTGTTTCTCCCATTCCTTCATTTCCACTTGCAAATTTTCAAACTTCACAGCCATTCTCATCTTTTTTTGAGACAGAATATAGGAAGAAGAGATAGAAAATCCCTTCTGGGAGCAAAGCAGGGGAGAACCCTTTGGGAGCAAACATCCTGAAATAGAATACCCATTCCTTCATACCCTGCTGTCTCCTCTACTGCATTAGAAACGAGTCTCCTGTTCTGTCTAGCTCATCTGGGTACCACCTGTAGGCATACTTTTTGGCTGCTTTGTTCTTTAACCTGCTACCCTTCACCCCAATCCCCTCCAACTCCCCAACACTAGGTAGGCAAGAAAGGTTAGAGGAGAAATGGGGCGTAGATCTCTTTAGACTACTTCCTGCTGATTAAGAGTTCCGTGGGGCAATGTTTATCTTTGTGTGGACATCCAGTTTCTTCTCATGTTTTTCCTTACGGCCACCTGGCAACCTGCAGCAGCAGCTTCCTCTCTGGGCTCTGGCATTTTATACCCTCTCAAGAGTTCCCATTATTCCACATGTAAAGTATCAGTTGGCAGAATCATGTCCCTGCTAGAGCACGGAGACAAGTCAGCCAGCTGCTGAGGACATTCTGAAGCAGCCGCGTACCACACAGCTAGGATCAGAAGAAAAATATATTTACACAGTATAACTGGGGTTTAACAGAGACCCAAATTCTCACTACATTTGCTGCTGCTTGTTTGGCCCCACGGCATGAAGCAAGGACACCATCTGCAAACTGAATCCCAATCTGCCGGCACTAGGTCTCAGCTCTGCAGCCTTTAGGACCTGAAGTTTTACAGTACATCAAGAATAGTATCTACTAGGCACAAGAGAAGGAAAGCAATGATTGAGATTTCACAGTTCTGGGGGTGGAAACCTGTCTAGTTTTCAGTCTGCCTCCAAGGCAGTACCTGGGATGCTGCATCCTCAGGATCCCAAGGCTGCAGTGACCTATGACAAAAGGTGAAGGACAAGGCCTCACTGTCAGGCCTGTGGTGGCTTGAATATGCTTGGCCTAAGGAGTGGCACTATTAGAAGGTGTGGCCTTGGAGGAAGTGCAGTCATTGTGGGGGTGATCTTTGAGACCCTCCTCTTAGCTGCTTGAAGAGTTAGTCTTCTGTTTGCCTTTGGAACCAGATGTAGAACAGCTCCTCCTGCACCATGCTCTCCCATCTTGATGCCAATGGACTGAACCTCTGAACCTGTAAGCCAGCCCCAATTAAATGTTGTCCTTCTAAGAGTTGCCTTGTGTCTGTTCACAGCAATGAAACCCTAAGATAGGCCCTCTATAAAAGGCATATGTTGCTGGATGACTGGGGAGGAAATGGGGTGTCAATAGCAATACACAAGAGGTCCTATGGTGCCAAGCCTGAGGCAAGACATAAGATACAGTAACACACGGTCCTGTCCTCAGCCACCTCTAACCACTGGAGAAGGTACTGTTTTGAGGGCTACTGAGCAGTTTTTCCCTTAACAAGTCCAATCTGGAGAAACGAGGCTCTTGGCACATGGAGCAACAGCTCTGCCTCATACCAGGACCATGTGGACCAGCTGTAGAGGCTCTTGGGTTTTACTGGAAAGCTTCTGTTGACTGACGTAGAGGGAGCAAGAGGTGAAAGTGTGACGAGGACGAGCAAGACTCACACAATGGGCTCAGTTTTACTTTGGCATAGGGGACTTGTGTTCTCTGAGGTGGAACCAGCTGTTGGATGGTGTGGTAGTCTGAATAGGAATGGCCCCCATAAACTCACACTTGAATGCTTGGCTACCAGGGAGTGGCACTAGGGTGGGCTCAGAACCTCAAGCCAGACCCAGTGTCACCTTCTTCCTGATGCACGCCAATCCAGATGTAGAACTCTCAGCTCCTTCTCCAGTACGGGGCATGCGTGTGTACCGCCATGCTTCCCTCAATGGCAATAATGGACTGAGCCCCTGAATCTCTGAGCCAGCGAGAATGAAATATTTTCCTTTATGAGAGTTCCTGTGGTGATGGTATCTCTTCACAGCAATAGAAACCCTCACCAATACTGCAGAAAGAAAACCCAGACACAGATCTCATTTGTAGAGTAAAAAAAGAGATGAGTATACAGACCCAGATGGTGAACAAAACACACACCACCTTTGCATCACCAGGAGGGCAAGGGCCTTCAGTGCCACAGACGGAAAGGCTAAGGGTGGACACTAGAGTGTGCAGTCTGAAGCTGTCACTAGGCTGCAATTAGTGCTGGCATTCGGGCCTTCTATGAGGTGTGCAGAGTGGTTTAGACTGTACAACCAGCTGCCTTGACCCCTCATAGACTCAAACTGCGTCTCTTAATAACCAAAGATAAGACATCTGAATCATTAGGAGTTATTGACACTTTGTTTATTTAGATGAGAGTGTGGTCAGCTCCTGGAATGAAAACAAGGTAGGAAGAAAACTCCTTAACCTTGTGAAAATTGTAACTGGGTTCTTCAGATTATGGGTTGTAAATACACAAACCGAGGTTTAAAAAGATGTATGCACACTGTGTGTGTGCACCCACACATACAAATACTTAAAGTATTGATGATTTGTTTTTAAACTTGTCTGACTATATAAACTATAATACCTGAAAACTTTTATAGGAATTATTTCTCTGTATCAAAATACTAACAATGTAGAAAAAGGAATAAAGTGGGTGAGGGGGTCTCCTGAACTTGTATGTTACAGTCTATTTTCACCCAGCCTTGAAAGCGGGGGGTTCCTAGGGCCAATTCTTTAGTTACAGAAGGCTTCCTAAAACACATGCAAAACAGAAATATGTGTCATTGATTAAAACGATTTACTTATGAGAGTCTTTTTCCAAGCTAACCTTTAAGGTTGGTCCTTCTAAACTAAACCACAAGGGTAAAGAAAAGTTGAAAATTAATGAAATGTATGTTTACTATAAAATCTGCATATTGTTCCATTTTTGTAATTGTCTGTGTATGTGTGTGCAGGTGCCCACAGAGGGCAGAAGAGGGCACTGTATCTGGAACTGGAGTTCCTGGAGGGGGGAAGCTGCCTGCTGTGGGTTCTAGGAACTGAACCTGGGACCTGTGCAGGAGCAGTCAGTGCTGTTATTTTTTCCAAGACAGGGTTTCTCTGTAGAACTTGCTCTGTAGAACAGACTAGCCTCAAACTCAAGAGACCTGCCTGCTTCTGTCTCCCGAGTGCTGGGATTAAAGGTGTGCACCACCACCGCTGGGGGCAGCCATTCTCTTAATGATGGAGACATCTCTCTAGCCTCAGGCTTGCTTTTACAGGGAAGCACTCATGGAACCAAATAATAGTGTAGTAAAGTAAACATGACATCAACCGAAGCGACCTGTGAGAGGTGATGAAACAGACCAAGAAGTTACATCTGTGCCTGGCAGCAACGGCAGCTGTTGTCCCTCAGATACCCACCAGTTCATTTCTCTTGGGTTGTCTTCCGGCGACGTGTATTCAAACCGATGCTGTGCTGGAGGAACATAGCCAGACATTGTGGGGCTCCAGGCCGGCCGTGGCTGTCACCCCAGGCAGGCACTGCAGGGCTCCAGACCGGCTGTGGCTGTCAGCCCAGGTGAGCCACTACTCATTGCCTGGGAGGTGACGGTGGTTCCTGACTTTATACAGAAAAAGTAAGCCAGCCTTCAGAACCATAAGGTTTTATGAAGCTTAATATAACATCTTATTTTAGTGGCGATAAAGGTTAAAGATAATGTGGCATACAACTAATATTTTATTAAGACATTCTTCCTTTTTAATTTTATTATATCACCTTTAAAGAAAACACATGAAGGAATTATCAATTTAAAAACAATTTTTAAATTCTATTTACATGTAACTTTTAGAAGGGTCCCCACTGAAAGGAACAGAGCTAATTTCAAGAGTGATATATGCAACCTCAGGATCACAAATGTTCTTCTTGAAATGATCAACTCTAATGTGTTTAACACAAAATGCCTATTTGGTCTTTGAAATGACAGGCACCCTAAGAAAATGTATTTTATGCATTCTTTAAACTTCTAATAGGTTTTAGTATAAGTGTATGGCACCAAAATCTATTTTCAAGGCATTAATATTAGTTACTAATGGTAAATTTAATGTATATAATAATATCATGTAGACATACTAAAAAGCATAATCTGAGAAAAATATAAATATACAGTCTTATAAAGTGGGCAATTTAAGGCTTTAAAAAAATATTATGTATATGAGTACACTGTAGCTGTCTTCAGACACACCAGAAGAGGGCATCAGATCCCATTACAGATGGTTGTGAGTCACCATGTAGTTGCTGGGAATTAAACTCAGGACCTCAGGAAGAGCAGCCATCTCTCCAGCCCCCAATTTAAGGCTTTTTAAAAGAACAATTAAAAAATGTGATGAATATTCTTAGTTTATCATTTAACTTGACATAAAACTTGAGGGCTTAGAAAAATCTCTGGCTTAAAATTAAAACTGTTGCAAAGTCCTAATTTATTACCATGTCTTAAAAATCTAAGAGGAATTTAAAAATCCTGTTACTAAAAGGAGGTGCCTACTTTTAAAGATGAAGGTAAACACTGTTCTCCATTATAATTCTTGAGATACCTATTTAATCAGATGAGTCCACACTAACTTACTCATGAAGCATTTCTTCGGCTGTATGATGTGTTAGACCAGCACTGGAATGGTATAAGGAGATGTTCCTTCACGGTTCATGCCTCACCCGGCCTCCTTCCTGTCTCCTGTCTGAGGCTGTCCGTGCCTCTGCTACTCCTGCAGGAGCTGCATGGGCAGAGCACAGGTACCAACCCAAATCCTCTAGCAGGGCATTGGTGGGCAGCCTCACCCAACCCGGCTGTACACGGCTCAAGTCCTCACTCTAAAGCTCCAGTGATAAAGATAACCCATGTTACAGAAATTATTCTTTATTATATAGACCTTAAAAGTACAAGATGAAAGGAAACACCTACTAAAATGGGGTTTCTGAAGAGTGAGTAGCAGTCTTTGTGATTGGCTGGAACACTGTGGAGGGGGGATTAACTATGCTTAGGCAATGCTGCACTGTATCTGTGGAGTCACACACAGCGCTTCTTATCAGACAACGGGTTTGTTCTTTCCTTTTCCTGACAGGTTCTCAGATATATAGCCCAGGCTAACCCGGGAGGTTCTTATGTAGTTCAAGCTAGCTTTGAACATCTGGCAATATTCCCTTCTCAGGTTCCCAAGAGCTAAGATTCTCGGAGTGAGCCACCACAGCGAGCTCACAACTGACACTGCTCATTAGTATGGCCACTTTGCCAGTTTCTCAGGCTTGAACTCTCTCCTACATCTAACAGCACCTTTCTTTCTTCTTTTACTGAGTATTGGCCAAGAGCCTTTTATAGGGAAAATAACCCCTCTACTCGGATGCTTCTTAACCATTAGCTTTTATAAAAATGTAACGCCCACAGCAAGGAGAAATACTTACAGCTATACTTCTAACAAGGTATGTAGTGGGGCAGAACTAAGCAGGCAAACAGACACAGCCAGCCCACGTAGCTGAGACCCATCAGATGTGGGGACCCGCAGCACGGACGGCTGTTCTGTCTTGTGGAGGCCTGCTTTGGCTCATGTAGATATACTGGATTCTGAACCATCTTTTAAAATTCTGACATTTTATTTCCCTAACAAGGAATAAGCAAACTTTTGCCTAATTCATGGATTTTTGAAAAGGAACCCACCATCTGCCTTACCCTCAATGTATAAGGAGCAACACTAGTACTGAGTTAGCAACATCCCTTTTGATTTAAAAAAGATTGGTCCTCAAGATGTTCATTCAAATCATTCTTACATGACTTATGAAACTTTCCGCAACTGCATTTTTACCTAAAAATCATCACAAACCATTCAATTAAGCTAAATTAAACTGGTTTCAGTAGAAATGATACAAATATAAAATACTACCTATTACTGATTTTACAAATCAAATATAATACGTTAAGCTATGAAAATAATGCATATAGTTAAAAAAAAAAGATTTCCAGTCTTTCCCCTTCTACCCAGGAAATGTTTACATCTGCTACCACAAACACGAGCCTTGGTGATCTGCAGTCTTCCAAAGGTTGTCCTCAGCATGCTTACTGGTGGTCTCCTTCAATTCGCCTCTTGCGCACTGTGGGAGAAAAAGTCTGTTACTAATCCATGTTTTGTTATAAAATGTTAACATGCTTATAACATGTTTTTGTGTGATACAGTTAAAATCTCAACAAATTGAGTATTTCTCATTCATATGACCATTAATAGAATGCTCGGTCATCTGCCATTGTCATTTACTTGAAAATCAAAAGGCTTCAAACAAGAGCTATGTACTTTGTGATGCTGGTGCTTACACAACAGCTGGCTAGAAACCAGAGCATTCAGCACTCAAGTTTCAAGCCATTTGCATATAGAAAAAAACACACACCTACGTTTACAGGAATAAGCAATTCGTACAATAATGTTTGCAATGACACCAGCAAGCTGTGGTTAAGAAGTTATGTTAGGGGTTGAAGAGATGGTTTAATGTCCTCCCAGAGAACCCAGGTTCAGTTCCCAGCACCCACATGGCAGCTCACAACTGTCTGTAACTCCAGTTCCAGAGGATCTGACAACAGTTTCTAGTCTACACAGGCACTGGGCACACACATGGTACAAAGACATAAACACAGGGAAAACACCATGTCACAAAATAAAACGTAAAGTTTTATTAAAACCATTTGCATGTTCCCCTGGTTAGATATATTTCCTTACACTGAAGGAATCTATAAAAATACTTTCATCGTTTCTAAATGTAATAACTGACTTGCAACTGCTTTCCAAATTTCCCTTCTCTTTACAGAGTTTCCTTCTGGGTACTAAATGGCTGCTCAAAGTGGCTGCCAAGTTCCAGAGGGTGGAGCAAGCAACATGCTCATGCCTGATGGCGCTCCTGTGGCGGGAAGGTGCTCAGCCTCAGGAACTTGCTACCTGCCAAGGCGTTCCGAGCACTCCATTTCAGTGTCCCACACTATGCCTGGGCACTATTCAGAGAGGTCAGCAAAGGGACAGAGCCACAGCTCTGCCACCGTCCTGTGGTGTGTGCCGTGGCAATTAGCCTCTCTGGGTCTGTCTCAACTTTCCTCTGTAGCAAGAGAATAATGGTATGTAATGCTTATGGCCACAGTTAAAGGTGTAATCTGCAGTGCTGAGAACACAGTACTGAGGGCCACCACCTTCAGCCACCACCTCGGTTCACACACTGGCCCAGAGGCACTGGTGAGTCATCTTTCTAGTGCCGAAAGCCACCTTGGCTACCATAGCCAATCTGCACTCCTGTGCTACTGGTCTTGGCACTTTGTGCCCAGATTCTCTGATTCAAGAGGCCTGGCTATTGACTCCCCACTTCTCTTCTGGACGCAAGTCACAAGTCACCGCCCCTTGTTTTAGCCTAAACTGGCCGTCAGAGGAGCTAGTCACAAGTTCCTGAAGCTGACAACCTTACCTGCCACTAGCGAGCCAGAAGTGGTTTAATGTCACCAGTTTGTGAACGGGCTGAACACCGTCCAGGATCTTGTCTGCTCTGTATCCAGCAGGAGTAATGGCTGCTCCCATGCTATTCTCACTACTGACTGCTGGGATCAGACATTCACTGGTGTGCATAAGACCTGTCTAGTCAACGGCTGGGTGGAGTCAGAAAATAAAGGCAAAGGATACAGTCTCCATAAACTGTATTTACCTACGCATTCGTCCCTGACTCTAACCTATGGGAAGAGCAACAAGTTTCAAGTGTCTACTGAAAAGTTAAGGGAGAAAAAACCCTAAGACCTGAAACAAAAAAAATACAAATATACCCCCAAAAGGGAAACACCAGGCAATTCTTAGGGCAAGGTTTTAGCTGTTTTCGGCAAACCATTTCAGATGTTAAAATGCATGCTATAAAAAAAAAGTTAGAAAATGTTACAGACAGGATCTACAAGAAAGAGCACAGCAAACAAAAATCCACAGAAAGCTGATTATGCAGTTAGCTAGCACACAGGTAAAAAGCTGAGACTCAGAGTTGAAGTGCATATTGTATGTGTCCCATACAACCTCTTTTCTGTTATAGCTGTGACACTTCTTAGCTGGAGAGATGGCGAGTAGGCAGGAGTTTTTCAATGGACAGCTGAGAGCAAGAAGACAAGGAGAAGATATCATAACAGTGAGAACAAAGACCTGATACAGTCTCATTTGCGAAGCTGAAGAAAAGTCACTTGCCCAGGAGACTGGGTCAGTTTTTAGTCTTGTCAGGCTGCTGAATCTATGTGTTAGAAAGCATGGTCCCCAGGCCCTGTGTCCATAGGCCGATCACAGTGCACTAACAGACAATGGCTGTGGAGCGGATCCGAGGGGCTGGTGCATGCACAAGGCAGGGGGCAAAGGGCAGAGCACCACCTTGATTATTCGTAGTTACTTGGTGTCCTTATCTATTTGGTCCAATTTCTTCCCATGAATAAAATTCTAGATCCTCCATGGTAACCAGTTGTTAGTAAGTCTAACTTTGCAAAGAGTGACTTCACTGTTCTGATGTTTATGTTTGTGGGTGTCGTCTGCCTGTGACACAGGGGACTAGAGGTGATGTATATTGGATGCATTTGGGAATTTAAGGCAGTTTTAGAGAGGTAAATAGAAGATCCACCTGGCTTATTTTAAGATGACACAGTTACCAGAAAACTGTAACTGAATAAAGATAAATTTTATCCTCTTATTCACGTCCCCCCTCCCTCCCTCCCTTCTGCCTCAACCTCCTTCTTTTTGATTTTGCTAGAGATCAATTCCAGGACCTTGAACATGCTAGGCAAGCACTCTATCCCTGAGGTGTATCCATTTTTACTAAATACCTACTATGAGCCAGATATGACTTTGAACATGGCTCTTGACAGCAACATGTTCCAATGCTAAAAAAAACATGTAATATTTGAAACATTTTGTTTTAAAATTTTCACATATTATGCTTGTGTATGATGTGAATAGATGTGTGCATATATGTATGCCATGGTGTGTGTGTGGTCAGAAACCAACCTTTTGGCACTGGGTCTCTCGCTGCATTGTTACCTGGGTTCTGGTGATCACACTCAGGTTCTCAGGCTTCAGTAGCAACCACTTTACCCGGTGAGCCATCTTCCTGCCCCAAATGACCTAGTGCAGCTAGCACGCCGGCTCATGCTAGCTAAATCCAAACATTCTGCAGGTGGAGGCAGGAGGATCACCAGGAGTTTGAGGTAAGCCTGAGCTATAATAGCAAGACCCTGCTCAAAACCAAAATGTATCTGGAGACAGGCACTTTAAATGAACTACAACTAACGTATAAAATACAAGGCACATGTGTTTAAGATATGTATTAATGTCAGACTCAGAGGCCCAAATACCTCCAAATACCCCGAGAAATAAGCTATTTCAGTGCAGAGCCGCCCACAACAGACTTAGAATTCCTGTTAAGGGTCAATATGTCCAGGTTCCACCCTTTTCTTAATCTGAATCTCTAAGGGAAGGAAAGTTCTCAGTCCGGATTTAAGAAGCACTGTTCTCAACAGCAAAGTCACTCCACTTGCCAGAGTGAGCCAACACGAAGACAAGTTGGATGACTGAAAATTACACCTAGAATCAAGAGCACAGCAAAGGAACATCTTCTCATTTGAAAACGAGTGGCAAAAGCATCTACGGGCAACTGTCCTAGACAGGGAATTAAACAATACAGCTCATGTAACTTGGACTAAAGGAACAAACTATAGCACTATAAATTCAAACATGGCTGAAGCTTTAAAGAACTACCTTACTTGGAAACACAGCCTGTTGAGGACTTAGTCTTCTTCCAATAATAAATCCTATAAAACACCTTTGTGGCAAACAGTATAACTTAAGAGGAGAGGCACTTTCTGAAAACGCAGAGACACAAAATTATGAACCCATATTTACACGATCCCGGCTACAGAATTGAGTCAGAGCACAAGACTCAGTGGTAACACTGGACAGGCAGGTGCAGCAGGAGGGAGGTGGGAGCCAAACTGTACCTATTCTGTGCTTCACCGTGGAAAGCTGAACTTCTGCCCTGCTCAATGAACTCTTTGTTTCAGAGCTTCACTGAGAGCTGTCACGTGCTCATCACAGAAGCTGCTTTACACATGGAGACCACTACAATCCGGCTTGGCCCTGACTCACGGTCTAAAGGACCCAGCATTATTAGACACTAAAGACAGGTACCTTTTCTATGTCAGTATTTATTTCTAAACATAGCTTAGTGTTTGTTGTATGTTGGAAATATGACTCAGCGCATCTTACCTAAGTCATTGTTCTTTGTGATCGCATTGGCTGCCCTGGTTCGGGGTCCCTGCTGCGTGAACTGATATCCAAATTTAAGGATATTTGTATTTTCCTCAAGCATCTTGGCCATTTCTAATTCTACAGAGGTGCCCAACTGCTGTCTCTGGAAGAATTAAAAAATAAAAAATAGTATTAGTAAACCAGATCGAAACATGTTTTAGGTAATTAAGATTTAAGATGTTCAGTCCTATAATGATTGTGTTAAGTCTCCAGTTTTTCCCAACTTCATATAAAAAAACCCACATTTTTAAAAGTTCAATTGACAGCAATAACACCAAATATCCACAAAGCTCTGGCTTCCATCCCAGCACCACATATACCAGGCCTGGTGGTGCTCACCTGGGAGCCCAGTACTGGGAGCTGACAGCAGACATTTAAGTCATCTCCACACAGAGAAGGTGGAGGCTAGCCTGGGATACATGAGACTCTGTCTCAACCTTGGCCCCAAACCAACAAACTCACCAAAGGACAAGATGGATCAGCATCAGGCATGGTAGTGTACACTTAAGAGCTCCAGGTACTGGGAAGGCTGAAGTGGGAGGAATGTTTGACCCTAGATCAAAAAGTCTGGGCAATACTGTGTGACCCTTTATCTGCTTTGTTTAAGTACTTACCAAGAATGTAGAAAAGTGAGCCCTTGGTAATTGTATGAAATGCAGAATTATCATACTCTCCAGCAGTTCTACTTGTAGGTATAAAGTCCAAGAAATAAACACGTATGTTCATAAAAAAATTCACAAGAACATTCTTTTTCATTTGTTTGATTTTTAAAAATATTCCATGCATATGAGTATGTAACTGTTTTGCATGCATGTATGTATGTACGTATGCATGCATGAATGTATGCATGCATGAATGTATGTATGTATGTATGCATGTATGTATGTATGCATGTATGTATGTATGCATGCATGCATGCATGTATGTATGCATGTATGTGTGTATGTATGTATGTGCACCATGTGTATATCTGGTGCCCATGAAGGTCAGAAAATGTATTAGAGCTACCATTTAGATGCTAGGAACTGAACCCAGGCCCTCTCCAAGAGCAACAGGGGCCCTTAACTGCTGAGCCATCTCTCCAGCTCCACAGCATTATTTGAATAGTTCCCAAATAGAAACTACATGTACACACTGGAGTTTGACATGCACTGCAACATGCATAAGCATCCAGGACTTGGTCACAAACATCACAAACTGAGCTACATCTCAGTTAAAAATCTGAGATCATGAATCAAGAAGCATCTTGGCTCAATTTTAGATATAACCAATATTTTTTCTATCTTCGTAGTCTACAAATTTATTCTGAAGGGCACAGGGAATCACTTGCCAAATATCTTTTCAAATAACAAGTTATTTTGTGTGTTTGTGTATGTGCACATGGTTGCAGGTACATTTGCCAGTATACATGTGTAGTGGCCAGAGGTTGTCACTGACAATTTTTCTCTGCCATTCTCCACCTTATTCTTTGGGACAGAATTTCTCACTGGAAATCATTGTTTTCACTGGGCTGGCAGGTCAGTGAGCCCGTGGGATCCGCCTGTCTTTGCTTCTCCAGACACAGGGTTAAAGATACGTGCTGTGGCATCCTGCTTTTCTGTGGGTGCTGGATCCGAAGTCAGGCCTACATGATTATGCAGCAAGAACGTCACCATCAAGCCATCTCCCCAGTCCTCAAAGTTATTTAAAAAAAAAAATTAATAGTTGCTCCATATTGAAATATTTCTAGCATGTACCCGGCTTTCCAAAGTCTGTCTGTGAGACTCGTGACACAGCTCAGTAGCTAAGAACGCTTGTCACTCTCCGGGAGGACCCAGGTCCAGGTCCCAGCACCCACATCAGGCGGCTCACAACCACGTTCTACTCCAGCTCCAGGAGTCCAATGCTTCTGGTCCACATGCAGTGGGGGCTACAGCTCCCTCCAAACTGCTACTGTAAAACACAAACCTGATTGTCAATCTTGAGCTCGGTCAGGGTCTCATTATCTCTCAAAGCATCAATCAGTGCTAAAACCCCAGTGCCTGTGATGAAGTTGGACTCCATATTTAAGCTCTTCAAAGTTTTGTTCACTTTCAGCATATCTGCAAAAGCCTGGAAATTAAGAGGAAATATTTGGAGATTAAAATCTGATCGCACCTATCTTTCACTGCATGTGCCATAAGTAAATTCATGAATTTAACTTTCTCAAGTTTCTCTTTACACTGTCTCAGTTCTAGACATCGCTGCTCGGGTCCTGGTGTATTTACTTATCCCATGTTCAGTACCATACACAATCCTTACGTTATTTGGGCACATGTAATTTCCTGGTGCTGACATGTCTAACTCTTAAGAGGTGGATCAATGAGAGGCAACTGCAGTAATTCAGGAAAGAGAAATCTGCTTGGACCAGGGCAGAAATAAAAGTGTGAGAAATGGTTGGAGACTGAAAATATTTTCTTTCTTTCCTCATTTTTCTTCTTTGAGGGTTCCACTATGTAGCCATGGCTGGCCTGGCACCAGGAGATCCTTCTGCCTCTGTCTCCCAAGTGCTCGGATTAGAGGAATGTACCAGCACTGTGGCTAAAGACAGGGTGTCGCTGACCCTGAGTCCCAGACTGGGATGGCCTTGATCTTCTGGTCTTTTTTGGTTCTATTTCTGAACTATAGGCATTATAAGAATATGTTGAGATACAGGTATGTGCCACCACATTCAGTTTATATGGTGCTGGGGATAAATCCAGGGCTTCATGCATGTGAAGTAAGCATTCTATTAACCGAGCTACATCTCCAGCCTTCCCCGTGCCCTTTAAAGAAAGGTTTTGCAGTGTTGTCCCTGCCCTGTCTGGCCTGGAACACACAGAGAGCAGCCTGCTTCTACCTTCAGACAGCTGGAATTAAAGGCACACACCACTGCACCTAGATTCAGGCAATTAAAGAATATGACTGTGTCTTGTGTTTATGATATGTGCGGATGCACATGCATTATAGTATACATGTGGAGGTCAGGGGGAAACTTTGGAGTTGGTTCTCTCTTTCCCCTTTATGTGAGTTCTGAGGACTGAACTAAAGTTGTCAGGCTAGTGTAGCAAGTGCCTTTACTTTCTGATTCATCTCACCAGCCTCTCTCTCTCTCTCTCTCTCTCTCTCTCTCTCTCTCTCTCTCTCTCTCTCTCTCTCTGTGTGTGTGTGTGTGTGTGTGTGTGTCTTTTTTTTTAAAGCTAAAATCTCACCATGGCCTGGAGCTTGCTATGTAAAGCTGGACTCACAGCCCTCTAACCTCTCTCTCCTTGGAAGCTAGGATGACCTGTGTGAACCAGCATGGCTATCTTAGATTCTAAAAATATTCTGGAGACAGGACAGAATATATGCTTTAGGGTTGTAAGAAAGGGAAGGTAAGGGGAATTGTTTGTGTTTGTTTGCCTGCATGTCTACCAAGAGAAGTAGACGGGACTGCCGTCTAGCGGACATTGCCACGTAGGAGGTGAGCAAAGGCGGCGTGGGGCAGGTCCTGCGTTAGTTGTGTCTGTTAGACATCCAGGCACAGCTACTTAGTAGGTGGCTGGGTGTGAGTGCAGAGTTAAGAACAGCGATACAAAGGGACAGGAGCGCTGGAGTCACCAGCATGCACTGGAATGAGCTTCCCCAGGCAGCAGTGCAGGTGAACAGAATGCTCTGCATCACTCCAGCGTTCAGAGCTTGGGGGGATGGGTGGGAACCTGGGAACGAGTGAAGTTGGAGGACTGATAAACTGATATGTATAATATATACATGTTATATTACTATTATATACAGTTATATGTACATGTTATGTATGTATATAGTTATAATATACATATTAATATAGATAAATTAGGGCCAATGATATGACTCAATGGGTAGGGCACTGTCTGTGAACCCTGACAACTCAAATTCTATCCCTGGGACCCACACATGGTGGAAAGAATCAACTCGTTATTTTCTGGCCTCCAAATATACACTGTAACCCATGTGTATACACACACACACACACACACACACACACAAATAAATGGGTAGATAAATGTGAAAGGAGGTCACAGTTTAAGTGGGTGCAGTGGTATAGACCTATAGTCCGAACACTTGGGAAGTAGAGGCAGGAGAACCAGGGAGTTCAA
Source organism: Micromys minutus (assembly GCF_963924665.1). Lineage (NCBI taxonomy): Eukaryota > Metazoa > Chordata > Mammalia > Rodentia > Muridae > Micromys > Micromys minutus. Next base: position 9,012,541 of record NC_137956.1, read on the forward strand.
GACCATCTTCCATTACACAGAGCCTGGAACTATGAGATCCTGTCTCACGAAACAAAGTGGTTTAATCTCACTATAACACACAGGTCTGTGGGCACCAGTAGGGAATGACTGACTATCAGTCACAGCATACTCACAGCAGCCACGGGGTCATTGCTCCTGGTGGCTGCAAGACTGAAATGTTTCACATGTGTGTTGGTTTCCAAAGTCTTCGCAAAATCCTTTAGAGTTGGAATTGGGATATTCTCGAAAGACAAGAAAAGTGAAACACATTTTACTTTTCAGGAACTTCAACCCATCAGTCAAATACATTTATACTCACTGTTTGCTTTCAAATATACTCAGGAAGCACACACACAAACAGTCTAGTCTGCCCAGAGTTCTAGGACAGCCAGGACTGCATAGAGAGACCCTGCCTCAAACCAAACAAACCACCCATAATAATAATTAAAAAAAAAAAAAAAAAAAAAAACAGTAAGAAAGCCAGTATCTCGGCATTTGGTCAAGGGGAAAAACCTATACTTTTAAAAGACGTCAAACGCGTGCAGCTACTTTACACATAACCTCTAAACTGGAAGCAATCATGTAGACTAAATGGCTCATAATAAACAAAGCACAGTAAGACCTATGTGAGAATGTCTCCACAGTGGGAAGAACAAGCTAGTGAAACCTACCCAAATGGGTGAGTCTCGAATGCGCTCTGCCAAAGACCAGACTTAAGAAGGCTGGAGACGGCAGAGTGAGTGGCTGTCAGGATGGACAGAGGGTAGCAGAGGGGCCCGAAGAGCGTCTAACAGACAGTGGCCTTTACTGTCCATCAGCTGTTTGTTTGTTTTACAGTTTGACAATGGTATCTTACAGCGTGTACAACTCAGGACTGTACACTAAAATAATTTTACTTAATTATACTAAAAATACCTTCAGAAACCTGATTAAAATGAAAACCAAAAGGTTAAAGTTCTTAGAAGTAGGCAGTATTTTGCTGGGCGGCTTTTAATCCCAGCACTCGGGACAGAGGTAAGTGGATCTCTGAGTTGAGAACAGCCTGGTCTACAGTGTGAGTTCCAGGACAGCCAGGACTACACAGAGAAACCCTGTTTCAAAACAAACAAACCAACCAACCCTCAAAAAAGCAGGCGGTATTTTAAAATTAATTTACTATTGTAGGACTTACATTTTTAAAGCAAGGAGTTAAGACTACACACCAGAACCGCCATGTTATTGCCTTGGGTTCCAGTGACTCTTGGCAAACATCCTATGTCCATGTCGATACATACATATATTGCATGCTTAACATACTTACTTTTATATTATTCAAATTAACTTCAACAAGATGGGCATCATTTTCCCTAATTCTCTTTAAACTCTCTTCAACGTTGGTTGGATTCGGTGGCTCATCAAACACTGGAAGAATCTTTTCCCCTTTAACCACATCTGCAGGAACAGATAGAGCAAGGGCTGACTGAGATGGCTGAGACTGAGAGGGGGAACGTCAACTCGGCCATCCACCCCCACACTGCAGAACTGCTGAAAGACCCCTCATATGTTGTAGTTATGTATGTCACCAGGTGAATGTTACTGCATACAGAAAATAAGGAAGAGGAGGTTTGCGTCCATTTAAATGGAATGAGTTGGCTTTCTTCCAGCGTGGACTGTGGGAGACAGAGGAGCACTTTGCTGAATGGAAACTTGAGGGAATTCGCAGCTTTACAAAGCCACGGGGATATTTAAAGATCCAGCATCTACTAGTGGCACTGGGTTATGTTTTTTTAAATGTTCTTAATTTGTGAGGCATATGTGTGTGTGTGTGTGTGTGTGTGTGTGTGTGCGCATGCACGTGTCTGTCTCTGGGACCCATAAGGAGAAAGCTAACTCCCACAAGTTGTCCTCAGATCTACACATATATGGACAAAGTAACAAAAGCAAGGCTTGACTTGAAATGGAATCTGTTTGATGGGATGCTACAATTACATGAAAGATTCGTAAGGAACAATAAGTGGGCGGCTCAGGCAGGTGCCTGAATCAGCTCCTCTTTTCTTTCCCCTCCTCTTACTCTAAAGCAGAGCCTCGCCATGTAAGCAAGGCTGCCTAGCAGTTGCAATCCTCCGCTTTAGACTCTCAAGTGCTGAGATTGGAGGTGTGCCGCTGCAGCTCACAGTTCCTCAATGGTCAGTCGTGACAATCTCCAAAACTGAGAGATCACACTCGATACGGTGTGTGATGTAAGCATTTACCAACTCCCAACAACATTCACCAAAACAAAATCCCCATGTTCAAACCGGACATAGCCATTAGAACTAATATTTATCTGTCAAATAACCCGGTTCACTGGTGCAGTACATGGCAGGGAGATGACGTTGAGGATATCTGTGAAGAACACAGTTCGGACTCTGGGCTTTATGTGACACCACGGCTCATTATCACTGTAAAACCTCAGCTCCTTCAGAGGACATTAAGAACAGTATGTCTTCCACGGGGCTGTGTTAGCTGGGAATAACCAACACTTGACGGATTAGGACCCACGAGGCGTTTACTCACTTGGAAAGTGTTCCTGGCTGACACCGTTGCTACTCCCCAGCACGTCACAGAACTGTGTGTCTGCAACCAGATTGTGCATCCCGAGAATTGCTGCAGAGACAAAAGAGAGTTAGCTTTCTACTTCTACTATTCTAAACCTTTCATTTTCACTTTTTTTAAACACGGACCCCTGCTGTGTCTCAGGCGGGCCTCTATCTCCTTGGGTTGAAAAGCCTTTCGTGTAGCTGTGATTATAGGTGTGAGCCCAGCACGCAGCTTGCAAACATTTTAAAATATTTTAACATTTTGCAGACATTTTCCTACTAAACTGAAAATGGACTCGACATCCCCAAACAGGAGGGAGAGGTGGAGAAATGGTTGGAAATCACCAACACACTTTCACTGATTTCCACCAATACCCTTGTATTGCCTGCATTCATCTAAGTTAGACTACAGTGTGCAGCAGGCTGACCTTAAAGGAAAAGCTGTGCTTAGCTCCACCTGGTGGCTAAGAGAGGAGAGTGAAAAGACGCACTTGCTGTTTGATGCCTAGGTTTGTAGGAATGAAGGCTTTACATCTCTGCTGGGCATGATGGCACATGAGACTACAGTAAGTGTTAAGTTCTTTCATTTAGAATAACACAGCATTCTCCGGAGCATTCGAATACTCTCATGTGCTCTCTGATAATGCTTCCATTTACAAAGCTCCCGGTGCTCGACTCCATAAGGAATACACCACCTTCTGAAGTTGTGGTAACACATGCACTTTCCTGCTTCCCAAGGTCCTTCCCAGGGACCTTCGCTCTGCTTTCAAACATGTCTCAGAGTTATCGGGTATGAGCGTCTTCCTGTATGTCACATTTTCTCCCCAGGAAAATGGGCACAGTAAGTGGGAAGAGTGGCCTAGGTAGGAAACTGGCCATGGGGACACAGAAGTCTGCTGTGTTCCTTGTGAAGTAGGGGAAGTGACTTCTATTTACTCTCCAAAAGCAGGGTAGAAGATGACCCTGAAGGCTGTTCCTAGTGCTCAGACTGGGCAGGCTCACCAGCTGACGGAACAGCTTTTGTTGTTAGAAAGACTAAAATACAACAACATAGGAATATCGTCAAATATTCACCACAGACAGTGTGTCAGATTTATTGTACAAAGCAGGCACTTGTCTGACGCATGCAGACGGGCCCTGCATTGCCCCATGCCAGGCTCATTCAAACCCCGTCCCGGGAGATACCTGCAAGGTCACACAGTTCTGTGTCTGAAGCGTTGGTCAAGGCCTCTTCTAACTCTGGATCGAGGGCTATAGTTTCTTCTGTAAAAGTCTGCACTGGCTTCTGTTTGGGGATAAAAATTTTCCCTGAAAAAACAAAAGCATTTGTTATGCATTACTACTGCCACTAACTCAGTGCCATCTCTGTCACTTTTACACCCAGGTAAGGCATGGGCAACTGAAACACACAAGCAGGCCAAACACACTGACTATAACATATTGACGACACGTGCTAGAAAAGGAGAGTAAATGAAACATCTTCCCATCTCAGAAAATAAAAATGGCTGTTTTTCTGTTTTTTTGAGATAAGATTCACTATATGGCTCATGCTGGCCTTGAACTCATAACCTTTCTCTTCAACCTCCTGAGTGCACAATGCCCAGTTCTTTTCTGAAGCGATTATGAGTTATTTCGCAAATTCTGACTTTATTTAAATGAAGCTGGCTGAGTAACCATGAAAGCACTTGAGGAACTAAGGGAGGAGGACCGGGTACTTGAAGCAGAATGGCAGTGAGCTCCGAACCAACCAACCAAACACACACACACACACACACACACACACACACACACACACCCCAAAATCCTAGAAAATCTATAAAAATTAAAAAGGCATCCAATTTCTTATTGTTAAGCTACAAATTGTTACGGTCACTTGAGGGACAGTAGAGACAATTCCAGAAATTCAAGTTCTAATTGCAGGGAAATTTCTCTATGTCCCAAGTGCTGTCCTAAACCTTGACATCCATTCCTCTGAAGCAAGGACACTAGCGAGATGTGAAGTAGGTGGATATAAGAAGATCAGAAGTTCAAGGTTACCCTGAGCTTACGAGAGCCTGTCTCAAAAGAAAGAAATCAAAACTAAGTTGTCTCGCGTCTCTGCTAAAAGCTCCCATCTCTTCATATATGCTGCTGTATGCTTTCTATTACATTATTTGGTTATTTTAATAATTAAAGATTTATTATCATTATTGATTTTTTTCCTTTGAGACAGGGTCTCTCTTTGTACCTTTGGCTACCCTGGAACTCACCATGAGGACTAGGCTGGCCTTCAATGCACAGATCCCCTTTCCCCTGCCTCTTTAGTGCTAAACTGTCTTGAGAACATATCAGGAGCTTCTTGTCTAGGTCTGACAGTTGGACCTTGGGATGTTGGAGAAAATGCCTTTCCTGTGACCTCTTCCCCTGACACACAGCCTTGACCAAACTCTCTAGGTAACAGTGTAGCTGTTTCCCACCGCCCTGCTCTTTGTACCATGGAGGATAAGTGACCCCTGCTTACCTCATCTGCTTTTTGCTCAATGACAGGAGGATGGCCTGGGAAAAGTTGTAGCTCTTCTGCCCTTCCCCAGTCTCTCCCCACTTCCTCTGTTCTTGGAGTACCATTCCCAACACTAAAGACAGACGTCCCCATCTCTGTTGCTGCACTGTATCCAATACTAGAGTTGTGGCTATTTGATTAAAAATTCAGCTACATTTCAAGTGCTCTGTAGAAATGTCTAGTTTGATGTCTGTGCTAACCATACAGCAGATACTAGCCAGTTTATTCTGTTGTTTTGGTTGTTATGGCTTGGCTTACCTCAAAAGTTCCTGGGCAGAGTCCTGTCTCTCAGTTGGTAATCCAGTCACCATTAGTAACTAGATCATGAGGGCTGTGACCTAGTCCCTAGGTGGATCCATGACGGCCACATGATGGCCCTGGAATGTGGGGTGGGTGTGGGTAAGGAGATTAGTTACAAGCAAGTAACTGGAGAGATCTGGGGAGTACACCCCTTTTCTGGCCCCCTCCTGGTTGCCATGTGGCAAGCATCTCTGTTCCACAACGTGCTCTCATGGTGCTCTGCTTCACTGTAGGCCCCACAGTAAAGGAGCAGGCTGACTACGTACTGACGCTTTCAGGGCCACCAGCAAATATGTCCACAGTCTCACCGTATAGCCCTGGATGGCTTTGATCTCAGATCCTCCTGTGTCCCAAGCAGGGACTAAAGGTTATGTGCTACCACACCAGCCCTCAATGTTTCCTTTAAGAGAAACAAAGGTGTTTTTCTCAGGTCTTTTGTTAAAATGACAGAAAAATTAGCACAGAGAGAATAACAGGTTCTTGTAACTTCCTATATCTCAATTCAAAGCCAGGGATTTTCTGATTCTGACACTGGGTCAATCCAAATGGTGTTGTATTAATGAGGACGTGTTAACTACTTGCATACCACAGAGCGCCAGTTGAAATTAGCGCTTTAAGTCTTAGCTCCAGCAGTGAGGTTGTATTAATGACACACAGACCACAGAGCATCTGGTGCAGACAGAGCTTGAAGCCTTGGCTATATTAATTAGACAAAGATTCCTTAATACCAATCATAGAATTGTCTGTACTTAAAAAGAGCTTATGCAATCCACCCCTTGGCTTTTCAAGAAAGGTTTCCTTTGTTTAGCCCTGGATGTCTTGGAACTTGATGTATAGACCTCTCCCTGCATCTACTGTGGGAGTGCTGGTATTAAAGGTGCACACTACCATCTGACTTATTAGAAAACTCTTAGCTCTAACAATATAGTTGCAGGGTATAAAAATCAATATAAGAAACTAGTAGACCACATATACACAACAGACACAGCACACACACACACACAAACACTGAACTCTTAAGAGAAAGAATATCCCATTCATATTGTGTTCCTTGCTTTGCTAAAAAGACCTCTACAAAGAAAACTTAAGACACTGAAAAGGAAAATCAGTGAAGATATTGGACTTGCAGAATTAACTGTGAAAATGAGTTTAGTGCCAAAATTAACCTACAGATTTAACACAATGCCCATCAAAATTTGGATGCTATTTCACAGATGTAGGGAACCCAAGAATTCATATGGAATCCCAGGTTGCCAAAGCAACCCTAAAGAGCAAGAACAAAAGTGGAGGTATCAGCAAACCTCAAACCATATATGCTACAGGAGCTTTAGAGACAGAGACAGCCTGGTAATGAGAAAGACGAATGAACAGAACAGAGGATGGGGTACACTGACAAAGCTGTGGACATCGAATCTTTGACAACAGTGGCCAAAAATGTGTGGTGATTGTCTAGCAAACAAAACGTGCTGGCAAACTGGGTGTCAACCTGCAGAGAACACAACTGGTCCACTCACTGTCTTTAATGCCAGGCAACAAGCAATTAGAAACGGAATAAATACCTTACTTTAAAACCTCAAGCTGCTGGAGAAAAATAGGGGAGATACTCTTCAACACACTGGGGATACGCAAGAGCTTTCTCAACAGATCCTCAATAGCAAAGGAGCCAACTCAACTATCACCAGATAGGGTTACCTGAAATTAAAAGCTTTCTGCACAGCATTTAAAACTACCAACCAACAAATGGGCTAATGAAACCTGTAAGCACTTCTCAGAAGAAATATATAAATGGAGGTTTAACAACCTTAGTCATCAGGGAAGTTCAAATTAGGACTACTTTGTGCACCTTCCTCCCTTGAGATTTTCAAGGACAGAATCTATGATCTGGTCACCTCTGTATTCTTGCCTAGAATACAGAAGGCAATTCAACTTGCTAAATAACAACTTGGTGAACAACTTTTTAGTCCAAGTGGTCTCACTCTTTACAGCATAATTCAAAGATGGGCTAACTAACCAGAAATAATTTTTTATATATGGGTGTTTCACCTGAGCATGGGTCTATGTATCATATATGCATGCCTGGTGCCCACAGAGGCCAGAAAAGGGCATCAGATCCTCTGGAACTAGAGTTATAGATGGTCATGAGCTACTATGTGGGTCCTCTGGAAGAGAAACTGGTGCTCTTAACTATTGAATCACCTCTCCAGCTCCCAAATAAAAGCCAGTGCTTCTTCCAACTAGTAGCTTAAAAACTTAACTATTTCTAGTAGAAGACCTTCCCCCTACAACAACAAAAAAGTCAGGCTTTATATGGTAGTTTGTATAACTGTTCTCAAAATTTGGGGGTTCTGGTGATTACATTTTTTTACTGTTCAGTAGTTAAAAAGTATATTTTTTACTAATAGATTACATGTATCTTTTACTATTTATTTTATGTGTTTGAGTGTTAGTATTATTTACATGTGTATGCTTGGTGCCCACAGATGTCAGAAGAGGGTGTTGGACGCCTAGAACTCGATTTACAGCTGTGAGCCACAGTGTGTATGTTCTGGGAACTAAACCTGTGTCCCAATAGCAAGTGCTCTAAACCCCTGAGCCACCTCTCTAGCCCTTTAGGTAATTTTTTATTATTGGTTCATAACTAAAGGCAAACCCGAGTAATCGTGTCCCAAATCCTCAGTGGGATTACTATTACAATGAAAATGGGTACACAGGAGGCTGGATGTGCAGGCTCCAGGCTTGACCTCCAACATCTAACAGGGTTGGGAGTGCGTGTGGTTTGGCAGGTGTGACTTCCACTGTCAGTCACTGCGCTCGCCACCTGCTGGGCTCAAGCTTGCCTGTGTCCCCTGATGCTCAAAGCTGCTTCTAAGTAGTGAATGCAGAATAAACTTTGCAATAAGCTTTGAGAAATTCTAATATTTGAGTTGCAGCCCAGAGACTCTGGTTTAGTAGTGGGTCTGATGTGCACCTGCATTCCAACAGACAGCAGGCAAGGTTGAGAAACACGGGATTATGGCATTCACTGGCCAAACAAAACCATGAGCTATTTGCCACAAACAAACAAACAAACAAACCTCCAAAACAAAACCAACCAAACAAAAACAACCATGTATCAAATGCCTCAATTTTGCCATTTTATACTGTGTACACAAATTGTAAATATATATAGTTCTATTTTTGTCAATTAAAAAAGGAAAAAAAGCTGATGTGGCCTTATGTGGGAGGAAGTGGCAAAAATTCCAGGTCACCCTCATGTCTAACATGTACTAAGTCTGAGGTCAGCCTAGGCTTAAAAAAATGAAACTAGAAAAGAAAATGAAAAAGAAAGCCAACCATATACCAAATAGCTGTCCATGTCTTAAAGGAGCTGAAGTAATCTAAAGCACTGTAAAAATCTAAGATGTTTATTTTTATAATCCTCACCCATGTTTCTTCAGGTATTATTTATATCTGATTTCTCCTACCCACAAACTTCTACTAATGCTTAAAAGTACAAAATAAACTTTAATAGAAAAAAAAGCCAAAAAGTTTTCTGAAGACCTATGGAAATTCTAACACAAATATTTATCTTTATTTTTTTAGAATCAAACTCATTTTATTAATTCTTTAATATGAAGATGTAGTTACACATTTTAAAGGCACTAAATATAACAACAATCTTTGGAAGGATAATGATTTTTGATGAATTCATATTTCCTTTCAATTTTTAAATATAATGTAATGTTTTATTTCTAAATAAATTCAGCTTTAAAAATGAGCTGTTATAATCTTACTAGGGATATTAAAAGTGGTAGTGCACATACCAAACATTATTTTTAAATGGCTCTTGACATGGATTTGTTATCTGTCTTGACATTCTCTTCATAATAATCTCTCCATATGTAGTAATGTGTTAATAACAAAAAGTAATTACTTCATCCTGTCCTTTTCTGAGGAGAGACAAAAAGGGAGTGGATCCAGATGGGAGGGAGGTGGGAAGGAACTGGGAGGTGTGGAGGAGGGGAAACTGTAATTAGGGTTTATTATATGAGAAAAGAATCTATTTTTAATAGGAGGGGGTGGGGCTGGGGATTTAGCTCAGCAGGCACCAGCTCACAGTGTATGAAGTCAGGAGCTGGATTGTCTGTACCAGAAAGGAAAAAAAAAAATGCAAGAAATAAAAAAGACAATTCCTATTCAACAATAAAAGAAGAATTACTTCATATTTTCTTTGGGAGTACTTTAACAGTAGTAAATAACTGATATCAATTTTATAAAAATGTATAAATTAGGTAAGATCTAAATTTACTGTATGAATACAGATATGTATAATCTTTCCAAATTTATTTTTTGACTTGAGTTCTTGTGAAAATCCCAAATATTCACTTTACATGAAGTGACAAGCTAATCTGAAAATTCATATGTAAGCCAGAACAGCCTTACAGACTCTAAGCAAGCCGTGAAAAGAACCAATACCAGAGAACTCACAGGTGACCATTTGAAGACTTAATGCAAACCTACTATAAGCAAGGCAGTATTGCCATGTAGAAAAAAAAGACATTTAGATCAAGGAAATAGGATCTATAAGTAAACTCTTATACTTTGAGCAACTGATTCACCTACAAGAGCATAAAACAATTCAACTGAGAAAGGTCAGTAGATAACTAGACAGGCACATGCATAATTCCATGAAGTTAGATCCTCCTTTCCCATCACGGGCATTAATCCAAAACAAACAGAAAGCCGAGTGTAATGGCTCATTGATCACTTGCAATCCCAGCACTTGGAAGACCAAGGCAGGAGGATCCCTAGGAGTTTGGGGCCAGCCTGGGCTATAGCATATAACTTGTCTTAAAAAAGCAAAAGACCAAAAGCAACAACAACCATTTGTATATAATATTCATTGCAGCATATTTATAAGAAACAACCCAAATATTAAAGAACAAAACACAGTGGAATATGATTCTGATTAAAGGAGTGAGGGAGGGCTGGGCATGTGAGTCTGCTGTAGAGTGAGCACGCTCAGTGAGGGACGGCAGTCACCAGCTGACATCCCATCACTGATGTGAGGTGTCCAGAGCCAGAGTGAGTCAGGGATCGCCTACGGCTATGGAATAGAAGGGGATGTGGCAGACTGAGTCTATGGGGCATGATGAAACTGTTCCGAACTGAAGACTGTGGGAGTTGTTGTGTAATTCTATGAATATGGTCAACATTACTGAATCATATACCTTATATGGGGAGATTTTTATGGCACAGGAATTTCCTTTTACACAAGCTTAATTAGCAAAAGATGGTTTTAAAGATTATTTTACACACTATGGAGATGTGTGTGTGCATGTGTGTTGCATTTATGGCAATGTGTATTTGAATACAAGCTGGTTCACAGGCCAGGAGAGGGCATCAGATGGGTGGAGAGGGCGGTACAGGCAGCCATGAGTTCTGTGTGCTGGATCACCTACAAGAGTGGTCAACACCTACTGCTGAGCCACCGTTTGCTTTTGTAAACTAAGGGGACTGGGTAGTGAGATGGCTCAGTGGAGACCTAACTGACATTCAAAGCCAGGAAACACATTTTAACAACCTAGGATGTGCATTATTTTTATTGAGAGTTTGCATGTGGCATTCTAAAATATGAAAGTGGCAAAAAAAGATAATTTCACTGGACTTAGCTTAGTGGTTGGCACCTGCCTGGCCTGTGGGGCTGTGTGTGCTTCTTGGTCAAATCAGATGTTTTCTGAAAAATACATAGTAGGAAACTGCTGGAGAGTTTCTTCCATTTCTTCTTCTTCTTTTTTTTTTAATTAACTTATTTATTTTATGTATGAGTACACTGTGGTTGTCTTCAGACACACCAGCACAGGGCATTGGATCCCATTACAGATGGTTGAGCCACCATGAGGTTGCTGGGAATTGAACTCAGGACCTTTGGAAAAGCAGTCAGTGCTCTTAACTACTGAGCCACCTCTCCAGCCACCAAGAAGTCTCTTAAAACAGTAAATGCCCTTCTTCATATGTGTATTAATTGATATGTCTTAATAATATTTTAAATCTCAATAACTATGAGACGGACTAATTTAATGCCATTCCTTTATACTGGTTGTTTTTGGTTTGTGCCCTAAACACCTCAAATGGTGAGTGAAATGCTAGGCATTATCAGGCAGATATAGGGTGGATGTATTATTTTTTACCCCAAGCCATTCATTAACAAGTGTATTAGTAATGGACTGTATATGATCATCTTAATTCTTGCATGCCTTTAAAAAGTCATGATTATTTCTCTACTGAAATTTTGACTTCGGATAAAATGATTTGATATATATATATATATATATATATATATATATATATATATATATATAAGGTTTTTGTTTGTTTGGCTTTTTTTTTTTTTTTTTTTTTTTTGAGACAGGGTTTCTCTGTGTTGCCTTGGCTGTCTTGGAACTTATTTTATACACCAGGCTTACCTTGAACTAAAAATTGTATTTACCTCTGCCTCCTGAGTGCTAGAATCAAAGGCATTCACTATCATGCCAGGCTATAAACTTTAATGAAGGAACTTATTTATAGTGAACAGGAAAATGTACATTTTTCTTATCAATTATTTTATTTTTGAGGCATAGTCTCACAGTGTTGCCCAGGCAGGCCTGGACACAAAGATTCAGACTTAGGACACTGCGTTAGTGTTCAATGTCCCAACTCTGGCCTTCTAGGGCACCTGCACTCGTGTGCACACTGACACAAGTGCACACAGTTGAAGTTTAAAATGTAAACGCAGATGGCTGTGGACCATCAGTGAGCCCGTCTCTGCAGCTCCTCACATAACGTTCAACAGAGTTCTAACAAAACCCCTACTTACTGTGTTCATCACAGTAGACAATATATCTGACTGATTTAATCTCCTTATTCAACAAAGTCCAGGACTCACTGAAAATTTAAAACTGATTTTTTTTAAACTGGGGGGGGGGGGGGGACTATGCCAGGAAAAACTGATCTCTGGGGAAGTATGAAATGGTACAGTCCTAAAAAGTAACAAAGTGAATTTAAGCCCTTGTAGAACTTCAGACACAACCAAACCTTACAAACTGCTGCTGCAAAGACATCTAACTACAGGCTTTCTGACTTACTCAAGAGTCAAATGTTCTCCAGAGAAGTCTTATTCTCAAAGGGATGTGGGAAGCCTCTTGTAGAATAATGGAGAACCCGAGTTTTCTGGAGAGCTGAGGCAAGTGAGGGAAGAGTGTTTCAGGACCGTTCGTTTAAGACAATTCACCCCTAGGAAACAAGGTGCAGTGGGCAGGGTTCTCGGGAAGGCAGCCAACTCAGAAACAATCAAGTGCAGAGGGCTGTACCCCAAGGAGAGCAGGGAGAACAGGCGTGCCCCCAAGGGCCGGGCCGGGCTGGGCCCAACCCTGGTGAGTCAGCAGCTCAGGCAGAATCCAAGAGAACACACCTATCTGTAGCAAAGAGACTGCAGGCCTGGCATTGGAATAATGGACAGGGAAAACAGTCCAGGTCAGAGTGAAGCACAGCGGGAGCACATGGGAGAAGGACTCGGAGGCAGAGCAACAGAAGACGGTGAGAAGTATCAAAGGCTGGGCAGATTCACACGCGCACACAGCTCTGGGCCTTTCTAACCGAGACAGACTACCGACGATCTGTACTCGTGTAGCGGGCAGTAACTGCCACAGTCAGCACTGGGCATGACCACCATTTTCAGAAGCGGCTAGATGAATACTCTCCTTTGCCCGTGTCTTTGTGCCCAGCTGCCTACTTTGCAATTCTATCTTACTTATTTGTGCATGTATGTGGTGTAAGACAGGGTCCCATGTAGCCCAGGCTAGCCTCGAACCTCCGATTCTCTTGCTTCCACTTCCTCAGTACCAGGCTCACAGATTGCACCACCACACCCTGCTCACGCAGTGCTGGGGACTGAACCGGGGTTTCTTACCTGAGGCTGGCATTCTTACAAACTGAGCTATAATCCCCATTACTACTTTGCAAAAGTTTAAAGAGGCAAAAAGCCCATCTCTTTCCACATCTTAATGTAATATATACAAGGGAAAGAAACATACACTTACAATTTTAACTTTTAAACATTTAGAATTATAAAAAAGTTATTTGGATTAATCTCTGCCAAAATTATTTCACATCATGACAGTATTCCTAAAGCAGTTAGAGTTATATGAATAGATGCACATTGTGGGTCTGCCTATAAAAAATACGCTTAGAGGGCTGGGATGTAGCTCGGTGGTAGAATGTTTTATTATACTAAAGGTTTTTGGGTTTAACGCCAACACTGAAAAAATATGCACTTCAACAATTTCTAGTGAGGCATGGCGGATCACACCTATAACCCCAGCTCACTGGGGTGCTGAAGCAAGAAGACTGCATAGGAATTAGGTCAGCCTAAGCCAGTCCCAGGTCAGTCTGGACTACCAAGACACTTATCCCCACCACCACAATTCTTCCTTAGGTAACTTCGATGTTGTCTAAGAAGGAAAAGGAAAGAGAAACCCATTCCTCATTTGTTCCCTGACCTCCACATGCACCCTCATCCCACATACTGACAGAAAATAAAGGAGTGAATGCAGTAATAAGAAAAGAGCAAATTGGAGCTGGAGAGATGGTTACAGTGCTTAGGAACTCCTGCTGCTCCTCCACAGGCCCCAAGTCCCAGCACCCATATTGGGTAGCTCACAACTGCAACTACATGACGCCCTCTTCTGGCCCCACAGTAACCCTACACAGGGATGCACAAAACAAACAATACACATTTAAAAAAAGAAGCCCTTCAATTAAAAAACAACAAAAACAAAACAAAAACCAACCATGGCTTTTATTGCATCAGGAGACCTACCTAATGTACTTGACTGTATTTTATATGTTTATATATTTGGTTCTAGTTTTATGTACTCTGATTTTATTTCTAAAAGTTTTTTGTTTTTTTTTTTTGTTTTAGTCATATGTATGGAGGTGTGGTGTGTGTTATGTGCAAGTGAGTGCAGGTACCCTGAGAGGCCAGAAGAGGGTGCTGGAGCCTTTGAAGCTGCAGCTTCAAACAGTTGTGAGCTGCACAATATGGGTCCTGGGAACTGAGTTCAGCTTCTCTGGAACAGCAGCAAGTAGTCTTAACCACGGAACCGTCTCTGCAGCCTCACTGTAACTTCTGCAGTGTACCCTGCATATAAGTAATAGGCCATCTCGGATTAGCTAGCTGTACCTGTCCTTGGACCCCGGCTCCTGTCTTCTCAGGTAGCTCATGCCCTACTTCTGAGTTATTTGTGTTACTACTACTTCCTGAGCTGTACCGTTAGCTAGTAAACTTGTTCCATCCAAGTCTTCACTTCATGAGTGGCTTGTTTACTGATTAAGGAAGATAAAAAGGGTGCTGAAGTGAAAGACAATAAAGGGATTGGATACTGTAATATCAAAGAGATAAAACTAGAAAAACTTCCTCTAAGTCATGATAGGAAACAAACAAAAACTAGGTATACTGAGGGGAGACAACTAAAATGCATGGATTATTTTAAGAATTTCTCTGTAAAGACTTTTAAGAGTTAGGAAAGAGCACTGCTTTGGTATTGCTTGCACTCTGTAATAAAATAGTGTTTTAAATTCGCTTCAACAACATGTAGTGAAGTAAGGTTGTACAAAGCCTCTGTGTAATCAAACTTCACTAATGGATGGTTAAAAAAAGAACTCTGAAGAAGTTGATAAGTATATAAAAGACGTGCCTAAACTACCTAGTAAACTTTTAGGTCGCCAGCAGTGTATCCTTGAAGAGTGCTGATTACTTACATTTAAAAACAATTTTCTCCGTGGGTATCAATTATCAAAAGAACCCAGAGCTGCCGAGTGACAACAGACAACCCGGAGGACTTACCTTTCTTCTCTCCAGTGTAGGGCACATAGTCTTCCCGGTCTTTATGTTCCAATGCTTCCTTCTCTAAGTAAGAAAGGAGCCGTTCTCTATCAAAGGGTCCTGTGGCAGACTTTGATGTCTGGTTCTTCTGCCGGAACCCTGCAGGCAGAAGGGCATTCTGCCAAAGAGAATGAGTCAGCCATTATGACCACCAAAGCACCAAGAATGACAACACTATATGCTGCTATAGATTTCCCATGCAAGAAAGATCAAGAAACTAGCATGATACAGACATTAAATTAAATACCTCCTTGCAGGATTGTAGGATAGTCATGTGAGATGTATTACAAAAGGTTTTTTTTTTTTTAATTTAAACATTGATGCACTGATTTTAGGTGTGGGGAGTACATGTGTCATGACATGTATGTAGAGATCAGAGGACAACTTTTAGGAGTTGATTCCTTCTGTACAATGGGATCTTACATCGGTGCAGACTTACTGAGCTATCTTACTGGCCTACCAGTCTTTGTTTATTTGTGAGACAGGGGTTCACTGTGTAACCCTGGCTGTCCTGGAACTCACTAGGTAGATCAGACTGGCTTTGAATTCAGAGATTCACCTGCCTCTGCCTCCCAAGTGATAGGATTGAAGGGGCATGTCATTGCTGCCGGCAAGTCTCTCTGTTTTTTTAAGTAGGTAGAATTCACTTATATTATTATTAAAGATAGGCACCTACATATTTTCTTCAGATAGTATCCCACTAGCATCTTTTCTGAAACAGGCTCTAGATGTATCACCTTGGCTGGCTTGGCACTCACAATGTGGACGATGCTGGCCATAAACTTGCATGATCCTTCTTGCTACATCCTCCTAAGTACTGGAATTATAGAAATGAGCCATTATTATTTTTCCAGGTATGGTTTTTAAATTGATGTTGCTATTTATATTAGAGTTGACCATGTTTTTCTCCAAGATTATTAAGGAAAATATTTTCCTAGCTTGTCTTATATTCTAGCATTCAGGAAGCTGAAGCAGGGAAATGGGAAGCTTAATGTAGAAACAATAGCAACAACAATTTTCTTAATGCTTAATAACTGACCTGTAAATATGTATATAAATTAATTCTATCACAAAAGAATTGCAAGCTACTATCTGTTATTCCTTTGTAATGGCTTCTATTTGATCAGAGCCTGTATCCAAACAAAAACATTCACAGTCTAACCTCAAGACTGTTCTACCGACACAAGGTGCCGTTTACCATTCTGTAACAGACTTGACAGCCCCTCACAAAAATCACTGGCCCAAGTTAAAAATCCCAGGTTAGACAGTCTCTTATATACCTTCTAGATCTTTTTTTTTTTTTTTCAGTTTTAAAAATGTAATACTGTTTATTTAACTCCAAAAACATTTCCGAATACAAAAAGTAACAGGATGTTGCAGACTGTGTTGAGGTGCAGAGGTCTTGAACTTCCATGGATGTTGTAGTTCTTCACTTTGCTGACAATGATGAGTTCTACGGTTTCTCTTAAAAGTTTCAAATCTACCGCACTTAACTAAAGAAAAGACTCCAAATACTTCTTTCTCATGCCAGCTGACCCCTCCCCCTCCATAACTGTCAGCAGATCCTATGGCACTATATACAGACACAAGACAACCTGAAGCTAAATGAATGCCCACCGCAGTACCAACAGGTCCAGCCTCAGTGCACGCCCTGAGCTACGGCCCCTCCAAAAGGCATCTTCCCCTCACAGCCTCCACGCCAAACAAGGAGCATCGGGAGTCTGTCTGGGTTGTGCACTGAGTGAGGAGGACGTGACAGTGCCTTTCCTTTTAACGATGTTTGGAGCTATGCACAACTTTGATAGTTTCAGGGCGCTCCAGACACCCACGGCCACTTCATGTAAACCACTGACACGTGAGAAAGTACAGTATGATCGTGATCAGATTTTGTAATTAAATCTCACAGGGGCAATAGACACGACTCAAACAAGAGATGGTTCGATCACAGCGCTCTCCTACTCTAAGGTATTCACAAGGAGACAGAGTTTTTATTCATCTTCCTCCTCTTTCTCCTCTTCTTCTTCTGGGCAACTTTAGCAGGACCCTTGGCACCATCAAACTCCCTTTAGACTTACAGTCAGCAGCATCCTTCTCAATCTTCTCCATCAGCTTTGCTGCCTTGGTAACTAACGTAAGGCTGCTTCTCACTGTCACTTAAGTTACTCCACATCTCACCCAGCTTTTTTGCCACGTCTCCAATGGAAATGCCAGGGTTTGTGGATTGGGGCAGAATTCAGAACAGAATAAGAAAAATCTAGATGAAGGTCTTTTGGGGGGCATTCGGGTCCTTCTTGCCTCTTTTAGCTGGTCCATAATCTTTCATGTCCCGATGAAATTATAGCGTACTTTATCTGCCTTTGCCACTTCATCAACCTTTGATTTCTCTTCACTAGACACTGTCTTCCACCTCTCAGATCACTTCTTGGAAAACTGCAAAACTGTCTGGAACCTCTGGGTTTTTCTTCTTATGTTCTTCCCTGCATGTCTGCATGAAGAAGGCATACGCAGACATCTTGCCCTTTGGTTTCTTAGGATCACCTTTAGCCATCCTGACTGTATTGTCAGCTGGTCTGGTGCTTTCTAGATCTTAAAACCATTTGATTTAAATTGGTCTCACTGACTTCTGCCAAATATATTGTTGACAGCTCTGTTATCTTGAGTAATCTCTCACACTTAGGCATGAAAAGTTTTCTTGTAATAGTAATTGTGGTCAAAGGACTCGACCTGTGTATAGACATATCACTTAGCAACAAAAACAATGTTATAAAGCACATTTTTAGCATGCTTGAGGCACTGAATTTAATTCTCAGTACCACTCCTTTCCCTAAAAGCTCACAATACTTCAGTTCATAAAGGACACAGAAAACCAATGTGCTTTCGAGAAAGGTGGTCAAGCTTTGCAAATAACCACTACCTCGAGGTTTTTTCCCTGCTATCTGCCCCTCCTTGAGTCACATTTCAAGGATTAAATGGTTCCACATTAGCCTTGTGCAACCTATAAGACAAGTAATAACCACTTGGCAAATTAAGACACGTATACATCCACACTGTCCTTGACTTAAGGATGGTTCACTCTAAGACTGTGAAAAAGCACACCATACAATCATTTTGGTTTTCAGTTTCAGTATAGCAATAAGTTGACTTATATGAGGTAACAAATACTTTATTATAAACTAGGCTTTACATTAGATGATGTTGTACAAAAGTAGGCTTATTTAAGTGTTCTAAGTACATTTAAAGTAGGCTAGGCAAAGCTATGATGATAGTAGGCTAGATATATTAAATGCATTTCAATGTATAATATTTGTAACTTAGGATGGGTTTGTCATGAACAAAAGACCATCGTTAAGAAATAACTATGTTCAGATCTGCCCCTTAGATCTGTTCTACCAATGCTAATAACTTAGGTCATTTGGTCAACCCTTCTCAAGTACCACTGTAATTAGGTTTTGGCCACTAAGAACATTCTAGAGGCACAGTATACGGGTGCCAGCCTGGTTCTCTGAAGAGAAACAGATTAGCATAAATTAAAGGGCTAATTAGTTATTACTAATTTCAATTACACAAAGAGAAGTTTGTAGTGAAGAAAAAAATTTGTGTAGATGTTTAGTGATAGCTTAAAATGTCTGTGTCATAAGATGTGGAGGTAGATATAGGGACCTGGAGAAGCAAAATGCCAGTTCATTTGGATGGCAGGTGGGTGAAGGGTACAGGAAAAGCCACGAGAAAGCAAGCTGGTAAAGGCAGCTACTGAGTTAAATAGTCTGAAAGGCTACTGCGTTTTTCTTCTTCGGTTAGCACGAACCTCGGGATCAAGATCATCCAGGACCGTCTCGAGCTGCTTCAGCTCTGACTCTGACAGTTTGCCGAGGAGCTCATCCTCATCCAGGTCCTTAAAGTCCCCCAGGTCTTTCCGGAAGGGCAGTGCCATGGCTCGCGGTCGGCTGTCACTTGCTCTGTCCACCACTTCTTACAGCTACGGAGAGAGGAAAGAGGCCATTTTACCAACACACCTTATGCAGTGCATCTCTCACTGGGGAAGGGAGGGAGGCGCTAGTCCGTGTGCCCTACATTCCTCATCTAACCTGCTGCTCTCACCCACAGACCACTCATGCCTGCACTACTGTCTCCGCAGGACAGTGACCAAGTAGGAGAAAGGAAGCGAAGATGAGAACCACCAAAACTCGGTAGGATGTACAAGTCCCGATGACTGAATTTTAGTGGCAAAATGATATCATTTTATCCTAATGGAGAACATCTGTTTCACTACAAACTATTTAGGGGAACAGTGTGACATAATATCAACATAGGAAAATAGCAATACATGTCTCACAGGAAGGAATAGTAGTCCCTTGCTTCTGAGAAAAAAAATTAAAGTATCTTTCAAAAAGATTATTTTAGAAGCTGAAGAAATGGCTCAGCAGTTAAGAATACTTCCTGCAGAGGGATTTTGGTCAGTTCCCAGCATTCACATGGAGTGGCTCACAACTGTAACTCATTCCAGAGGATCTGACACTCTTTCCTGGCTTCCAAGGGTACCAGCACACAAGTGGTACACATACATACATGTAAACACTCACAGGTACAAATAAAATAAAAACAAGGGGATCTTCCAGAAACATTTACAAAAGAAAATAGTAGGTCATTTGTTTGTTTAAGTTTAAAAAAAAAACAAAAAAACCAAGGTCTCTCACTATAGCCCAGGCTAACCCAGAACTCACTCTATAGACCAAGCTAGCCTTGTATTCAAGGTGAACCTTCTGCAGTGACCTCATTAGTGCTAGAAACACAGGCAGTCAGCTGCTCCCACCACATATAATGTTCATACGGGCTAAGAGACGATGCGGGGCTGAGGCGCCCGAGCTTCATTCGGCTGTGAAATAAAGAAGTTCATCAGGGCTGACCTAAAGCCTTTGCTATCTTGTCTTCGAAGAGTTCCCAGCTTCATATTTTAGCCAGTTTATCTTCCTCTACAAACTCATTGCAGACCTTTTTGACTCGTGTATAGAAAGTAAGATTTACCCAGGAGCCTGACAGCCACTGATTTTACTAGCAACCACCTTAGGTCTGATGATAAGCAACCGTGCGATATTCATTTCTGTTGGAATCACACTGCAGACATTTTGTGTAGCTGCCAAAGACAGGCCTGGGGTACACTTGTTTGATGACAACTCCTCTGAGCCAGCAGTTTCTCTGGACATCCCCCCCCCCAGCCCCCAACTTCTGTGTTTCATTACCATTGCTTTGAGTTGATGCTCAGTTATATTAATTTCAATTTCATGTCAACATACTATTCCATCCTGTGAACATATGAGCTCCTAGCAGTCTTTCCCTTCTGTTTCTTTGCTATGATAAATAATCTACCTATTTCCTACTATAGATGTATAATTCCTCTTTGGCTCAAACCTGGGAATGGAATTGCTGGGGGAAAGCAATTCCAAACTATGTTTGAAGTGAAGAAATTTACATTTCTAAAAGATTCCATACATGACAATTCATGGACTCCTGTTTGTTTTAGTGTTATCAGAGGTTTAATTTTTGGCATTCTGGCATATGTGAAATGGTATTTCACCATGGCTTCAATGTACACTGTGATAGATTATGATAAGGTTATGCATTGTTTAACATGTTCATTCATCAATGGCATTTCTTTTTCATGGGTAACCTATTGTTCATTTTTACAAATACATTGTTGTGTGTGTATGTGTGTGTGTGTACACCATATGCACTTGTTATTGTGGATGTATACCACAATGTGTACAGGCATGCATACAAATGCTTGTCAAGGTCAAAGGTTGATGTGAAATGTGCTTTCCTTTTTTTTTTTAGATGTTTATTTATTTTATGAGTACACTGTAGCTGTCTTTAGACACACCAGAAGAGGGCACCAGATCCTATTACAGATGGTTGTGAGCCACCATGTGGGTGCTTGGAATCAAACTCAGGACCTCAGGAAGAGCAGTCAGAGCTCTTCACTGCTGAGTCATCTCTCCAGCCCTGTGATGTATTTCCTTGATCTCTCCATCTTTTGATTATTATTATTATTTTTTTTTTGGAGACAGTTCTAAAAGAACCTTGAACTCCACTGAAGTTCAATAATTCGGCTACTGGCTGGCCAATGGGCTTCAGGGACTCATCTGTCTCTCCACTCCTAAGTAGCGGGCATAGGAGGCTATTTACACTCACCACCATGCTAAGCCTTTTATTTGTGCTCTAGGGCTCAACTCAGATCTTCACACTGATAGTGCAGACACTTTACCTTCTCAGCCAGGCCCTACTCCAGTGGTCTTTTATATTAAGAAATAATGTAAAGGAATCTTTCATTTGTTCTAGATATTAATATTTGTTATCAAGTTAAATTTAACAAACTTTCATTTTCCGTATTCTGGTCAATTTTCCCTCCTCCATCTTCTCCTAGACCCTCACTACCCATCCATCCTCATATCTCTCTTTAGAAAACAAATGAGCAAGTAAAAAAAGCAAACCAACTAGAATAATGATAATAATAAGAGAAAAAACACAAGAAACACACATACTAATAAAACCCATAAAACCATTAAATTAGAAAATATGTCATATAAGTAAAGAACCAGTAAAATAAAGAACCCCCCATCCCCCCATAAAAAACCCAAAACAAAACACGAGACAAACATTCCAAACCAAAAACACTATAAAAATGTCAGAGTTTATTCTGCGTTGGCCATGTGCTTGCTTGGCATGCGGCCTGCCCTCAACTGTGATTCGGGTAACCCGGGAGCCACTGCTGTAGAAGACTGGTTTTCCTTTCAAGTGGCTGTCAATTGGAGATAGCTTCTTTTGCTCAGGAAGCGGGAACAGGAGCTCCTACCTACTCCCTCTCATCTCCGCATGTCTGTCTGGAACCTTCGCAGGCCCCATGCGTGCTGCCGCAGTCTCTGAGTTCATATGTGAGTCAGTTTTGTTGTGTCTGGAAGACAGTTTCCTTGGTGTCACCCACCCCTTCTGGCTCTTACAACCTTTCCGCCTCCTCTGCATAGCTCCCTGAGCCTGGGGGGAGGGATTTAATGAAGACATTTAGGACTGAGTGTTCCAGACTCTCACCCAGTTGTGGATCTCTGCATTAGTCCCCATGTACAGAGGAAGCTTCTCTGATGAGAGCTGAGCAAGGCACTGATCCGTGGTGTGCTGGCTCGTTTTACGTCAACTTGACAAAGGGAATCTCAACTGAGGAAATTCCTTCATTAGATCCCATTATAAGGCATTTCCTAATTAGTGATTGATGGGGGAGACCCCAGCTCTCCCTGTGGGTGGTGCCATCTCTGGACTTCTAGTCCTAGGTTCTACGAGAGAGCAAGCTGAGCAAACCAGTACGGAACTCAACAGCCTCTGCATCAGTTCCTGCCTCTAGGTTTCTGCCCTGCTTGAGCTCCTGTTCTGACTTCATTCAATGAGGAACAGTGATAAGGATGTGTAAGCCAAACAAGTCCTACCGTCTCCAGTTGCTTTTGGTCATGGTGTTTGATCACAGCAATAGTGTCTCAAACTAAGATATGGAAGTATGGCAGAATGCCATTAGGAGTCACTTGATTGCAGTGTTAAATTAGCAAAACAATAATATATTTGGATTTCCCCTGGGCCCATGGCCTATGCCTATTTATTCTAAGGTTCTTAGGCACCTAAGCTGTGTCAGGTCTGCGCCAGTGTGCCACGGGAACGCTACTGCTGCAGATCACAGGGTCTGTAGCTGCGTTCCATAACTCTTGCTACTTTTTGTGTGTCATAGGGGAGCATGTTTCCATGGCTTCACTCCAGCTTGTTTTCCCCTTTCAAAACAATATAAGTCATTTCCTTGTGATTCAGATCCTGGAATTTTTGCCAAGATGAAAGAACTTCTTCCAGTTACCACGGACAACTTTTCTAGAAACTTCAACGCTGCTTCAACAAAGTGTTAACAAAGTGTCCACGCTACCTCACTTAAAACTCTGCACTTCCCACTCTTGGAGTCCCCATCCTGGCTGTACATTTCCCCTCAGCTTCCCTTCACTGAGGAGCACCGTATACTGACAATGTCCCAGGACAGCAGTCCAGAAGCCACTCTGTGAGGATGACAATGCTATCCATCTCTCACCTGTCCTCTGAGGACACGTTATTAGAAGAGAACAAATTCTGAATGACAAGGAGGTAAAACCAATATGATGGACATGTGCAGCAACACAGACTGAAGGACATATTTAATGCACTAAGCCACACGTAGAAAGTCAAACGCCGTAGTTTCTCACGCATAAGTAGAAGTTAAAAAGTTAACTTCCTCTTGCCTTTTCTTGCCTCAGTTGAATACTTCATACGTTGTGTGCTTCTTGATCTTTGTATTCTGACTTCACTGTGTTCTGACACCCGCCTGTTCTTTTAAAGTAATTCAGTAAGCAAATTGTTCTGTGTGGCAGCCATGTCTAACCCAGGGTTCAAGTATGTTAGTTTGAAAAGGGCACTTTGACGCTATCCCGTGAATCAGTGGCAATTGAAAAAGTTCTCTTACTTTGTGTGTCTTATTTCAGTTTTCACTTTAAAAAGATTACTATTGTCATTTTGTCCATCTTGAGCTTTAAAAATGGCATGTAATTAGGACATTTTAGGTATTTTTGACATATATATAAAAGAATTTCTGATAAAGTTAATATATCCAGGTGCTCACCAAAGAAACATGTATGTAACATATACGTAAATTTTTATAACTGATCCGTTTTCGATCATTTATAATCAGTAGAAGCAACTGTCTAGATATTGGGGCAGCCCTGATTTGAGTCTGTAACTTATCATTGAATTCAGTGCCCTAGTTTTATATTACACTATTAGGCTTTCTCTTGATAAGGAGTTATTCCCTTGTTTTTCTCTGGTTGGCTTCTGAACCCTGAGCTCCCTTTGCAGTCTGAAGAAGGCACTGCAGTCAGAACCATGTACTGCTGATAAAGCCTCTGGTAGCAATAAAATGTCCTTAACCTTAAAAAAAAAAAGTTAACTTCACAGACACTGAGTAGATGTTTCTACAGGCTAGAAAGGCTGTGCATGGGAGGATGGGTAATGGGCACTAAACCACAACCAGATAAGAATGTGCTCTTGTGTTTTACAGCAGGGACTTGGATTTGGCTGTTTTTATAAATGTAAATTGGAACAGTTACATTATTCATAGATGTATAGTCTGTCCCTGGTCTATGTGGCTCAGCGGGAGAGATGAATAATTCCAGTGGTCTGCAGAGCCTAAAACATTTACTACTGGCCCTTCACAGAATAAAAGCTGCCAACTCTTTGAGAAAAGTGCAAATTCCTCAGCACCATACAGTTTACAAACTGGTTTAGCCAGCTTTGCAGCATTATCTCCAGCTGTTCCCTATCACAATACCCTGGCTCTAAGGACACAAACTCTAGATCCTCACACCCCTGCTTACCAAGCTCTCTGTCTCCAGATGAAATACATTTTTTAACCACGTCTGCTTCCTCAACCGAAGCCCTATACCTTCTTCAAGGCTTTATGAGCATCATAATATCCCTAGAAATTTCCCGAGGCCCCATCCTTACACAGCCACAGTCTAACTTGCATCTGTCCCCTCATGGTCTGGAAGGTTTGAGGAAATAGGAAGGTGTTTTGAGGCTGGTAAGCATGGTAAGGTGTATGAAGGTTGGAAGATGTGAAAACCTTGAATGGTGACCAAAGCGAGGGAAGGCACACAGAAGGAACATGCTTCAGAGATCTTCCCTCCCTGAGCTACCGTTGTGGGACTTCAAAGTTCAGAGCTCTAACATGAAACAGCGGAAACACTAACACATCTAAATGTATCTTTTTGTAAACTGAAGAGATACTTAAAAGCTTCAGGGCATGCACCCAAATCCACTTCTCACAGGTCAAATTGACTCCAGGGAAGTACTGTCAATCAACAGGTTTCCTTCCTGAGGGGGGATCTACTCCCCTTCCCTGGGAGCCCCGCCCCCAACTACCAAGACCATGGGCCTAAAAGTTTCAATTGTACACACAAGAAAAATATTTTCTCCTTAAACTCCTTAATTCTCATTCTCTCTCTCTCTCTCTCTCTCTCTCTCTCTCTCTCTCTCTCTCTCTCTCTCTCTCACACTCTCTCTCACACTCTCTCTCTCTCTCTCTCTCTCTCTCTCTCACACACACACACACACACACACACACACACACACACACACACACAGCCCCTTGCCATCTTGCTCATAACAATAAACGGCAACTTCATTCTCTTGGTTGCTTTGACCAAAAATCTTGAAGTTCACTTTGACTTCTCTCACACTCCACATCCAAACTATGTGGGTCCTGCAGAGCCAAGTCCTATAATAAAGCCACACTCTACATGAGTTATCTTCTTTTTTAATGGAAGGGTTTTTCTCTTTGTGTGTGTGTGTGCACGCACATGTGGACTCAGAGGACAACCTCAGGTGTTGGTGTGTGTTTGAGTTATGGTCACTTTTTGATGCTATGAATGAGGCCAGCTGGCTCATAAGCTTCGGGGGGCTTTCTCGTCTTTGTTCCCATCCCTGTAAGCAGTGCTGAGACTGCAGATACCTGACACCAGACCTGACTCTGAGGAGTTTAATTCAGTGCTTTAACCACGAAGTCATCTTCTCAGTCCAACTCAAGAATTTTTCACTGTAAACCAATTATAATTGTGTATATTTGTGGTATATAATGTGATGTTCAAGTCTTTTTCCCCATGCCTCCCCCGATATTTAAGTCTTTACTGAGCTAATAGTAGAATCACACACAGTGCAAAGAGATAATATCAAAGAGTTTCTTCCACATTGTGTCTGTTTTGCAAAACCACAGATCACAAGGAAGACAATGATCTTGACTCATCCCATTGGTCTTACTTCACCTGCCCAGTTTTACATGCAGTCCTATGTGTGTTTTTATGCTATTTCTTCTTTTACACCAACACAAATCCATGCATCTACCACCACTGTCAAGATGAAGTTTCAACCTACAGGACTCCTCAGGTCGTTACCCTTCTGTAGCCACACCCACCAACCTCTCTCACACTGAGCAACTGCTCTGACCTGTTTCTAGAATTGTGTCATAGTCCAGCACATTCTCCCAATGCCACATCCCAAGTTGAGGTGTTCAAACTGAGATCTTTAGATACCAGAAGCATAAGGGGAAAGAACAAAACCTAAGGTTACTAGGCAGCCCAGCAAACCTGCTAGGGTCAGAACAAAGAGCTTTAATTAGACGGAGGTTACAGAGGGCAAGGACAACCTTATAGCAGAAAGCAGCCAGACCACTCCAGCCACTATTGCAAGAAAATACTTCAACAGGTTACTCACACCACTTCAAAAGCAATCTGTCAATGTGGACCCGACAGACTTTGGGGCTCCCGTGTGAGTAAGATACTTCCTGTCATGGTTCATTGCTGCAAACTGCTCCCACTCCCTGTGACCCTCCTGTCATCTTGGTGGAGCAATGGCAACGGATGAGAAGCAAGGTGAGAAACACAGATGAATGCCAAAGCAGGTGCCCCTGGCATGCTCAGTGTCTCGGTCTCAGTTAACTTAAAAGCCTTCTGCAGCTATCCTATGAACAAACCCAACAGTGCTCAGCCATAAATAAATGGCTAACTACTCCAAGTGCATAATGGGGGGATTAATCTGAGTTTTGTTGTTTTTCCCTTTCTCTCCCAACAGAGCAGTACAGCTATGACTCACTCTTCCTTCTGCAATTATGTTTTTACTCTACCAAGTTAATAAGATGGAACAACTTACAAACAGTCCCAAAACTAGACTAGGTCTAAGAGGATGGGCTGACTGCCATGCACGTGGTGAACAGAAGTGCCTTTCTCAGCTCTGTCCCTAGGACTTTCTTTGACTTAAATAGTTATTGCTTTATTTTGGGACTCAGCATGAATTTTTAAACACTCTTAATTTTCCAATCCATCTTCAAATCAATGTATACATTTATTAAAGGCCTACCACGTTTCATGTGTTATGGGAGGGAGCCCCTATGGGACGTAGACAGGAAAAGGCCTATGGAAACAAGAGGAAAGGTCAAAGAGAAAATTACACAGAACACATTCTTCTTTTTTTCTCTTCACTTTAGAACTGTTTCTCAAACTGGCTTTAAAAGCTCACAAGGATCCAAGATAACTCACAGAAAAGACACAGGCTGTGATATTCAACAGTTCCTTAAAGTTGAGTCTAAGTACAGACACAGCACTCATCTTCTGTTGGATTCACAACAGTGGTGACCAGCAAACTGTGAGGAGTAGCAAAAGCAAGCTTGACTCTGCCCTGGGCACCTCTCACGCCCACAGGTAGGTGGAACCCCATCTTCTAGCAACACTGTATACCAACAATCATGCTGCAGTGGAGAGTAAGGGGTGCATCCCTGTTCACATGAAAACCAAGTGTCCCTAAATGAGAAAACTCTACTGAGAAAAACCATTCTCAACATAACTTCCATCAGTAATACTTGCAGACTTGCTGGTTAACAGTTAATAAGGCATCTGGGTATTCTGAATGAAAGCTGTCCCCAAATTTTAGATAACTGAATCAGGTAAGGTTTTTGGTAAAGTATGGGAGAAAATGCTTTTAGAGACTGCTAAAATGTAAGCCACCAAAAATATGCCCACAAGACATGGATTTAAAAATATCCTTGGGATATTTTTATATGAAGATTTCACAAATAAAGCTGGGTGTGGTGGTACATACCAGTAATCTTAGCACTTTAAGGTCAGCCTGGGCTGTTTAAGACAAGTCTTAAGCCAAAATAAAAACCAAGAAGTTTCCCAATCAGTGACTGTAAAACAAACACAACGAACACTCATTGTCTTTTGTGGAGACTATGTAGAGTAGTCTAACCCTGAGCTTGCAGTGATCCTCCTGCCTCTGTTTCCTAGCTCAGCCACTACCCTCAGCCATGGTTTCTCACTCAAAGTCAAGTTTCAGGCAGTGCTTTTGTTACTGCCCAGCCTGCCTCTCCCTGCAGTGCACTCGATAAACCTGTTTGTGACATACTCAATAAACCTGTTTTCTCCCTACTTCGGTAGGAATTCATTTACTATCTGTTGTGGTCAATCTACTACATTTTCTCTTATTTAAAAAGAAAGCTGGGAGTGGTGTTGCACACACCTGCAGTTCCAGTGCTGGGGAAGTAGAGGCAGGAGAATGGTCACAGTTCTGAAGGATAGCCAGTCTAGAGATCAAGTTCCAAGGGGCCAGAACTAAACAGTGAGACCCTGTCTCAAGAAAGGAGGGGGGGGTGGGGAGGGGGAAGTTGTAATTTAAGAAGAGGCCTCTGGGAAGCAGATCTCATCAAAGCTTACGTGTAATTTCAGGTCATATTCTAGGGAAGATTAGCAGTCCTCCATTACATATTAGCATCCGTCTCTTAAGTTAGACCTATTTTTTAGGTATAAGAAACTTTTCTTTTTTTTTTTTTTTTTTGAGACAGGTTCTCATGTAGCTCAGGCTGGCCAGAACCTCCTATATATGTAAGATGATGTCATTATGCAACAAGGCGGGTCCAGGATAAGGCGAAGCCTATCATTGGATGAGAAGGAGGAAGGTGGGGAAAAGAAGGAGGGAGGAAGGGGAGAAGCAGGAGAATTGAGGGAAATGGAGGAAGATGTAGAAGGGGAAGGAACTAGAAGCCAACATGGCAGCAGATGTCAATATTCTCTGCACATAAATACAGGTTGTTAGGAGTATTTTGGTTTGTTCATTAATGTGGGGACTTAATTGAGTTCAAAAGAAAGCGTAGTGGTGGGACGCACAAAGCCCTCCGCAGAGTTGGGATGTGTGTGTCTAAGGCTTGGCAACAACAGCCAGGGGGAAGTGAGTGAAAACAACATGCTAGGGCGGTCGTATCCACCCGGGATAGAAGCAGCCAGGAGTGGACTGCCTGGGTCAAAGAAAACTGGGGTCTGCGAGTACTTGGAGGCAGCATGGAGAGCTGAGATAAAGATGCCCGAAGTGCCATGTGGCCCTAATGGTGCCAGCGCTAGTACAGGATAAAAGAAACCACTTTTTTATTTAAAGCAACAATATAAACAAGGATGGCCTTGAACTCCAGATCCTCCTGCACTTACCTCACAAGGGCTGGGATTAAAGGCAGGAGCCACCGTATTCAGACAGAAAGAAACTCTAATGGTTATCAAGAAATCCTTATCAAGAAATCCTTAATGGTCCTTTGAACTCTACATACAGAGCTTTTACAAAGAAATGGATTCTATGAGAACCAGAGAGGAACAGGAAAGCTGAAATAAGAGCACCCCAGTGTTCACTACATACCGAGTGATACCCTTTTCAGTTCTGGGTCATGCTCCTTTGTTTACTTGTCTACTTCTGAAGGACAGCTCAACTGGATGCTGCGTTTCTGCACTTGAAGAAACAAATGTCTCTGATTTCCTATTACCACACTGAGGTGATAGGGAAGAGTGCTTTGCTGTAAAGAGTAAAGCAAGAACCATGAACTACCCAACAGACCTGCTAAGTATGTTTAGTATTAGTGAGGCAGTGGCTTCATTCCTCACACAAAAAAGAACTGAGAGCAAGAAAAATAATTCTAGATCAGAAAATACTTCAGTCTCTAAAAGCAATAGCTAACCCTTCCTCAAATGTACGTGATCACGCAATCTCTCAAGTTCTCCAGTTTTTGACTGAAGGTTGTGAAAGTCTCAAACTGGGACCGAGGCCAGTTTGGGGATTTTTTTTTTTTCTCTCAAGATCTTTTCCCTAAGGAAATATTAAGAGAAACAACCTTCCAAGCTCCACATCTCTAAAAATTAACTGAAAAACAAGCAACAGCACCACACACAACATCCTTATCTTCAGCCCTTGCTCCTTCCTCGGCAAGGTTCCAGGACTTGACGAAATCCTGGCTCTCAAGAGGAGGAAGGAGGCAGGCCCTCGACAGGCCGGCTCTGCTCTGGTGCAGCTCGGTCGCTGAAGCACTCTTCAAGCCTGTACTTAGGAATGTTCTTGTTCGCTGGGTGACTCTGAACTACGATCCCTAGGCAGGGGTCTCACCCTGCTGCTGTGCTTGTTTCACAGAGTTAGTGCACACATATCCGAAACAAGCCCCACCCATCTCCAGATTTCTCCATCCTATCCAAACCCCTCACAGTTTAAGTCCAGCTCAAACCTGTTCTTTCTAAAGCCATTTTTTTTTTTATCTCCTTCAACCACCTGGTCTTTTCCCTTCTCAAAGGTCAACACTTGGAACTATTTAACCTCATGACATGCCATTCATGGGTTGTGGGCCTCATCTAGTATGAACACCTGCCTGTAAAGGCATTTCCTACACACCTCAGACACAGCATACTTATGGTTTTTAGGGGCCAGCAATGGTTATCATTCTAATTAATTTCAAAAGTCTGGGTATACAGGAAGCTTTGTTATCACAAACTACTTTTCAGATTAAAGGGAAGCTTTCTCCTTCCTTCTTGTGTGTGTGTGTGTACACGTGTCAACACAGCCCCTCTGTGGAAGTCAGAGGGCAGCTTTCGGCAGTCAGCGCTCTCTTTCCACCATGTGGGTATCAGGGATTAAACTCAGATTGCCAGGCTTCGTAGCAAGGGCCTTTGTATCCTCTGGGCCATCATGCCTGGCACAGAGGCACTCATTATAGGTTATAAATGGTACAAGACTAGAATTTGTATAATATACCCTGATGCCTTACGGCATTAAAAAAAGTAATTTGTAGTGTAGTGACTAAACTCGAGTAAGTGTGGTCCAGTAAGATGTGGTATTTACAAGTCTGTACTGGAAGTTTCAGACAACATAAAATCTCTAGCACAAAGTGTACATTTCTTATGCTATTGGAATAGAAGAGGTCATTTTAAGTGATTAAAAAAAAACTCACTGTAAACTGGGCACAGTACACACCTTTAATCCCAACACTTGGGAGACAGAAGCAGGCAGATCGGAGTTGGAGACCAATCTGGTGTATAGAATAAGTCTCAGGACAGCCAGGGCCACACAGAGAAACCCTGTCTTGAAAACAAAACAACATGAAAACCCTCACTATAATCTAGCCTTGAAAATACATAAGGGGGATAGAGACAACAGGCATCAAGTTACAGTCACACAATGTGTGTTGTGGCAAAATGGTGTAATCACAGATAAAAACATTAATACAATACGTTTTAAAACACACAAAGAAGAGATTTGGACAGCGCTTACCATTAGGAAATGATAAATGTCTAAGGAGATGAATTTAACCTTATTTGGACATTAAGTAATACGTGTAAGCATGTATACCTACCATAATATTACTGTGATATGAGTAACTTTTATGTTTGTGTACATTGGTTCATGTATACTTAAAAAACATAGTCACATATAACACAAAGTAAAGCCATGTAAAATGACTAAACTAATGAAAACCATACAGTTGGTGGCGGTGGTTTCTGGGAAGGGAAAGTGGGAGGGAGCTGAGGAGAAAAGAAAACAAATCAGCACGAAGGCCTGGGGACAGCTGGCGGCAGAGCTGAGGAAAGAAGGGAAGTCTCGGGAACTGTGGCCACAGCCAAGAAGTGGGTACAGGGGCTGCCTTGGCACAGACTCTGGCGTGGGAGAAAGAACATTTTCTTTCATAGTTAGAGAACTTGAGAGACACACAGAAGTAAAACGTTACTTGGGAAAGAAGCAGGGTTGCAGAGAGCTTAGCAAGGGCTGGAAACAGGAGTTCAAGACACATCTAAACTGACTGTCACAACTGCAATTATTATTATTTTTTTTAAGAGTGAAACTGCTTGTGTTTCAATCACATCATACGGAACTACTTCAAACTTTGCATTTTGTGTGTGTGTGTGTGTGTGTGTGTGTGTGTGTATGTGTGTGTGTGAATACAGGTACCTCTGTAGCATTACATGCACGTAGTGATGAGGCTTACACAGCAAGCACTTCTCCCTGCCATCCATCTCACCAGCCTGAAGATTCACTTCTTTACCTAAGACTCTCAGATTGATAAGGGACCACATACCATACTTCACAACAATGAAGAAGAGGAATAAATTTCATTTGCATATATATTTATATGCAACCTTCTTTAACATCGACACAAGAGTAATAGTACATAATATAAAATATAAATCATAGTAATACAGTATTTTATAAGCCTGTATAACATTAATATTTATATAATATAATTATAGTAATAATATTCTGTTATTTGTTAAAACCAATCTGAGTCTCAGAGAGAAAAAAGAACCTGCCTAAGACTATATACTTCTCAGTGAATGTAAGATTTAAACAAGATTTAAAGTTCCCATTTTTCCACAATCTCATACTATTTCTATAAAACATTCAATTTCTATCATAGTCACTAATAATCACTAGTTTCAACTACTTCTATCATGTCACTAATATGTCACATTAAAAGAAGCTAACTAATCTAATTGACTCAGAGCAAGCCACAGCCAGCAGGATATAAAAGAGAAGGAAAACCAAAGTAAAACTAAACGTGCAAAGCAATGTAATATATTTACAAAAACCTTTAAACCCCAGAAAGTAGTAATTACATGCTACAGTAAAAATACTATGCAAAAGGTAACATTACATCAAGAGGCTCGAGAGGTGGTTCAGTGGTTAGAGCACATGCTAATTTTTCAGTGACCTGAGCTTGATTCTCAGTATCCATGCCAGACAGCTCTTAACCTCCGATCAGTTCCAGGGGATTCAATGCTTCTGGCCTCCAAGGACACTGTACTTATGTGCATACACACAACAAAATAAAAATAGATAAATATCCTTTCTCTGTTCTTTCCACCCAAGCATGGCAGATCAAATATAGTTTAGACAGCTGAAAGACAAAACTCCAACTTGAAGGCTCATGTATTACTCATGACTCCATAAGCCAGGAAGAGTCACATTTAAGCTGAGCAAATGTGCAAAGTAAAGTAATATATTTACAAACCTTCAAGCCCCAGAAAGAGTGCCTGCTGCTCCTGCAGAGAACCTGGCTGTGGTTCCTAGAACATACACAGCACTTACAACCACCTGCAACGCCACCTTTGGGGGATCCCCTGCTCTTCTGGCCTCCACACAGCAGGTACATACATGTGCACATACACTGATGCAAGCAAACACTCGGACACGGGAACTAAATCTTAACCGAGGCCGCAGCTCAGTGGTAGAACACTTGTCTAACATGCCCAAGGCCCTGAGCTTGATCCTCAGCACAAAAATAAACGAACAAATGAATAAACAAATAAATAAAAGCCATGTATGGTGGTTTGTGCCTATAATCCCAGCCCTCAGGACCGCCACTGA
This sequence comes from Micromys minutus, assembly GCF_963924665.1. NCBI lineage: Eukaryota > Metazoa > Chordata > Mammalia > Rodentia > Muridae > Micromys > Micromys minutus. The sequence goes on from NC_137956.1 coordinate 9,046,103, forward strand.
CTTCGAGGCCATCCTGGGCTGCAATGATAGACCCTACGTCTCAAAGCTAAAGAACAAACCAACAGAAGCTTTAGGGAAACCATATGTCATGAAAAAGCAGGAAATGCCAAACGTTAAGATTTAAGACAACTCCAAAAAGCTTAAGTCAAGATAAATTATAATTCTCATTTAAAAAAAAAAAAGTAAGTAATATTGTAGAGTGGAGAAGCACAGAAAAGAGCCAAAGAGACCCCAAGCAAGCCACACACATATCCAGGAAGCTGGCACGGGGTGAGCATATTTCTAAGGGGCCAAGCTGAATCCCAGCTGGAGTTCATTCTGAGAGCTCAGTGGTTTTATAATAACAATCCATGACAATCCTAGCCCCAGCACCATAGCAAGCAAGCCTAAGTGGTTTGTGTTCCCTGAGTCCTAAGAGCCCCATGGACACCACCTATTTAGGAAAATGAAACACAACATAAAGCTACTTTAAAAATCAAGGCAATACATAATTAGCAGTTCAAACCCGTGGGCCTGACAATTAGTGCTGCCACAGTTCCAAGATAACTGTGGGTGGTCAGAAACAGGCGGATTCAGCCAGAAGAGGGAGAAAAGTACGGTGTAAGCAAAAGATCAAAGCCTAGGCTAACAGGCAGCAGGGCCTGGAGCTAGGGGAAGAAAAGGAAAAAGAGAAAAAGGACTGATTAAAAAAAAAAATACAGTCCACAAGACCTGCACAGTGGTTCAGGTACACACAGCAGCTGCCTGATTACCTGAGTTGGATCCCTGGAAGGAGAAACAGACTCCTGAAAATGAAGTTGTCCTCTGATGGCCACCAGTATGCAGAGGGTCACACACAAACAAATAAATGTAAAAGAGAAATTTAAGACCATCCAGGGCTACACAGGGAGATTCTGTTTCAAAACAGGGCAAAAAGGAACTGAGAGATGCTCAGTAGTTAGGAGACTGTACGGCTTGGACAGAGGGCCTGAGTTCAGTTCCCAGTTCTCACTGGCAGCCACTCAGTCCGATGTAACTCCAGAGCAAGGCATCTGACAATCTCCTGGACTGAGAGGGATCTGCAACCAACAGCACACACACTCAGGCACACAGTCGAGTTCTCTCTCTCTCTCTCTCTCTCTCTCTCTCTCTCTCTCTCTCTCTCCTCCCTCCCTCCCTCCCTCCCTCCCTCCCTCCCTCCCTCCCTCCCTCCCTCCCTCCCTCTCTCTCTCTCTCTCTCTCTCTCTCTCTCTCTCTCTCTCTCTCTCCTCTCTCTGCTGTTCTACTTTCCATCCTTAGATCACATTGTTTTGCTCCAATCTAAAATATCCTTCTCCCTGTGTGTTCAAATATTTTTCTATTCTTCACACACCTGTAGAAACACTTCCTTGAAGGCAATTCCCTAGTGTTCTAATCAGAAGACAGGGGCCAAGTCTAAGGTTTAGACCTGAGGTTGGGAACTGTGCAAATGAGTTTCTTCTGCAGCTGGGGAAGGCGGAGGCTGAATGGAGTAGCAAGAACAAACTACATCCAGGAAGTCACTGAGGAGTATCTGCTGAGGTAAAACCGTATGCTCTGTCTCAGCCCCATCCCCTCATGTTTTGTGGTTTGTGGCAATACTGTATACTTTAGGGCAAACTGCAGGAAAAAAAAAAAAAGAGGGGTGAGGGTCAGGGGTTAACTCTGAAACCTTCAAGCTGTATGAAATCGTGCCATCTTTGCTCAAGGTGAGGGCTGACGGAAAGGTACACACATTTCATTTGAGTCTGACTTGATGCGTACATACTTGAAGGGCCATCTCTCTTTTGCTGCTATGCACACTGAAGGAATATTCCTCAACAATTCCTCATTAGTTACAACAAAACACCCAAAAACCCAAAATATCTTGCTTTGTAAAGTCCCTGCTAGCCCTGAATTTGTGAACTTTCTGCACCAGACTCTCTGGTGCCTAGATGCCCCACAAGTCCAGCATACCAGGAATACATGTAACACGTAGCCAGGTTCGATGGGCCATGCTTATGTCTGAACAGGAGAACCAGGAGGATGCTGTGGGCCAGCCTGGAAGACCCTATCGAAACACTCTCAGCATCCCGTCCACTCTGCCCTCACTTCTCCTAGTCTGTCTTATGGCCATTTTTCTCACATGCACTTCAGCAAAGGGTTATCTCTGTCTATCAGGGACCTTATTTTTGTAAGTTTGTTTCTGTGTGTTTTTGTTTCTTCCCTAGGGAGTGGGTGTAGGCACTTGAGCATAAATACCCTAGGGAGTGTATATTCTTACAGGCCAAAAAGGTCACACCTATCAAGAACTTCATACTATTTTAGCAATTCTCTCAGGATCGAAAGGGTTGCACAGAGGATACAGAACAGTTGGTGAGCACCTGTCCAGCACACATAAAACCCCGGGTTTAATTAGTAGCACATACCATGTCTATAATCTTAACATGGGAGAGGAAGGCAAGAGAATAAAAAATTCAAGGTCATCATCAGCTTCATAGCCTACAAAGAAGCCGTTTAAAAAAAAAAGGTCAGCAAGAGGTCAGGGCAGTTGCTACCAAGCCTGATGACCGAAGTTCAATTCCCTGGACCTACAAGGTAGAGGGACATAAGAGACTCCTATGGGCTCTTCTCTGACCTCCACACACGTAGCATGGTGGCACATGGCCACCCACAATGTACAGCATAGACACATACAAAATAAATAAATGTAATTTAGAAAGGAAAAAAAAGGGAACAAAGCCAGACATGGTGGGTAACTCTATAATATCAGCACTTCAAAGCCCAAGACCCTTCTACCACAATTAAAGAGCCTAGGCTACACAGTAAGTTCCAGGACTTCTAATACCAACAACCAGTACAAGTCAAAGATCACTTGTTATGTGATTCAGTTTATATCAAGTCTCCAGAGACGTACTGACTGCTCTGGAGAAAAATGCTCTAAAATGGATGGCTCAGTTCTTTAGAATATACTAAAAATCCATTGACTTTACAACCATTAACACTTATTGTTTTGCTGTATTTGCTTTGAGACAGTCTCGTTTAAATTACCAATTGCTTGATTATAATGCTGGGATTGGTTTTTTGTTTTGTTTTGGTTTTTCGGTGTCTCCTTGGACTTCCTTTTAAGTGGGTAAACGGGTATGGTACACAAACAGTAAGGTTGTTTTGAGATAGGATTTCTACATACAGCTCAAGCTGGCCTCCCTTAACTCAAGATTCTCTGCCTAAGTATCCCAAGTGCAAAGATAATGAGCATGCACCCTGTGCACGGCTTCAATAAAATGACTGTATAATAATGAGAGTAATGGGAAGATATACATGAACAGTGAACCTAGCTTAGGTGTGATGCTTCATGACTGTAATCCTAGCACTTGGGATGCAGAAGGTGGAGGATGGCTGTCAAAGTCCAGTCTGGGAGTTCCAAGCCAGCCTGGGCTGATGAGTAACAGCCTATCTCAGAACAAAATCAAACAAAAGGCAAACCCATCCCACCCCTAAATTATTTGAATTGGATCACAGTTAGACTAACATGAAAACTCTGTAACAAGAAATCCTCTATAAGAAAGCAGCTATCTCGCTGGGTGTGGTGGGTTATGGTTATAGGGAGAAGCAAGAAGAGAAGGTTAAGGTCATTATTGAAAATAGTTGAGTTTGAGGCCAGCCTAGCGCATATGAGACCCTGTAAAGAAACCAGAGTATCTTTACAGCCTTAAGGATAGGTCATAAAAAGAGCAGCATTCTACTTCAAGACATAGGTTCATGGTGGGACCAACAATACAGCTCAGCAGGTAAAGGCACAAGCTAGATGACTTGAGTTAAATTCCCTGGAGCCACAGGCTGGAGAGAACTGACTCTCAGATTGTCCTGAGACCTCCTCATTTGCACCATCGTAATACCTGGGTATCCACACAATAAATAAATGTAAAATTTCTATTTCTAAGGTACAGGGTAAGGATTTTGTTTCAGAAGAAATTTTAGAGTACTATAATGCATGCACTTTCAACTATTACCACTCGGAATTATTAAAACCTCTATTCCTTCATCACTACTACATATCTAAACAAAACAAACTGACAGGTCCGTGGAGGTGGCTCAGTTGGTAATTACCATACAAGCACAAGGAACAGAGATTTGATACCCCAGTACCCAAATAAAAGCCCAGTGGTGTGTGCTTGTAATGCCTGAGTTGGGGAAAGGGAGACAGGAGGATCCTGGGACTCAGTGACTGACTAGTCAACCTTACACTTGAGTTCTTAGAAAAATAAGGTAGAATCTGGCATGTTGGGACATATCCCTAATCTCAGTACTCAGGAGGCAAAAGCAGGAAGATGTATGTGAGTTTTGAGGCCAGCCTGGTCTATACAGTGAGTTCCAGGACAGCCTGCGTAGAGAGACCCTCTCTTCAAAAAAGTCCCAGCTTCCACACAAATGTACCCCCATGTGTGAGTGTATACCAATACATATATGCCCACTAATGGATTCAGGCAGATACAAGAATGTATGCTTAGATTTAAATTCTATAATTAGCAAGCAGAATCTGGCTACAATTTTAATATCTAACAAGTTACTCGACCATCACAAATAATATTTCTGTTTTCTATACTGTTTTCCTTTCAATATAATTTCACACTTACAATTTTAACTGATCTGAGAAGTGTAATCAGATAGGTTAATAACCAGCACTGATACACACTTCAGCTACAATTATAGCTTGCACAATAATGCCCTCCCGGACTCTGGTGTGGCGGTTCAGGGCTCTAACTCCAGCACTTGGGAGGCTGAGTGGAGAAGGCTGCTTGCTGTGAGTGTGCAAACAACCTGTCACAGTGAGTTCCAAAGTAAAACCCGTCACAAACAAACAAAGATTCCCAAGTGGTGGCACAAGCCCAAAATCCTGGCACTCTGGGAGCAAAGGCAGGAAGTTCGTGATTCAAGCCTAAACAATAAACCAGAGTACGGACTGACACAGAACACCTTTAAAAGCCATTTCCCCCACTATCTCCATCTTATCTTCCTCTATCTCTTCCCCTTTCATCTCTCCCCTCCCTCTGTAGATCTCTAATCCAAGTATGGGTTTATACCTGCAAACTCGACCCTACTGATCACAGCGCTTGGAGCTAGCTGATTTCTGTCTTCATCTCAAGTTCCAAGCAAACCTATGAAACTACACTGTGCTCTGTGTTGAGATAGCACACATTGTGTTCTTATTCCCTTCAAAGTGCTCTGCAGCAGGACACAGGCATAGTTCCAAAGAAAGCAAGCTTCCTAACAGGAATCCTGCCTTACACACACATCAGGAACCCCAGTGTCTAGGACAGAGTGAACTATATACTTGCTGAAATAGTTAATTACTGAAACCGTGAACACACATGACTCTGAAGATGGGAGAAAAGAGGGAAGGAGGAGCTGGCCTGGCCCATGGCACCGCCTGTAATCCCAGCACCCAGGATATGGAGGCTCAGATCAGGAGCTCAAGGCTAGCTTTGGCAACATTGTAAATTGGAGGTCTGCCTAGGCTATGTGAGACCCTGTCTCAAACAATGTTTTTTTTTTTCAACTAAAAATTAGGCAAGCCCTGCATTCGTATCTGATATCACAATTATCAGCACCCGTCTTAAAAGAACTATTATAAGCATCTTAAAATATCTTTAAAATTATCTTCTCATCTTGGTTTTTAAAGAGTGATTTCTACTGACTTTAAAATACGAAAATTCGAAATCCCACTTCAAAAAGAACAGGTATGGTGACTTATGTATGTTAAGTGTGAAAAGTGTTGCCCCTACATGGTGTAAGCCCTTAGGTTCTTTCTGTTGCACTGAACCTGTTGTTTAAATAAGCCAGTTACTGGGAGTTGAAAATTATCCTTTTGTTTTTGTGGTTCAAACCTAGGTCCTAACACATGCTAAGCAAGCCTTTAATTGAGCTACATCTCCAGCCTGAAAAAAAAAAACCCAAAAAACTATTACTCTGAAAACCAAATTGTGATGGGATCTGACCTACAAATATTTAATACCTATTAGACGAAATGAGACCCAGTGGCTTACCACAAAGATAAAAGAAGTTCAGTTATAAGGCAGTAATATCCTCAAGACACAACTTTGGGCATTCTTGTCTAAGAAGGGTTTGGGATGATAACACATGTCCAAGGCTTCCCAAATGGATTAATTTTTAATAATAACAGGAGGGGCTTCGGGATATGGTTTAGTGGATATGATTCAGGAGGACATGACATGAACTTCTAAGCTTTCACATGCATGTTCACATGCGTGAACACACACACACACACACACACACACACACACACACACACACACACACACACACACCAGAGAAGGCTAGGATAATAATGGGTTACCTGGCTATCATCAACTTCACTCTAAGATAATCGACAAAAGCTGGCAGATGCAGTGCTAGGATGTTCTAAGGTTGGAATACAATGGAACACACATGTCGAGCCAGAGATGGGATTCAGTGTGTTCTTATTTTCTGAGCCTTCTTTCCAGGCCCTACTGTCAGCTCTTAATATATTATAGCTCTTTGGCCCTGTCTGTAATTCCAGTCCTGGGAAGCTGAGGCAGGAAAAGAATGGGCTTAAAGGCCAACCTGGGTTACAAAGTGAGACTGGCTCAAAATATCAAAAAAAAGAGATATGTGTGTGTAAGATGTGTGAACTAGAACTAGGAAGAGAACTAAAGAAAAGGAGTCTGAGCAAAGCTATTCTGAAATAGTGACAGGTCTGTAGATTAATCAATTTAATATGCAAAAAAACCATTCTGAAAAATTTTCAGAAAAAGAAACATGAACTGCACTCAAATGTCAGAAGACTGCACATAGCCAGCAGATCTCCACAGGCTCATTTCCTGTTTAAGTATGACCTCTTGGGATAAGTTTTACTGCACTGTTCATTTCCAAGTAGATGGCTGTGTGGTTTTGTTTTGTTTGGTTTGGTTTTAAAGAGAAGCAGAGGTCAAGTTGGGAATGTGATTCTTAGAAAACAAGAGTGAAGGTGGGTGGGTTTGGGGGGGATAAAAAGGGAACGGGGCGGGGGCAGGATTTGAAAGGGGAAAGGGAATCTTAATTAAAAACGAACGAGAAGAGGAGAAAACAGAAAAGAGAGGGGGAAAAACGTCGAGAAAGAAAAGGAAAGTAAAAATTGGGGCTGTTTCCCATTTCTGTTTGTAATCAGAAAGCAGGCTTATGGAGGAAACGCATCAACTTCTGTAAGGAAAGATACAACGACCCAGTCACGTCCTCAAAACCAACCCGCATCAGCTTCACAGCCGGCCTCAGCTGTGCTCCACGGGAGCCAGAAATTTATTCTAAGGCAGAGCCGAGAGACCAAAATGGCCAATGCAAGACACCAGATTTCAATCACAAAAAGGGTGTGTCCCAAGTTTTGTGGTTTTCCTCCCAACCAAGAACACCCAGGCAGCGAGACGACGGCTGGGGTTAGAGGGGCGGCGAGGCAAGCACTTCCCCAGGGTACGCCGGTTCCGGAGCTGCGACCCGTCCCAAACTCAGACGGCCAGTCCCGAACTCGAGGAGGCCGGTCCCGAACCCCATCTGGTCTGTTCTGACCAGTCGACCGGTCCCGAACACTAGGTGGCGGGCCCCGAACCCCACACGGCGGGTCCCGAACCCCAGCTGGCCGGCCGCAAGTCACTCACTCACAGTCCAGAGCCTGCGTGCCTGGCCGCGGGCGACACCCGGCACACCTCGCTGTCCCAGAACGGCACGGCACCCTCCGCTCTCCAGCGAGGCCCGCGGGCAAGACGCGGGAAGCACAGCCGCTCCCTTCTGTCGCCCAGGCCGGAGCGACCCGCTGCCGCGCCCGCCGACAGACTTCCTGGAAAGCACAGTGCTGAACTCACCTGCGCGCCGCCGACACACTGCACAGTCCGCTGGGTTTGAATCGCTCTTCTCTGCGCCCACACTCGGCTGTGCCTCGGGTTTAGGGAGTTGCCGAATCCTCCCGCCAGCTGCCCCTAAACCGGACCGCGATGTCTCTATTGCTGGTTCCCCCTGACTGTCCCCTCCCACGCGCGTGCGTACTCTTGTGGCAGACTGCATGCTGGGACTTGTAGTTAGAGGGAGATGGGTGCGGCTCCATACATACGGCCCTGGTCCTTTACAATGGGAAGGGTTTTATAGCAGGCTATAGATTCCAGGACGAGGCTGAGGAAAATGCTTTTTGCTCCTGTATATACCTGCCCGCGACCCTCTGGAAAGTAGAAAGCCTGTCTAGAAGTTTTTTGTTTTGTTTTTGTTTTTGGTAATAGGTTTCCTTCTTGCATGGTGGGTCTTTTGTAAAAACAGATACATAGGGGGCTGGAGAAATGGCTCAGTGGTTAAGAGCACCGACTGCTCTTCCAGCGGTCCTGAGTTCCCAGCACCCACATGGTGGTTCACAGCCATCTGTAATAGGATCTGATGCCCTCTTCTGGTGTGTCTGAAGACAGCTGTGGTGTACCCATATGAATAAAATATGTAAGTCTTTTTAAAAAGATACATAATACAGAGCAAGGATTTTCTTATTCTCTTGGTTACCAATGCGAGAGCATGATATCAGCCTTTCAAAGTTGTCGTGGAAGACAGATAACTGCTAAGGGACTGGGATTGTAACCCAGTTGATAGAGTGCTTACAAAGCACAGACAAAGCCCTAGATTTAATTCCAAACTATGTATAAATTGGATGTGGTGTTACATGTCTGAAATCCCAGAACTCAGCTCTTGAAGCAGAGGGAGTGGTATCAGAAGTTTATCATCCAGTTACTTACTGAGTTCAAGGCTAGTCTGAGCTATATGAAGGTTTTTTTTTTTTTTTTTCTTCCAATATATGGCAGAAAAGGTTTTAAATTGCACCAGGGTGTGGTGCCTCTAACATAAAGAGGAGTAAAGGTGAGAAGCAAAGATAGATTTCCTTAATACACACACCTAGGAAAGAATCAGAATAAGAAGTCAATAAGCCCACATGAGCTTTAGATTTAAGCAGAAGAACTGGGGCAGGAAGCATTCTTGTATGTATAATTGAGCAATCCTGGTCACGATGTGTGACTGGCTGAACATTCTTTCAGTCTGGTCCTGCAAGTTGGTCCAAAGAGTCCCTTTTGCCTGAGGAGGCAATGTCATTCTAAGAAGATAACTGCTCATGTTCCAAGATGCATTCTGCCCACCCTGGATGGGATGCCCTCATCTGGAATCTAAGGTGACCTCAGGTGTCATGGGGAGTAATTGTAAAAGCTGACTATAAGATGCCTCTGTTACTTTATTTTTATGTCTTTATCCTTGAAGGGTGATGAGATAAGTCCTTGAATGGTCAGCATGCCTGCATGCAGGGGTAACTAGGCAACCCTAAACAGGAAGGCAGACACAAAATGAAAGTAGAGAAGCTAGGTTTTACCCTGCTTTTAGTTATCGTATGAGTCCAAGCAAGTCAGTGCTTCTTAACAGATGTCGCTCCTAACAGCCTGGTAGGTAGCATGTGCCCCATTGTCCTGCTCCATCCCAACTTCCCGAACCTTCATGTACTACAGCAGGCAGGGTAACTGGGCTAACGTGAGTGAGAGTAAACAGCAGAAGCAACTCCAAGGAGGGAAAGGAGGAGATGGAGTTAGGGAGGGGACGATGGCCTCAAAGCATTGTTTAATGACGTCCTGAGTAATGACCAGCGTGGGCATCGGCGTGAACATCAGGGTGGGTATCGGCAGGAACAGTGTTCTATCTTGGTAACATAAAAACAAAGCACTCTGAAAGAGGACTGGAGAGCATGCCTGAAGTACATTCCAGCTACACCCAGAATAGGGAGTCACCCAATGGTTAGTTTCTCCTGGCATCTACTTCTTCCTCTCAGGGTGGGAGTTCCCCTGGTTAGGTAAACAGCCTGGAATTTTGTGTACCTGACACTCACTGAATATTACTAATGATCTGGAAAATCTCAATCTCTCAATCTCTTTCTCCCCCCTCCCCTCTTCCCTCTGTCTCTCCTCTCTTCTTTCTTTTTCCCTCCTCCCCCTACAGTCTGTCTGTCTGTCTCTCTCTCTCTCTCTCTCTACATTTTTTCATTTATTTATTCATAAACTCTTGCTACATAGTCTGGCTGCCCTGACACACTCCCTATTAGACCAGGCTGGCCACAAAGAAATCTTCTTTCTCCCCAGGACTAGGATTACAGGTGTACACCACCTCCCTTGTTAATTAAAATATTCAGGAGCTTGTTTCTGAAAGAATTTACCCAAGTGCTCAGATTTAATTAATATTTATTGAGTATATAAAGTTAATTAATATTTTAATTAATATTTATTGAGTATATAAAGTACATACCAAGCATTGACCAGCATTTGTAATATCTCATGAAACTTTGAAACAAACTTTGAAACAACCCTATAAAAAGATTAATATCCTCAGGTTTTAAATGTGAAAATAAAAAATGAAGAATTGATAAAGTTAATTTGCATTAAGTCAAATGGCCAGTTACTAGTCATAGATCTGGAAATGAAGCAGATACTCAAATTCTAGCCTACTTTTAAACTCCTGGTTAGACTGATATGTCTTCTAGATCTCACCAAATTCTTTAAAATTCGATTATCTGTGGCCAGGCTTAAAGAGCATGAAAAACTTCTCCAAAAAAATATCCAGAAAAGACAGCATTTTAAATGGATAATTTGGATTCTTTTTGACAGTGCATACGTATATTTAAAAACAAAACAAAAACCTGATTTACCGTTGATGTTTATGTATGTGTGCCTGCATGTTTATGTGCATCATGTATGTACAGGTATCTCATGAAGGCCAGAAGAGGATTGTGGATCCCCTAGAACTGGAGTTATAGTAACTTGGGAGTAGCTAAATGTAGGTGCTGGGAACTGGACCCGTGTTCTGCAATAGTACATGCTCTTAACTGCTGAACCATCTCTCCAGCCCATTTTGTATGTCACATTTTGAATATCTCATGTAGCTCAGAGTGGCCTCAAATGCATTATGTAGCTGAGGCTGGCCTGGAACTGTTGATCCTCCTGATCTCACTTCTCAGATCCAAGAATTGCTGTCATGCACCACACCAAGAACTGCCATGCACCACACATCTGGTTCCTTTGACAGCTCTGTATTCACTCTCAGTATCCTGGTTCTTCTGCTCTGAAAAAGAGGCTGTGCTGGTTCTCTCCTTCCATCATTCCGGGATTTAACTCGATCCTCAGGCTTCAGGCTCTCTGGCCAGCCAGCCCAGCTGACTCAGTGAACTCCAGAGCAGGCACCAGTGGGCATCTACGACTGGAGACGTGGTCTAGTGGTTAAGAGCAGGGGACCCAATGCCCTCTTCTGGCCTCCACAGGCACTCACACATATATGTACACACACCTTCAGGCACACATAAATACAAGCAAATAAATCTTCCCTCCCTCCCTTCCTCCCTCCCTTCTTTCCTTCCTTCCTTCCTTCTTTCCTTCCTTCCTTCCTTCCTCCCTTCCTTTCCTTCCTTCCTTCCTTCCTTCCTTCCTTCCTTCCTTCCTTCTTTCCTTCCTTCCTTCCTTCCTTCCTTCTTTCCTTCCTTCCTTCCTTCCTTACTTCCTCCCTTCCTGTTTTTAAAGATGGCATTTGATGAGCAGTAGTGGCAAACACACTCCAGCACTCGGGAGTCAGAGGCAGGAGGATATCTTGAGTTCGAGACCAGCCTGGTCCGAAGAGTGAGGCTCAGGACAGCCCCTGTTTCAAACACACATACAGACACCTCCAAAAACAAAACAAAACAAAAAAACTAAACTAAAAAGATGGTATCTAAGGGATACTCAAGGTTGTCCCTTCTCTCCCTCTCTCCCTCCCTCTCTCTCTCCCTCCCCCCCTCACACACACACACACACACACACACACACACACACACACACACACGGCACAGAGAAAGTGATTGGTAAGAGGATCCTGCAATTCTACTTGAGTACTGTAAGCTTTCATTAGTGTTATCTCCCTGCCTCCAGCCAGAGCAACTCATAAAGCCTGTGCCATAGTGAGTCATCACAAGCAAATGAATACCAGAGGCAATTTGCTTATTATCAAAATTATCAAAGGTTCCTTCAGGAAACAGCCTGCCTCACGTACTTGAGCAGTTTTTAAGGACACAGTTTGCAAGACAGCTGTGAAAATTTGAACTGTAGACCAAGAACTGGAAGAAAGGATTTCATTCTGGGGCCTTGGAGTTGGTTAAAGTGGAGAGAGGTAGAGATCAGGGGGGAGATCAGCACTGTGGCTGGTATGCATGTTTAGGGAAAGATTTCCAGAAATCTCTTTGGCCTGAAATGCCCCTTTCCATCATCCCATGTCTGCTTGCTAAGTGACTCCTCATGTTCTACCACAAAACTCAAATACCGTTCATTACTCCTGTCCCTCCAATATCAGCAGCTGAAACTGACTTTCCCCACATCCCCACTCTACCGTGGCCCTTCTAGAGATGCAGCTAATACAGATTTCTGCAAATGTCAGAGGATCAAGAACCGAAACCATTCATTCTCCATCTGGCTCTTACAGGCTGTACTGGCTGGTTTTGTGTCAACTTGACACAAGCTGGAATTATCACAGAGTAAGGAGGCTCCGTTGAGGAAATGCCTCCATGAGATCCAGCTGTAAGGATTTTTCTCAACTAGAGATCAAGGGTGGGAGGGCCCAGCCCATTGTGGGTGGTGCAGTCTCTGGGCTGGTAGACCTGGGTTCTATAAGAAAGGAGGCTGAGCAAGTCAGGGGAAGCAAGCCAGTAAGTAACATCCCTCCATGGCCTCTGCATCAGCTCCTGCTTCCTGACCTGCTTGAGTTCCAGTACTGACTTCCTCTGGTGATGAACAGCAGTGTGGAAGTGTGAGCTGAATAAACCCTGTCCTCCCCAACTTGCTTCTTGGTCACGATGTTTGTGCAGGAATAGAAACCCTGACTAAGACACAAGCCATTATTATATTGGATATTACAGTTCTCTGAAATTCGCTTGGGCTTGAGAAACTTGGGTTTCTAAAATATACAGAAAACCCCCTTCCTACCTTCATATGTGTCAAGCCAAAGACCTCTGTGCTTTTCTTCCATCATCCACTGCCTAGACTAACCTTATTCAATCACCTATTCATCTGGTCCCCACTAAGGACTTAGGCATAAGGAATACTTCCTAGAGACTATAGGCATCTGGTCTTCATGTTTCTCTTTTTATTAGCATACAAAATAATGAGTTTCTAGGATAGTTGCCAAGGAAGGAAGACAGGGTACGGGCTACCATTTCTTTTAGTCCTAGAAAAAGGCTGAACTATCAAATAGTCCAGTAAAGAGGGGACATTTCCTTAAAGTCCAAAGACAATAGATTTCCAAGTCAAGGGGTCAAATAAGGTTTGAGTGCCAAATCCAAAAGCTGGTGTCTAGAAAACAGTAAATACAGACAAATCCAGTCACAGATTCAAAGGGACATGGTTTCATGTGGCTCAGACTGGCCTCAAGCTCACTGTGTAGCTACGAATAACCTTGAACCCCTAATTTCTTCTTTGCCCCTCCTGAATGTCAGGCTAACAGGTACACACCATCACACAGGCTTTATGTGGTGCTAAGGATGAAACCCAAGGCTTCCTCTGATTTACCAACCAAACTACATCCCTAGCCCCTGAAAAGGAAAATTCTTTAAGCAAAACAATAAAGCAATGTATTTCCTCATGAAGGTGTGGGACTGCAAATATAGAAACTAGATCTATGTCCTCTGTTTCTCAGACGGTCACCAGACTACACAATGAAATGTAGGGATCACCAAGCTGAGACAGAGTTCAGCAAGTTTAGTTTCCTTGCTATTCCAGGTCAAATCTTTATTTAGAAATTTGGTTTAGTGTTAGCTGGCAGAGGGTACACACAGCTGTATATAATTCTGTATTCTGGCTCTCAAATGTTCTAACAAACTTCAACTGTGTAACCTCAGGTGAGCCTCTTGGTTTCAATATTTCCATTTCTCCTCAGGGGACAGTGGTTGTGTGCTTTGTCTTCTTTGTATTAAGGTGTCATTATTCTGTTTTCAAATGTTCTTAAGTAAAGTAAGAACATAGTGTCAGACACTTATTTTAAAGAGATACTCTGTCTTAGAGTAGCCAGGAACCAGGCATTTACATTTAAAGTTAAGTTTATTGACCCCCCTTCTTTTTACATTTTAATTTACAACTATCATTCCAGACACAAGTGAACACACAACATCTCTGAAAGCAGAAAAATCTTGGTTAATTAAAACAGTTTCTATTTAGCTTAACATTAGCTCTGGGTGGCTAATTCCAAAGGGCCCAAAATTACACCCTTTTGGGCCAATGGGGTTCCTTATTATGAAGATAAAATTAGTTTACACTCTATACATTTTTTTATCTCACACTTACTTTTCACAAGATGTTCAACTTCACATTTAAAAGGCAAATTAGTCTTTAGATTCTTAGTGAATTAACCAATCATCTAACTTTGGTCAAAATATATCAAATGAAAAATAAAGCCTTGTGGCTTTTCAGTATCTGCTCAAGAAAACAAATGTTACCAACAAAGTTTACAAGCTTACAAGAATATTATGTCCCTTAGTCTCTTCAACACGCTATAGGTGACAATATAGATAAGGTCACACTTGACAGGCATAGAACTGGTAAGCCATTATGACTGGTGGCATGCAAGATTTTTACATTTTTATGTGCAATGAAAAATGCTTCTAGTTTTCCGAAAAACATGAAATAGGATTAAGATAAAGGCTTACTTAAAATATAAATATGTTCTTTCATGTACATAGTTTTGGTCTTAACAAGAAAGTAGCAGAAATACAAATTGTTTTTATTTATATATTTATCTAAAATGTACGACAGAGTCTCGTGTATCCCAGGCTGGTCTTGAATGTTCTATGAAGGATGACCTTGAACCCTGACGCTGCCCTGCACCCCCCAAGTGCAGGGATTACAGGTGGACACTGCCAAGCCTGGCTTAGAATAACTTAAATAAAGATTGTCGTGGCTAACATTTGGTACTAAAGTAAAATTACTCAGGAAGTGTACCTTTTATCCATCTCCTTTCTCTGCTTGGCCAGTTTCTGCCTACCTACATCTAGATGGTGTCCACAGAAGCTTAAATCCTGGATCAGCTTCTTTCAACACACAGCGCATGTTTGATCGTTTCCCATTATGCAATCAATACATACTGTTTCCCGGAAATGCAAATACTCAGACTCGAAATACAAGCCTACAAAGACCCATCCTGGTCACTTTCTTTCTTTGTATATTTTCCCTTCTTTCTCTCTGATTCTAAGGGGAAAATATTAGATATGTTAAGAATATCCTTTCTGTTTTTGAAGTAGGCATCCCAAGACTTTTAAAAAGTTTTTTATTTTGTAGTGCAGAGAACTGAACCCACGTGCCAGGAGATGCTCTACCACTGAGCTACCTCCCCAAGCCCTGAAGTAGCATTTCTGATGAGACTCCCCCTCCACAGTTACTCTGAAGTCATCAGATGCTGCTGAAAAGAAACAAGCAGCTATCTGCAGAACGTTCCTGGAGAGAGCTGGGGTGGATACATTACCCACCCGTGTTCAGAATCACAGGGTTGTAGTATTTGGGATTTAGAAGGAACTTTAAAGACTACACTGTTTTATAGATGAAAGGAACACATAAGGTGGATGGAAAACCTTGCCCAAGGTCACAGAGCTGGCATCCAAATAAGTATGATTAAATGTGTGTGTGTGTGTGTGTGTGTGTGTGTGTGTGTGTGTGTGAGAGAGAGAGAGAGAGAGAGAGAGAGAGAGAGAGAGAGAGAGAGAATCTATATATCTCACATGGTTGTAAATAGACTATAGTTCTTGTAGGGCTGGAGGACAACACAGTACAAGCAACGCTGATTAAGCATCTACTATGTACAAGGTACCTTATTAGATGGTACCCAGGATACAAGGACTGCTAAGTCACCATCCCTGTGAGGCTCCAATGCTTTTCTTGGCCAAAATAAAGAACTGACTAGGGCTGGGTTGCTGGTGATAGGTAGCCACAGTCCCAGAGAGCTTTCTCACCTCCAGGGCCAGAGTTGGCCCCCAGTACACAGATGCTAGGCATAAAAATGCCTGGAGTCCCAAGGGGATGCTCTCCAAGGTTGCCAGCAATACCTTTATTGCTTAGCCCCCATCTCCTTCGGTGATGACAGGAAGGCAGTAGTGCTGTTGCCTGAATTCTTAGTAATGGAATTTCCCCTCTTGGGTCCAGTATCTACAAGGAGCCTTTTACTCTTGGGGACAGGATCTCATGCAGTCCAGGCTGGTCTCAAATTCGTTATGTAGCCAAGGATGAATTTGAGCTGTTCATCCGCCTGCCTCCACCTTTTGAGTGCTGGGATTACAGGCTACTGCCACCACACCCAGTTGTCTATCCAGTGCTGGGGGTCAAATCCAGGCCTTTGTGAACACTGCTTTCCTAAGTTACATCCCAGCACTTTATAAAGTGGGTCAAAATGACCCAGGAAAAATGACCTGTCATTTGTATCATGAAATATAACACCCACTGCCCTGTCGACCTCTCTTCATAAATTATAATAACTCTAGTCCATTACACCATACCCAAGCTTCTTGCCCTACTCCAAAAGACAAACCACTATTCAGAATAAAACAGACTCAGAGACAGTGGGAAACACTGGTGAGCTGACTAAAGCCATCTACTTCTGTGCAGGGCTTTCTAGTTTCGATGCTGTTTTCATCTAATCATCTGATTTTATTTTCTCACTACAACTCTGCGAGGTAGTTTAGTGAAGATTTTGTTCCCATTTAACATCTGGGGAGCTTTAGGCTTGAGAGAGCGGGTGGCTTCCCTGAAGTCACCCAGCTAAGAAAGTGTGGAATCAAGTGTTTAGGTCACTTGATTCCGTTTCTGGTGCTTGTCCCCCATATAGTCTATAATTGGCAGGCAATTAAGTGAATTGCCCATGATCATACACCTGCTAAGTGTTGGTAATGGGATTGGGATTTAGCCTCCAAATCCGTTGGTATGGTGCCCATTCACCATACCAACCAGCTGAGCCGACATGCTCCGAATGACTGCCACAAGACACGGCCAACCTGTTCCTCTTTTCTGCCCATGACTTCATGCCCTCTCCATCACCATCCCCAAGCAGCAGTGTGTCCTAGATAGGCATAAACTCCAATTCAAGTGCTGTTTCTAGGAAAGAACCCATAATACAGACTTAAAATTTGCAACCCATTGCTCACATATCTACTGGTGGTTTAGTTGTTGTCAGGTTAAGCGGTTAAGAGGGTGAGCAGAACTGAGTTCTGCCATTAAGCTAATGTAAATATCAAGCCCCCAGCCCTTTCCCTTTGAAAGGATCTTGAGCCACTGTGTCAAGTATAGTCAGACCTAGAACTAGGGAGCAAGGAAAGGATGAGAAAAGTCTGGGCACCTTTCTCTGGCCAGATAGTTCCAAAAGGCTGCTCCGTGATTTCCCCAGTGGGACCACCCTGATGTTCACTGTACTTTCATACTTTTCAGTCTTTTAAGAGAGAACAGAGTACCAGGGTGAGAGACCTAAGAAGCAAGCAACTACTCCCCAGTAGCTACCTCCCAAAGAGGCACTCTGTCATGCCGACCCTAAACCATATGTAAGCTTCTCTGTCCGGAATTAAGTCTCTTGCCTCCTTCAAAGTATCGAGGGGAGCAGAATACTTCTCAGCCATGGAAAAGGAAGTCTGTTCAAACACTTTCACCCACCCTCCAGGACTCTCTGAGCACGAGATCCTGCTGACGCCTTCACGCCAAATCAACACTTAGTGCGTGAGAAATGTCTTGTGGTAGTTATTCAGGAGGCAGTGGCTCCCATGATGCTGGTGCCCCCCCAGGGGCGCACATCTCCATCTGGAAGAGAAGCAGCTGTCCGTGCTCTGGTATACCAGTCTTCCTTTAAGAAAACTGGCTCCAAGAGTTCAGGCACTGTGAGAAATTTTGAGCTTTAACATGGGAATGAGCTTCTACTGAAAGATGAGCTGTGTGCAGAAAGACGGACGAGCAGCACCTGCCCCTCCAGGCACTCGGTTCTCTAACCTGGGCCCCCAACAACTTCAGGAGGGGCAAGGGAGGCGTGGCCCATCAATCCATGGTCCACGTGCAGCCAAATACCTCACAGCAGTATTTGGCGATCATTATGTACAAAATGTCTATATACAGTGTGGCCTACAGAGATGGAAGAAGGGTGCTAATTGATGTTTCTAAGTATGAAACGAGTCACACGTTAGACATGTAGGAAGATCTGACGGGGAATAATCCAGTGGATTTCCCAAGAGTCATCCTCCACACAAGTGTGAAACATGGTGGCTGGTGACAGAAACTGCAGACTCTGGGGTAATTTCCCATGAACCTGGGTCTGCAGCATCTCTAAAGGGGGAGGGGAAGTGGAGCTGGGGAGAGAGCCTCCCCTTCAATCAGTTGTCCAGATGTAGCCAAATACCTAGTTAGATTAGATATCTGACAACACACATGCATGCACACACACACACACACACACACACACACACACACACACACACGGGGGTGGGGGGGAGAGAGAGAGAGAGAGAGAGAGAGAGAGAGAGAGAGCAATCAAGCTGATAAGGACGAAGGAGCTTCTGTCACCCACATCAGGTAGACAGAGAGATATATACACTTGTACTGCTAGGCTAGTTAGCATTTCTAGACTCGACAAGTCATCTCCTAAAAGTCATCCATCTGCAGGTGTCATGACAAGACAGCAGCAACAGCAACCTGCAAGTCAAGTCCAGGTGAGTGATTTCTCACTTATGGGTCTGTACAACTGTACGGGTGAGGGGAGCAGCCTTGGGCAAGCTCGAGCTCCCTCCAAACAGCTATTCGGGCACTAGCACATACCTCAACACACTAGCAGACAGATACTTACAGAAAGAATTTACACAGGTCTCATTAGGATGAAATTAATGGTTCACTTTGGGGAGCTGAGAGGTGAAGTCTTCATCTAACTAAATGATTTGAGAGATTCCCCAAGATGTACATTTTATCTTCTAATAGTTACCTTCAAAATGGAAATGTTGATGGAAATGTCACTTTATATGCCATAAGGATAAAGCAGCTGACTAGTTAGAAATAATCTTATAAATTCATAAGCTAAAACCAGAATAATTTTAAAAATAATGTTCTGCAATCTTAACAGTATTAATAACTTCTTGTAAAAAGGAATAGCTTTGATCTAAATCTGATTTTTTTTTCTTGCTTTTTGCCAGGGTGTGCCAACAACTGTAACCCACTCTCCACAACATGGGGGTGCAGACAATAATTTTCAGGGCCAGGGTTTCTTAGGAATGAAGGCAAGAGAGTGAATGAAAAAAAGGAGAAAGAATCTTGTTAGGGACTCTGCTCTTAAAGAAGTCTGTGGCTGAGACAGAGGAAAGACACTTAGCATCCTTCCTTTGGCAACAGAGTAACCAAAAATTTCTGATTAAAATACAATCTACACACTCCACCCAGGTCGAACTGATTACTGCCTAGCAGCCAACTATCTAGAGGAAAGAAAAGAGCCAGTTTCTTACACATTGCTAGTTCCCAAAGACTCTTCACCATGGCCAAGAAGTTAATGATGACGGGGGCGGGGGGAAGACCTGTGGCATACAGCACATTACAGTGGCATGTATGCCATACAGGCACAGCATATGTAAATCATCTTAAGAGCATAGGTTTGCCTTTACCGTATGTTTTGGTTGGAGGAGGGTGGGGTCTCAGGCAGCAGGCTGGCTGGCTTCACACTTCCTGTGTGCCAACACTGGTCTTGCTTTGACTCCAAATGCTAGGATACTGAGGTGCACAAACACACCTTCATTTTTAGTAGGAATATTTTGAGCAATAAGTCAAAGAATTCTTGAAAACTGACCAGCAAACCTATACGAACTGGCTCCAATGCCATACCCAAGTGGGTGAGAAGGAAGGGGAAAAAAATCAGATTAAGGAATAAAGATAAAACAAATAACGTTTTCAGATTGACAGGAAGATGAAGTATTAAGCTAAAGGACTTGGGGATGACTCAGAAAATGTCAGAATACCCTACTTATTATGTCCCGAAGAGCATAAAAATGGGACAAGAAAATGAGATGTGTCAGGGAATTTTGCTTTAGCTGTGGTGGGTATTTACAGTACATGTCCAGTTTCTCCCTCCAAATGTCCAGTTTTTTTTAAGGCTCCCGACTCCAAGTGCTTTCCAGTCTGTTAATTTCCCATTAAATCGTCTTACTGCTACCAAGGAACCCCAGTAATTAAAATATACGGGATCGGGACTAAGACCTTTGAGGGACAGCAACTTCTTTTGCTGTCAACAGCATAAAAGGTAATCAATCACCTTTACAGGACTTAGAGCAGTGGTTCTCAATCTTACTGCTTTTAATACAGTTCCTCTTGTGGTGACCCCCGTCCAACTGTAAATTATCTCATTGCTTCTTCATGACTGTAATCTTACTACTGTTGTGACACATAATGTAAGTATCTGTGTTTTCCGATAATCTTAGGTGACCCCCATGAAAGGGTTATTTAATGCCCAAAGGGGTTGTGACTCACAGGTTGAGAACCACTGACTTAGAGACACAGAGAGAGGGGAAGAAGAGGGATGCTGTGTAACAAAAGGAGAGGAAAAGGAAGGGCAAGAGATGCTATGACAGTTATCTTCACTGTCAACTTGATGGGATTTGGAATCACCTAAGGTGCTACCGGAGAAGTTTAACCAAGGAGAGAGGACTCACCCCAACTGTAGGGAGCACCATCCCATAGGCTGGAGTTCCAGACTAAATAAAAAAGAGGGAAAGGAGAAAACAGGCTGAGCCCCAGCATTCACCTCTCTGCTTCCTGTCTGTGATTAGTGTGACCGACTGCCTCATGTTCCTGCTGCCATACTTCTCAGCCACAGAAGGTGGCACCCTAAGATTGTGAGCCAAGATAAACCCCCTTTTCCTTATATACCCTTTGTCGGGTATTTAGTCACAGCAGTGAGAAGGGCAGCTAACACAGGTACCTTACAATGGCTGGGATGAACGGGCATCTATGACAGAAGAGAGAAGCGATTACTTGGGGCCAAAGATTGATTTCCATCTCTGATATCTTAACTTTGCACTACACTGTCCAGTTGTTATACTAAGAAATTAATCACGTCATGGTCACTTCAGTCATGTCCTCGAAGGCTTTGTCTTCGAGGAGACAGATATCTCAGCAAATGACAATTCATTTTAACCTAATGTTTGCAAATGACTGGGTTTACTGTGACATATGACCAAAAATCAACACTTGATTTTACGCCAAAAGGCAAAGAAGCAATTGTAAGTGACAAAAATCTACATAACTAATACATAACAATGCCCCACAATTTATCCAGTGATCTGATTATGCTAATGCTAACTATGAATCAACAATTGCTTTTAAAACTTGTCAAATTCATTTAATTCACTGTTGAATTTATTATGCATTGAATCAGAAACTTTGAGTAAGGTGCCATATCTTTTAAATATATTTTTAATCATGTGTATGTATATACGGGGGAGTAAGTACATATATGTGTGGATGCCCTCAGAGGCTGGAGGCATCAGATTCTCCTGAAGATGGAGTTATATGCTGTTGTTTGCTGCTGACACATATGCTGAAACGGAACTCTGGTCCCTGGAAATGTAGCAAACACTCTTAACTGCTGAGCCATCTCTCCAGCCCCTAAGGTGTTGTTATTGTTATTTTATTTGGGAATGTACCATCTTAAAATTTTCTTTCAGTAACAATTTAAAAATTTCCCACCATACCTGGAAAGTCTTTTAATGGCTTTGCAAATAATTACCTATTAGAGGCTCATTTTAAATATAATTTGGGTTGGAGATGTCGTTTAGGATTAGAGTGCTTGCCTAGCACGCACAGGGTCCTGGGTACAATTCCCAGTACCACATATATTTAATAGTCAGGAAAGGTAAGCGTGTGAATTACTAATATACTCATGGGGTACTAAACAGTCCCTTTGCTAGTGCTACATTAAAGTGCTTCCTAAGGAGGATCCCACTGACCGTCTATCAGCTGGACATGTGCATGTAGAGACACTTTTTTTCCTGGAATTAACGGAGAGTTTGTGAAAGCTTGGCAATACTCATGAGGTCAGTAGCACACAGCTGTCATGTATGCAGCCTAGCTCAAAGCTACGCATGTAAACAGAGATAGGCCTCCACTGTGTAATCAACTACAAACACATGCTACATGCTAAGTTCCTTCCCGTGATTAAGAAATGTTCATGTAAGAAAGCAAGACAACCCAATATGAAAGCAGTTAAGATCACCTCCGGCGTTGTTACTGTCTAAGATCTACTTGTGCAGGCTGCCAGGTATGTCCAGGAGCAAGGCAAACCGCTACACATAGTTCAGAACCTCAGACAAGTAGTGCTAAGAAAGAGGAACAGTTAAAATTATGACGTGTATGGTTAACGGAAACAAGCCTCAGACAAAATGGTCCCGTGGAGAAGAGGAGGGTTTTGTGTGGTTTTTTTTGGATGGTTGAGTGGTGAGACTTCACCTCTTTCAGTATAGGTTTACCTCCTGTCTCCTTCAACTCTCTTCTTGCGAACTGGGTAGGAGAGAGAGAAAAATTGAAAAAAAAGACAAACAGAAGAAAAGAATGTTCTTTAAAAATCACTCTAGAGCAGTGGTTCTCAGCCTTCCTAACGCCGTGACCCTTTAATACAGTTCCTCCTGCTGTGCTGATCCCCCCACCATACAATTATTTCACTGCTACTTCATAACTGTAACTTGGCTACTGTTATGAATCACAACGTAAATGTCTGACATCATCTGATGTGTGATCCCCGTGGGGCTTGTGACCCATAGGTTGAGAATCTCTGTTCAGAGGCTTGTATTCATCCCACAAAGCTCTGTGCCACACACGGGGGGCATAAATCATCTTAAATTCCAACATTCAGTGATCTAGGGTAACACATGGAAATGGTAAAGATAATCACATTTAAATCAAGCTGTGTCTGGTCACGTGAGTGTGAGAGCTTCTCCATGCGTCTATGGGGTAACCTGAGAGACCACAGAGTAGTGAACTGCTAAATATTTTCACGGGGATGTGCACACAGGGCATCCTCTTGGCTTCTGTGCAGTTCAGTCACCAACCGGCTTGAAGCCCCCGGGGGGAACACAGCCACGCCCAGCATCCCTGATCATAGCTGGGATAGCAAGCATCTATAAACAGAAGCTCCAGTTCTCGACAGCTCATCTTGAAAACTCCCAAGTCCTACACATGGTGGAGCACACCTGCACTCGTAGTACTCTGGAGGCTGAGGCAGGAGAATCAAGGGTTGGAGACTAGCCTGGGCTACAGAGTTGAATTCCAGGACAGCTTAGGAAATATAACATGGTTCTATTTCAAAACAAACAAAATCCTAAATATTGGCCTTTTTAAAAAAGTGGTTTTGGACCAAAGGCAAAATCAGAGATTGAGGTTCCTTCAAACCAGCACTGGGAATCAAAGATACTGTCAGGATCACCTGACTTGGGAGCTGGAGAGATGGCTTGGTAGTTAAGAGCACTTTTCTTCTTGCAGAGGACCTGGTTCAATTCCCAGCACCCACACAACTGCTCACAACCAGCCACACCTCTAGCTCCAGGAGAACTGATGCTCCCTCCGAACGAGGCACCAGACATGTACAAGGCACACAGAGAGACATACAAAGGAAACATTCGTATGCAGAAATTAGCACATTTTAAACAGAAAAGATGGCCTGATTCCATCCTTCTCTCCCCTCCTCTGACATGGTCTCGCCACACAGCCCAGGTTGGTCTTCAACTTCCTGAAGTATGGGATTACAGGCACACAGCATCACACCTGACTACATTCCTGTTTCTATAACCCCTTTCTTCTTTCACTTCCTGGGCTGCAGGCTCTTTTGGTTGGTAGAATGGGGCCTATGGAAGGCCCCTGGATTTGGCCAACTGGTACCTTGTCCAAAGTCCTCTCTACCTCGATGTTTTTCAGCAGCCTAAGCTGAAGGACATGACAAAGGTGACACCCGCAGTGGCTGTTTCTGGGCATGGGAATTATGGTCAATACTTCTAGAGTTTTGCTCTGCCTTATTATTATTTTTGTTTTGTTTTGTTTTGTTTTCTGGCTCGCTCAGATCCGGGTCTTACACGGTCTATTTCCTAGGCATCTTCCGGTTGTCTCCATCCTTTCCCAAAGCCTCCTGCTGGGTCATGGGTCTTACTCTCTGTACCCAGTGGGTAAGTAAGTACAGCCTATGTCCTGCCAGTGTCTCTCTTTCTCTCTTGTCCAAGATCTGGTACACTGTTCCCAAACCTCAAACAAGAGACTCAAGCCTGATGCTGCCTGACTGCCAAGTGGACTTGTCCAGTCCTTGATGTCCCTTTGCGATGCTACTCCAGTTAACTGAGACGTCTCCAGACCAAGCCTTCCCATTCTGTCCCATCCTCCTACACTGTGACTGACCTCCTTCTCACTGTGACATGCCCCATCTCTTCCTGACAGAAGGAACAGTGAGGATCACTGGCAAAGTGTAACAGCACAGGAAGTTATAGAGAGGCCCAGTTGAAAGCTCCGTGAGACTTTAACCTGTGTTATGTAGCTCTGTCAGTACAGTTGACACATAAAGTACAGACGTATTCATGTGGGCTGGAGAGATGGCTCAGTGGTTAAGGGCACTGACTGCTCTTCCAGAGGTCCTGAGTTCAATTCCCAGCAACCACCATGTGGTTGTGTGGCTCACAGCCATCTGTGATGGAATTTGATCCTCTCTTCTAGTGTGTCTTAAGATAAGGCTAGTATACAGTGTACTTACATTAAACAAATAAATAAATATTTTTTAAAAGTATTCATGTGCCTACAGCTAAGTCTGAGTAGTGAAAAAGGCACCCACCATCAGAACCCAAACATAAGGAACCTGGGATTCCTCTGCCTTTGTCTAACAGAGAGAGTGGAAGGAGGAGACCGGAAGAGAGGCCAAAACAAACAAGTAGAGCTAAGCTAGATGAGGGCTATCTTAAAACAGCACTGCACTGAAGCCTTGGAAACCAGAGCATTGACATGACTACCTCGTAGTGTCGCCAAGTCCAGTGCATGGCGTCTGAGACGCTGCCTCTAAAGTGGGAAGATCAATGTTCCCGGTGCTTGTCCTATTTGTCACTAGCACAGATCACAACTGCCTTACCCAGGTCATTATTTTTTGTGATGGCAGCGGCCACTCTTGTCCGTGGCCCTTGCTTGGTAAACTGGTACCCAAACTTAAGAATCCTTGAGTTCTCCTCCAGCATCTGGGCGATCTCCATCTCCACAGCTGTTCCCAACTGCTGCCTCTGGTTGTACATACACAGGAAGGGAAAGGAAACAGTTACTTACAGGGGAAAACTACATGGTACCGAGAGGGGGTGGGGGAGAGACCTGAGATGTTTCTTTCCATGCAGCCACTGAATCTGGCTCTTTGTCTAGAATCAAAATGTAGACAGTCCAGTCTGCTGGTACTGAAAAATGAAAAACAAAACCAACCAACCAGCCAACCAACCAACCACAGCAATAACCGCGGAAAGTTGGGCAGGAGATGCTCAGTGGGAACAGTGCTTCTGTACAAGTATGAGGGTCTGAATTTGGAGCCCAGCACCCATGTCATAAAGTCAGGCATGGTGACATGAACCTAGAGCTTCCTTAGCTGGGCGTGCAGAGATGGGTCAGTTCCTGGAAGTCACTCGTCAACTAGTCTAGCTAATCAGTGAGCTCCAGGTCCCGTGGCAGACTGTGTTTAAAAAATAAAACTAAGGCGGAGTGTGACAAGAAGACCCCTGGCATCAGCCTCTGGCTCTGCATGCACATCATGTGTTCACACACTAATACGAACATACACTTAAGCAAAACCAAACAGAGCTATCCTGTGCTAACCAATGGGACTGTCTCAATAACAAATATATGATCAAAACCAACAAAAATAGAGAGAAAGTGATTCCTGATGTATTTGAGCAAAACTAGTATGTGTGCTTCCAAGTTAGTCAGTACTAGTGGGATTAAAACAAGGATGTTTCTTAAATAGAAGAAAAGTCTGACAGCCATGAAACTAGCTGCTGAATTTTCTATCCTGGAATCCATATCCCAAAATAAGCAAAGATCTAGTCCTGTACTTGATTCCCACACTAACATTAGGCATTTTCAACCTCCTGCAACCCAAAATCAGGTATCTCTGACCACTTTACCTCTGGCACACACACACACACACACACACACACACACACACACACCCCATTATAAAAACAGTGTCTACTGACCAGCTGTGAAGTCTCCTGAAGAACATGCTCTGGGGCTGGGGAGAATGCTTGTCAGTAAAGTACTTGCCACAACAGCCTAAGGACATGAGTTCAATCCCCACCCCCACGACCCACATTTAAAAAGCTGCTATGTTGGTGAATGTTTGTAATCCCAAAACTGAGGAGACAGAGACAACGGGGTCCTTGGGGCTGACCAGCCAGCCTGTCCCCCAAAAAGGATGGTGAACACCTGAAGAAAGGTAGCTGAGGTTGTCCTCTGGTCTCTACACACACACACACACACACACACACACACAGAGAGAGAGAGAGAGAGAGAGAGAGAGAGAGAGAGAGAGACAGAGACAGAGACAGAGAGACAGAGAGAGACAGAGAGAGACAGAGAGAAAGGCAGACAGACAGACAGCACATATACGTTCCATAGGCCAGAAGCTGTTCAGATTCATAGGAAAGCCAGGAGGCCTCACAAGTCCACACAGAGCTTTGAGTTTTAGCCCACTCCCTGCGGGGACCCCCTTCCACTGTCTACAACATAAGCCAGCTTTGCCCCACCTCCTCTGTACCTGATTGTCAATCTTGATCTCTGTCAAGGTGTCATTCTCCCGCAGCGCTTCCACCAGGGCCAGGATTCCAGGGCCAGTGATAAAATTGGATTCTACATTTAGACTTTTCAAGGTCTTGTTGACTTTCAGCATCTCTGCAAAGGCCTAAGTGTACGAAAACAGCCATCAGGGTTTCTAAACATGAACATCTCTCTCCCAAATTTAAAAAAAAAAAAAAAAAAAAAAAAAAAGATTGTTTTACAGCACTTAAAGAAAACTTTATTCAGTCATATTTTCATCTCTTATGTAAAATTAAAATCTTGAGCTACAATTAAAAAAACTAAAATAGTGCCAGGAAGTGGTGGCACATGACTGTAATCTCAGCACTCAGGAGGCAGAGGCAGGCGGATCTCTGAGTAGGCCAGCCTGGTCTACAGAGCGAGTTCTAGGACAGCCATGGCTATGCAGAGAAACCCTGTCTCAAAAACCAAACCAAAACATACAAACAAACAGCCCAAAAGCCAAAACCAAAAGAAACAACCAAACCAAAGGACCAAACCAAACCAAACAAAAATTAAAATAGCTTAGTAGAGCTGGGCAGCTCAGCAGTTAGAGCAATGGCTGATCTTCTGGAGTACCTGGATTTGATTCCCAGCATCCACATGGTGTGTGCAACTGTATGTTTTCTATATTTGTACTTTTATTTTTTAAATGCATGGGTGTTTTGCTTGTATATATGTCTGTGTACCATGTGTGTGATTAAACCAGCAGAGACCAGAAGAGGGTGTTGGATCATCTGGAACTGGAGTTACAGACAACTGTGGGGACCATGTAGGTGAGGAACAAAAACTCAGGAAGAACAGCCAGTTCTCTTAAACATTGAGCTATCACTCTAGCCTGTGTGTGTGTGTGTGTGTGTGTGTGTGTGTGTGTGTGAAGACAGACTCTCAGGTAGTTCAGGCTGGCCTTGAACTTGTGTAACTGAGGCTTGGCCATGAAGTGCTGATCTTCATGTTTGTACTCCTCAAGAGACATATTCCCTAAAAGAACACATTTTAATAATGGTTTAAAGGTGTCTCGGTACAAACAAATTTCAAAAATACACATATAACTGGGGGGTGGGGCAGAGGGATGGTTCGGTGGTTCAGAGCACTTGATGCTCAATCATAAAGACAAGTCTCCAGATCCCAGCATCCAGAGGCTCACAGACATCTGTAAGTTTAGCTCCAAGGTATTCAACACCCTCTTCTGGCCTCCATGAGCACCCCACACTGTGTGCATATACTCACTGAGACACGTACATGCAAATACACACACACACACACACACACACACACACACAGAGAGAGAGAGAGAGAGAGAGAGAGAGAGAGAGAGAGAGAGAGAGAGATAACATTTACATATGCATATATAAAATTTAAGTATATTTTGGTCCCGCCCAGATGAGCACAAAGGCTGAGACCTGGCCTTCTGTTCCTCAAGTGCATGAACAGTTGAGATTGACATGACAGCCCCTTTCATTAAATCCATGAAGACAGTAAGTAGAAGAATGGAAAACAAATTGCTAATACTTATTGCTTCTAGGGAGTAGATCACAGAAGCCCTAAACTATCTTAATTATCTTAATGGCAGTTAAGACAGGAAGAAGGAAGAGAGGGAATTCCACAAGAGATGAGGCAGGTTTCTCAACCTCTGCATGGCTAAGATCTGGGCCTAGAGACTTCTTTGCTGTGGGTGTCCCATTAGCAGCCTCTCCGGCTTCTGAGACCTTACAGATACCAGTAGCATCTGTTCTCGTCACAACCTCAAACATTTCCTACCACTGTCAGTGTGTCCCGGGAGCAAAAGAGCTCCTGAACTGAGAATCACTGGGGCAGAATAACAATCTGTGTCTTGATGGGTCACAGGCTGATGGGATGGCACACTCAGCAATTCAAGGTACCTTCATTCAATAGTTGGTTTTCGTTGTTTGCTTTTTGTTTGTTTTGAGACAAGGTTTCCCTATGTAACCCTGGTTATCCTGGAACTCATTTGTAGACTAGGCTGGTCTTGAACTCAGATATCTACCTGCCTCTGCTTCCCAAGTGATGGTATTAGAGATATGTGCTCCATTTAATACTTGATCTTAAAATTAAATGTACACATTTTAATCAGAGCATGGGATGGGAGTGGGGCAAGCCTTTTTTTTTTTTATGTGACACACCAAGTTTTGGCATGAATTTTCAGTCCCAGAATAAGGACATTTCAGAGCAATTAGTTCTTTATAAAAACTTGCAACCTCCTGGCAGGCAGTCGCTTTATCTTAAACTCGAGAAAACACTTTTTCTCAAGCCGAATGAAATGGAGCCTAGGCAGCCAAACATAACTGAGTTATTACGCTGAGTTCACTTTGGTTCAGCAAATATCTGAACATTTCTCCCATGCGTGGGATGGTAGTGTCAGAAAAACTTAGAGACAGTTCCTTCAATGCTATCTGAATGATTCAGGTAGAAATACATGTCTCAAGAAAAGGTTTGCTTTCTGCACTCTATGGGGTTATACAAAACTATAGTTTCCTGGGGCTAGAAAGATGGTTGAGCAGTTGAGAGCACGTGCTGTTCTTGGAGAAGACACAGGTTCAATTCCCAGCACCCACATCCGGCAGCTCACAACCGCCTGTAGCTCAAGCTTCAGGAGTCCACTTACCTTCTTCCAAACTTCAAGGACACACACTTTTAGTTAAAAATTAAAATTAGTCTTTTAAGTCTAACAAACAGAACCCAAAACGCATAGCTTCACCGCTGAGCAAATGGTAGCCACAAGCAATGCAGCTACTAAGCTCCTGGAAACCAGCCAGTTTGAGCTGATGTGCTAGAGATATAAAGCACACCACGGATTTCAAAGATGCAGTATGAATAAACGAATGTAGAGCACCCCACTATAGTTCTAAGCCCTATCTATCTCCCAGACATATCTCTATATACTTTACTTTTTTTTGGAGTTTATTTTTATTTGATGCATATGGGTGTCTTGCCTACAGGTCTGTCTGTGCACCACGTGTGTGGGGTACCAAGGACGCCAAAAGAGGACATCAGATTCCCTGGAGTGAGACTTACAGTCACGTGTGAGTTGTCTGAAGTGGGTACTTAGAATCAACTCAGGTCCTCTGGAAAAGCTGCGAGCACTCCTAACCACGGAGCCATCTCTCCAGCCTAAGACCACTGCTTTAAAATGAACCGTTATGCCGCGCGCGACCTTGGTTTTTCCAGTTTGATTTGAGAGCAAGTGGCCGGTGTTGTAAATTCTCAGGTTGATCCCCAGAGACCCTTCGACAATGGTGGGGCTGTGTGTGTATATGTAGTGTAGTGGAACCAGAAAGCCCTGGTGGTGATTCTTGGCTGACGTTACTTGCCACATCTGGGAGGATCTGACCTCTCATGCTATTTCGGGGACGAACAACAGGCTTGGAGCACTACAGCCATGATTGGGTGAGGTAAGCATGCAGAGCTAAGCTGTCAGAGCTGCATTCGCTGAGTGGCTTCTAATAAGAGAAGCGGACAAGAGGAAGGGGTGATGGCCATGTCAGTGACGGTATTTACTTAGGCTAAGTAGCATTCTTGTTTGGCTCGATAACCCCAAATGCATAAAAGGACAAGGGTTTTCGTTATTATTTCTCTTTCCATACTCGAATTAACTGAATATCAAATGAAACATTTCATTATTTTGACTGTTTACAGTACTCTTGACACATGACTGCACACAAAAATTAAGATAAAATGCACTCTGACATTGCCAGGTTTAAGTAAGTTTTGGGGGGAGGTCATAACATCCAATGATTGATATGGGAAGTTACTGTAGGAGGGAAAGTTTCAGAATGGTTTTTCTTAATACAACAAACTCCAAATATTTATTTAGTTAAATGCCAAGATGCCTGTCTTGTTCTGTTTTGGAAAGTACAGCCCTGACAAGAATCCACTTAAGTCCACTAATCTCAGCCTGAGCCTTGGAACTGTAAGTTTGTCAGATTCGACCAGAGCCAAGACTTTCAATTGATGAAACAAATTAGCCAGGAATGGTGATTTCATGCCTGAAATTTCAGCACTAGGCAAGCTGAGGCAGGAGGATTACTGGGAATTGAAGATCAGTCCAAGATACACAATGAGTTCAAAACCCAGGCCTCACAGCAAGACCCTATCTCAAAACAACGAAAAGTTAAGCCAGCTAATCTTAAACAATAAGAAAAAAACTAAAAATAAAGTCACCAGGGAATTAAATGACTTCATGGCGTGTTTCAAGTTTCACTTACAAGGGCCACAGGGTCATTGCTGCGGGTTGCAGCCAGGCTGAACTTCTTCACGTGGGTGTTAGTCTCCAGAGCCTTTGCAAATTCCTTCAGGGTTGGAATTGGAATGTTCTAAGCATAGAAGACAGGGTTAGTTATAAACCGTTCACATTGCACTGTACTCACCCTCAACTTGAAAATACTGTTTTCATTTTCCACTGGACCCAGGGTCTCACATGCACTACACAAATAAATGCTCTGCTTCTGAGCTCCACCATTGATCGGCAAGCCCCCTTCAGGTTTTGACTACCACCTGTATTTAGATGGATGATTACATAATACCTCTTAAAAAAAAATCCATGTGTGATAACTAAGCTATTCTGAATGAACAGCGCCCCCTAGTGCCCAATAAAGGAATATAACTCAAAGATTTCTTTTTTTCAGTCTCATATTCTAGGACAGGTTAACAATCATGATCTCTCTCACAGATAGCCTTAAGATACCCTAAAGATGAGTTTCTCCTTGGCCTGGAAACTCCTGATATCTTTTTCTTCACCTCTGAAGACCACCTGAATTATTTCCTCTTTGGTTTATGAGTTCTCCTAGGCAGCTTTAAATTTTTCCTTTCCTACAATTCTCTGTGTGGGGCCCCTGCCTCTACAAGGCAGAGTATCTACAAAGCGAGGTCTCTTGCCTGTGGGCACAGTGAAGTGCCATGTTGGGAGTGGATCCTCTGGATACAGAGGTATGACCTAACACATTTGTTTGCATTCCTTTTTTTCTTTTAGATTATCAATTGCATTTTATGAGTGTTTTCCGTGCATGAATGTATATGTGGACTTTTCTTATAAATCATATGCACAAATCACCTACCACTGTAGAAGAAGGCAGTAAGTAGCAAGGGGACAGCAGTGGATATGAGCCTTGCTGTGTGATGGGTAAGCTGAGTGACCACAGCAACGTGATCCTCAATTCTCACGGAGGAGCAGACGAGAGAATGAGTTTTAAGTAGCCAAAGATGTAACACATAATGCACACTCAGTGAAAACAGTATTATTGGGGCTGCAAAGACTGCTCATCAGTGAACCTGAGTTCAGTTCCTAGCATCCGTGCTGTATGGCTCACAACTGCATGTAATTCCAGTTCCAGGATCCAATACCCTTCTTGGCCTCCACAGGCAACCTCACTCATGTGAACACACCTATACATGTTAAAAACACGGGGGATCAGGTCAGGGGCTGAGGGATGGAGGGAGAGTATGGGGAGAAGTAACTGGAATTGGGTAATAGCGCAGTGGAAACTTCCTAAAACCTACGAGGGTGACCCTAGCAAGGACTCACAGTAATGGAGGATACAGAGCCTGAACCAGCCAACTGTAACTGGTCATCTGTAACCAGTGTAACCAGGCATCTGTAACCAGTGTAACCAGGCATCTGTAACCAGTGTAACCAGGCATCTGTAACCAGTGTAACCAGGCATCTGTAACCCGTGTAACCAGGCTTCTATAACCAGGCATCTATAACCAGGCATCTGTAACCAGGCTTCTGTAACCAGGCATCTGTAACCAGCCATCTGTAACCAGGCTTCTGTAACCAGTGTAACCAGGCATCTGTAGCCAGGCATCTGTAACCAGTGTAACCAGGCATCTGTAGCCAGGCATCTGTAACCAGTGTAACCAGCCATCTGTAACCAGGCATCTGTAGCCAGCCATCTGTAACCAGGCTTCTGTAACCAGGCTTCTGTAACCAGCCATCTGTAACCAGGCATCTGTAGCCAGCCATCTGTAACCAGGCTTCTGTAACCAGGCTTCTGTAACCAGGCATCTGTAACCAGGCTTCTGTAACCAGGCATCTGTAACCAGGCATCTGTAACCAGGCTTCTGTAACCAGGCATCTGTAACCAGGCATCTGTAACCAGGCTTCTGTAACCAGGCATCTGTAGCCAGGCAAGGCTTGCAGTGGTGGGATGGGGACACCAATCCAGCCATAAACCTTCTACCTGTTACAACCTGTCCTGTCTACAAGATAAGCTGGGACAATGGTGACTAAGAGCCTGTGGGAGTGGCCAACTAATGGCTGGTCTAACTTGAGGTGAGGAAGCCCAGGCCTAAAACTGCCTGGAGGGCCAGGAACTGAAAGCTGGGTCCCAGAGATCTAGGGTAGAATGAAACAAGACTAGCAAAAAAAGAAAGAAAAGAAAAGAAAAGAAAGGGCCAATGGAATGATTTCTAATAATATTCTGCTGTGCTCATAGATCCCTGAAGAGCCCAATCTTTATCAGAGAAGTAAGAGGCTTCCTTGGGCAGCTGGTGGGGGTCTCTCTGACTCATTCTGCCTGCTTGCTGGACCCTCTCTCTTCCTCCCGCTGGGTTGCCTCATCCAGTCTTGACCTAAGCGTCTCTGCCTAGTCTTGTGTGTCTTGTTACGTCCTGTCCAGTGGTAACCCTGCAGGAGTGCTCTTTTCTGGAGGGAAATGGAGATGCAGTGGATGTGGGTGGGGGCTGGAACTGGGAGGAGCACAGGGAAGGGGGTGTGCAGTCAGGATACATTGTTTGGGAGAAGAATAAATAGATAGAAGAAAACGCTCATTAGAAATAATATTAAATGCTAGGAGCTCAATATGAGCCAACGAAACAAACCTATCTGAAGGCACACGCCTAATACCCGATCTTTAGGGAGGTAGAGGCTGGAGGATGGAGAATTTGAAACCAGCCTTGTTTACATATTGATTTTGAAGAGTTTAAAGCCAGTCTTGGCAACACAGTGAAACCTTGTCTCAAACTAGCCAACCAAGTCACCAACCGACTGAAGAGAATGAATAAACTAGGCCACAGGCAGGTCACGTGTGTTCATGCTCCTCTCAGCATGGTCAATGGACAAAGCTTCGAGAGATTTCTAAGACCCTGGGAGAAAGCTCCAAGTAAACAAGAGTCTTAGTATCTCTGTTCCTTTATAGCGTGGATTGTTCTTGGAATGTGCTTTCGTGCCCCTCCAAGGCGTAGTGGCTAGGGGTGTGTTTACTTTTGATTATTCATTACGACCCGCTACTGTTTTTTATTTATATGGAAACAAACGTGTTTGGCCACGTGCTTCTTGTCCCTGTGACCGTACACTTCACTCAGGTGACTCTTCTTAACCCCCAGAGTATAAATTGTCCGATGCGCTGAATAAAGTTGGCTCCCGAGTGAGACTTCAGTTTACCTTAGTTTTAGGTCCACACTGCCAACTAGAGGCAACAGCAAGACTTACCACCAAAAAGAACAAGGTGGGAATGACAATGGTAGTGACTTCAAAACCAGGTCATGGAGAATACTGTGTGCGTCGTGGGGGCAACCCAGAGAGAAATGTCAGACCCACCTGATGTGGAGATACAGGTGGTTGTGAGGCACCTGATATGAGTACAGGGAACTGAACTTGGGTCCTTTGCAAGGAAAGCAATTTCTTCTAACCACTGGGCCTTTGGCTTCTTGACATTTTCTATTCGGCCATCACTATCTCTGGGGAAAGCCAGATGTGGTTATGTGAGAGCACTCAAGTAACCCCGAAGAGTGGCCCATGTGGTGGGCCCACAGCTGCTTGGGGGTGCCATCTTAGAAGTGGATCCTTTGGATACCTTAGCCTTGACTGGCAGCTTCACTACAGTACCAACTACCCTTCTAAGTTACTCTGACATTCCTGACACTTGGAACTGTGTGATGGGGCTGGGGATATAGCTAAGTGGTAGAATGCTGTAGCACACTCAGAAAAAGAGAAAAAAAGAAAAGTTGATGTGGCTATTTAGCATCAGGTAGAATGGGCTTTGTTTGGCCTGAGTTCTATGAACGTTTTCAAAAAGTTCTAGGAATTATTCTTCTTATAGACCCATTTCTTTTGACTAGCACATTCTGTCTGAAATCAGTGACTGGAAAGGATGGCAAGCCAGTGTAAAATCAGACAGTCAGTGGTGTCCAATCAGCTCTGTGATACCAGACTGCTGGAGGTGACCGACCTTAATGTTGTTGAGGTTAACCTCCTGCAGGCTGGGGTCGTTGGCCTTCATCTGCTGCAGGCTTGCTTCCACATTTGTGGGGTTTGGTGGCTCCTCAAATACCGGCTTGGCCTTTTCACCTTTGACGACATCTAAAATACAAGTTTTAGTTTATAAAGTGCAAGAGGTTCTCCATCCAACTAGAGACAGCTTCCCTGGAAAGCACCATCCCTTCAAGTAGAGCCCAACCCTCCAGTGGGAGCCACCATCAGTTCATTCTCACTGTGCAGTGGTGCCGCTCTGAGTTAGTTTGGAAGGCAGATGTTCTTCAGCCACCATGAGACATCTCATCCACTGGCACTGAAGTACCACATGGATTTCCCCCACACTATGTGCACCAGACCATAGGCTCTGAGATGCAAAGATGGTTACCACGATAAGCCTCTTCATTTCCCAAATCCGTTTTAAAAATTTTGTGTGATGCTAAGACTCGAGCCCAAGACCTACTCAAAGCGTTTGCTCTAGTACTGAGCTATGCTTCTATCCCCAGTTCCCAAATATTAATATCCCCCTGGCTTCTTGATTGCATTTCCTCCAATTTCCATTTTGCATCTCTCGCTTTGATAAAGGTATGGAGAGAATAAGGAACGGAAAAGAAGAATGAAAAGCATCTTAAAAACAATTTCTGGGGGCTGGAAATGTGGCTCAGCAGTTAAGAGCACTTGCTACTTTTTAAGAGCACTGGAGTTTGGTTCCCAGCACCCTAGTGGTGTCTTAAAGACATTAATTAGTCCACTTCTAGGGATCTGAAACTCTCTTCTGGTTTCCTTGGGCAGTGGATATGCATATGGTAAACATATATAATGCTATTAAAAAGCCCACTTACATACTAATAAATAAATAAAGTTACTTAAGCCAGATATAGCAGTATATGTCTGCAATACCAGGATTTAGGAGACTGAGTCAGAAGGATCATGAGTTTGAGGCCAACCTGGGCTACACAGTGAATTTCAGGCCTGTCTCAAAACAAACAAAACCCGAAGAACAACAAAAACCAACACACACTAATTTATCATATTTGGAGTGCATGCAACACACAAAGGATTGATATTCTAATGTAAAGAAAGCTCTTAGGAATCAGCAACACACTTATAATCCCAGCTCTGAAGAGGCTGAGAGAGGAGGATTCTGGGAAACAGGAGTTTGGGGCCATCCTAAGCTAAGTAACAAGACCTCTTAATAACTAACCAAGTAAACAGGAAGCTACTGAGACTGAGCAGTATCTCTGAAGTCTCCATGAGAGAGAATAATAAATGATTTATCCAGGAGTCAGGGTCTGCATCCACTTAGATCTCACAGTGCGGACAAAGGCCAACTGATTACTCTGAATAAGTTCCTTTGGAAAAGATCTTTCTATATATGCCCAGAGCGTTCCTGACACCCAGTAGGTATTTAACAAATGCCTGGTGAAGGTGACAGAAGGCTGAAGCTTGTCCAAGCCAGGGTATCCTTCTTGCTTTCTGGGGGAAGTAAGTAGAGTCCAATGACCAGCGTCCACAGTCAAGACAAAAAGACACTGGCATAAAAGAGGGAATGTTGCCAAGTTTCCCTCATTGATGAGATATCCTTTCGAACGGAAAACTTTGTTTGCATTTTGAGCTGACTCTGCAAACTTATCAGGGATTTTTTTTTTCTTACTAGAAGACCTGCCATGAATGTGTGTCCTGTGGCTCCGTGTGTCATGCCGGGCATAGAGCCCAGCATCAACTTCACGTAGTTTGGTTGCTCAGAGCCCAGTGACTTCATCTAGAAGCTCTCTGTCCTATAGGCACCAGACAGTGGCTCTTAAGCCCCCCACGCTCCCAGATCCCTTATCAACTTACTCCTCACAGGCCCCTTGTGACCTTTGCCATTGGTCGTTTCTTCATCAAACTTCGGATTGTTGAGCAAATTGTGGACTCCAAGGACAGCTGAAAGAAACCACAGGTAACAACAACAAGCAGGAAGTTTCGAAACTCGAATTAGGATGGCCACATTGTTAGTTTGCAAATAGAAGAACCATTCTGTATACAGAAGAAAGTCTCCAGGTCCCCTTTCCTGGGGAAGTGTGTGCTGTGTACACAGCATTCAAAAACCTCAGCGCTAAAACTCCTCCCAAGACTGTCAGTAGCTTTACAGGCCTCTGTGAGGTTAAATGTGTAGGGTCATTAGGAACTGGGAAACAACTGTGCAGCCATATCTTCCAGTCACTGGAACACTGCTAGGTTTCTGTGCGGTTAGTCTTAACTGGCAATTTAACACAACCTAGGGTCACCTGGAAAGAGTCTTAATGAGGAATTCTCTAGATGACTGTCTCTGTGTGTGTGTGTGTGGCATGTGTATGTGTGTATGTGTGTGTGTGTGTGCGTGTGTCTTCATTAGTATTGATTCAGAAGCCCCAGCCCATTTTGAGCAACACCACTTTATGCACTGGGCCCTGAAGTATGCAAACATGAAAGAAGCCAGTTTCACGGAAGCAGCGGCATCTATGTGTTTCTTTATTTTGTTTCTCTCTCAGCTGTTGGCTGTGGATGTGCTGTGACTAGGGGCTTAGGTTCCTGTTTAGACTCCCCCTTGTAACCTGTAACTTGGCAATGTAAGCAGAAAAAACCCTTTCCTCCCCTGAACTGCTTATGTTCAGGGTGTCTTACTATGGCAAAAGGAATGAAACTAGAATATTGCCCTAGTTAAGTAGACCCAACATTCAGCTGTTTGTTTCTTTGTTCGTTCTTATACTGTTTTCAGGGTTTCACCTTATTGCCCTGGATAGCCAGAAACTCACTTGTAGGCTAGGTTGACCTCAAACTCAGTGTGATCCTCCTGCCTCTGCTCCCAGATGCTGTGACTTTGAGTAGGTGCCACCTTACCCACACGTCCTCTTATCAAAAATTTTAAAAAGGTGAGATTCAAGCTAAGGATTTTGCTTTGTTCCAGGTCTCACTGTGTAACCCTGTCTAGCCTGGAACTCATCATGTAGACCAAGCAGGCTGTCCCTAGAGCTGCAGGAGTCCTGCTTCCTTCTGCCTCCTGAATAGTAAGATTAACATGGTACTAGTAAGGCTGGTGGAATCTACACATTTTAAAGGTCTAACGCCATATAGATTATTGTGTTGTCCTCCCCTCCCCCTTCCAGAGGTAAGGCCAGAAAGACTGTGGCCCCTTTTCAGTAGAAAAAGGAGTTGTCCTTTCTTTCCCTTTGGGAAAGAAGAGAGGTGTTATCAGGAACAAAAGGCCAGATGGGCATATCAAGGTCTTAGTGCCCAGTGTTACATGGAACTGGCACCAGGAGGCACATACACTACGGGTGGTCCTGGGCAGGTAGAAACCGATTTCCCTTCTCATGAAGTTACAGGTGAGAGGCACAGGTCCCTAAGAGTCTGACCGGATCGACTGTAAACTACATTTTAGAAGGGAGGCAGTAGGAGAAGAAAGGTCAGTGGTTAAGTCAGTAAGAACAGAAGTTAGGCCAGGCAGTGGTGGGCACATATACCTTTAATTCCAGCACTCGGAAGGCAGAGGCAGGTGGATGTTTTGAGTTTGAGACCAGTCTGGTCTATAGAGCAAGTTCCAAGTCAGCTACAGCAACATGGAGTAAAAAGGAACAGGGTTAGAGGTGGGTGTGTGACTTGTACGTGAGAAGCAAAAGGATTCCAGGAGGTCTTTTGGGGGCTGTAAAGACAGTTCGGGAGTTCAAGGCCAGCCTAGACAGTATACTACCATAGTGAGACCCCAGGCTTATGCTAAATGGTAGAGTGCCTGTCTAGCATGCCTAAAGCAAAAGTCGTGGGTTCAGCCAACCCCTTGCACTGGAAACAGTAACAACAACAATCACAGAGTTAAAGAGGGGAAATGTGGAATACATTGAGTTTGAACCCTGATTGCCACATCCTAACTGTGGGATTCAGGAAGCCATGGAATGCCCCCAGAGTCCGCCTCCTCATTAACCCCAACAGATTGTTAACTTGATTAGTGGCTAGGTTAGTGAAGCACAGGCAGGACTTTCTGTGAGTGTGTTTCCTCAGAGCATTCACTAAGGGGGAAGCCTTGCTCCGAATGTGCTTGGCACCACCACTGAGGGAAGAAAGGAGACCAAGAGGAGCTCGGCCACACTTTGAATTGCTTGTCTTTCTACTCTCTACCTTCCGTACCAGCACAGACGATGCTCCTCAGGGCTCCCTCACTTGCTGTGAGCCCTTTCGTTGACAGGCTATTCCCAGTCTTCTAGAAAGACCCACCCTAGAGAGGAAGCTGCTTGAGTTTCATCCCCACAGAAGGCTTTCCACTGAGTTCTTAGGGAGTGTCTGTTCAGCTGAGTAAGGAGAACAAAGGCAGTTCTATTCGCAATTTCTCCTTGGGTTTATTACCCGGATTCTAGGATCAAGTATCTCCAGAATGATTGCTTTTTTTTCTTTCTCTTTTCTCAGGTGTTTTCTGGGAATCAAAGTTCCACCCTGCATTCTTCCTTTGGGCAATTCCAGTAAAACCTGTGAGACAACCCTTGGGAGAAGCAGTAACCATGGAGAGATCTCTCCATAGTAACCACAGGGCCTTGATGCCCAGTCACTGAGAAACGCTTTCCTCACTAGGTGAGTCAGATGCTACAGAGACCTCTGACAGTCATGAACCTGATGTCCCCTACTGATACATGAGAGGCAGAGGAAGATGTGTGGAGATTCCAGACACAGTGGAATGAGGCAGGACAGGCATCCCCACAAGAAGGAGATAGATCCCTACAGACATCTTCTAGGGGAATAAGAATCAGAGTTCTGGAACTGGGAAGCAGCTAAAAACTGATAAACTACTTCCCTCAAAAGCTCAAGGACCTGGGTTAGAATCCCAGTACTTAAGAAAGAAACAGATACATGTCGGATATGGAGGTGTGCATCTGTGATCCCAATTCTTGGTGGGTAGAGGCAGGTGGGGCTTGGGGTTTAGCAAGAAAAGGCACTTGCTACTCCACAATGCAAGTTGGGTGGTCTGAGTTTGATCCCCAGAACCTACATAAAGTTGTCCTCTGAACTTCACATACATCCTGAGATTGGCCAGGACTCCTGAGCTTCTTGTCTCTACCTCTTGAGTTGTGGGGATTAGGAACATGAACTACCATGCTCACTCTTGTTTTAGGTTTTTAAGTCAGGGTCTTATCATGTAGCCCATGCTACTCTAGAACTTTCTATGTTGATTACCCACGCACATCACATCTTTTTTTTTTTTTAAAGGGAAAGTATTTAATTTGGAGGAAAGGCTTGCTTTTCATTTCTTTTGTATTATTTGAACTTTTGATATTTATGATATCTACATCATAGGTTGGATGCTAATGGTCATCATTTGACTCATATGTTTAAATCCTTGATCCTGAGCTGGTGGAACTGTTTGGGAAGGACTAGGAGGTGTGGCCTTGTCAGAGAACGTGTGTCACTGGCTTTGAGGTTTTAAAGGACTCATTTCTGAGTGTGTGCTCTCTCTGCCTTCTGCTTTTGGATCAAGATGTGAGTATTTAGCTGCTTCCGTTGCCATGTCTTCGCTTCACCAGCATAGACGCTAACCCTCTAACACTACAATTAAACATATAAGTTGCCTTGGTCATGGTGCTTTGTTATAGCAGCAGCAAAGTAACTAATCCAATCTACATGTAAAGTCAATTAAAATAACAATCCTGTTGTCATTGTCATGTTTCAGTTTGTTAAAGAAACTAGAAGGCTAGCTGACCTCCTGGCACAAATCAGCTTGTAATGGCAATTGTAAGGGGAGACCAAGAACTCCATAGAAAGGTGGTGCATGCCTTTAATCCTAGCACTCATGTGGCAGAGGCAGATGAATCATTGTGCTTGATGTCAGCATGGTCTACAGAGCAAGTTCTAGGACAGCCAGAGCTACATGGAAAAACCCTGTCTTGAAAAACAAAACAACAACCAACCAAACAAACAAAAAGAAATGTGGCCATAATTATGTGATGTTCATGAGTGTGTTTTAATGTGGAAGCTCTCAGAAAGCATATGGGGATGTCACTTCATTCATTTTTAATTTCTAAGTCTGTTTTCTTTTTGAGACAAGGTCTTAATTCTATAGCCCTGGCTGGGCTCCAACTCACAACAATCCTCCTGCCTCATCCTTTAGAGTATTAGTGCTACCATTTCAGGAATGCGTCACCACACTTAGCTTGCAATTTGCTCCTTTTAAGCTCTTGATATGAGATTTCCTATTGTTCTATTCAGTTTCTCACAGGAGTCTTGTAAGATGGGACTCATCTGAACAAGAAAACGGGCTAAAACATGGCTGAGCTCCAGTCTTATAGATAAGATAGGGCTGCTGTCACCCTGGCCATACAGTACTCAACAGCTACCAGCAGCTCATAGGTTTGCACCAGGGCAGTGAGTGTATGCCTGGGGGTCACATGGGAGGATCACAGACCAGCCCTGAAAACTCACCTGCTAGGTCATAGAGTTCAGTGTCTGAGGCACTGGCCAAGGCTTCCTCCAGTTCTGGGTCCAGAGTTACTTTCTCTTCTTTACGAGTTTCTACAGGCTTTTCCTTGGGGATAAAGACTCTCCCTTTAAATTAGAAGAAAAACAAAGATGACTGAGCTATTGCCTTATGTGTGGGACTGGCACACTGAACAGAAAATGCAACACTGGCATTAAAGACACACACCATTGAGCTGTATGGTATCATTTGAGGCTACTGAACTGCTAGGTTGGGGCTAATCTAGTGTGAGAGGGAAGGAACCTTGCCTTTTACCACATACAACTCCCCGGAGCTCACTTTAGTAGTTAAGCGTCTTCCTAACAGACTTTCTAATATCAACTTGACAGGATCTAGAAAAGCAAATCTGCAGGCATATTTATGAGGGTGTCTCTAGACTGGGTTAATTGGAGAGACTCTAAGTGTGGGCGGCTCCAATCTGTGGGCTGGGGTCCAGGACTGAACAAAAAGGAGAGTTAGCCTGTCCATCTGATTCCCGCTGTGGATGCAGAGTGAGCCTTTCCTGCAGGCTTCTGCTGCCGTGAAGGCATGACACTTAGGGCTGTACTCTTGAACTGTGACTCCAAGCAGACCCATCCCTCTTTAAGTTGCTTCAGTAAGCTACTTAGTCACGGCAGGGAGGGTAACTACCCCACGCCATCTCTCTATAAGCTTCCTGTAGGTCAATCTGCCTTAGACACTCCTCAACTCAGAGAAGACATGTCATAATCTCATCCTTTGTTATCTTGTCATTATTAAATACATAACAATTTTGAAATTTTATTGAAGATTTTTTTAATATTATACTTTATGCTTGTCATAATTTGGTAAGTCCAGTGGCAACTGTGTTACCATAAAAACAGCTCATATCCCATAGTAACCTGAGGCTGTTAACCTGACTCATTATTGATCAGCTATACTTTCTTAATTTCCTTCTCAGTGGCCTGTGACCAGCACAGAGGGAGTGGCAGGGATGACTCCCTTTTCTTCAAAAACAACCTCACTGGAGCTCAGGGGAAGGAGACTCTCCTTCCTGTTATTCAGCTCTACCTAGTTTCTTAGACTGATACAGAGACCACACAACCACCAAAGTAAACCAGCAAAAATGGTAAACACAGTCACAGGGCTATGAAAGCAATGCTCAGGGGTCATTCCGGTAGGAAACGGGTGATGACAGAGAGGGGTCAGGGAAATCCAAGGCCTAGCATTTAGCTGAGAGTCTCTTGATTTAAAGTGGCGGGGAGGGGGATGTGGGTAAGAGAGAAGAGGCGACAAGAAAACTAACTTGAGTTGGATAAATCTGGGAAAGTGAACAAAGACACAGGCTGGGGCTTAGCAAGGAAAGGAGAGATGCAGGCAGCATGCCTGAAGTTTCAGCACTGGAGGAGGGTAAAGTCAGGAATGATACGAATTAGGAGCCTATGTAGGTTACACAGTGATGGGGGAGGGCAGGGGGAGGGATGAGAAGGAGGAGAGGGAAAGAAAAGAGAGGAGGGGATGAGAAAGGGTCCTGGCACGGACTTGCTCCTCATGGGCTTCCCAGTCACATTCCTGTGCTCCTGTCACTGGACAAGTCTCCCTCTAGAGGGCAGGTGAAACTTTCTATACCTGGAGGTCTGGTCGACCCTAGAGGGTCTCAGTGAATCTGAGATGAAAGAATGGCACACTTTGCACCATAGCTTTTAGGGTTGGGGGATGGGGCTCTAACCACTGGAGTAGAAAGGCCTTGCTAGACACCTTTAGTTGATGAATCAAAGGCTGAGGGGAACACACCGTTGCCGGTGCAGTTCATTCAGGTAAGCCATTCTTTATGTTTTCAATGCCTTTTCTTCAGACTTTGAAAATAATTTTTTTTGATAGAATCAATCACAGAACCATTTCAATCCATGTATTCATTTAATTAATCACACATCCTGCCCTGCGTTTCTCTTTTAAGTGAATGAATTTTAGTTTTGAGAATGGTTTTAGGTTCATATCAAGCTGAGCAGAAATTTTTCATGAACCATGCCCTCCCCAAACCTCCCCACTAATATTCCACACTACAGTAGGAGCATTTGTGACAACCATGAGCCCATGAAGACCCACCAGCATCACCCATGAGCTGTAATTTACCTTAGAGTTCACTCTGGGTGTTGGACGCGTATCTTCGAGCCACAGTGTTCTAAAATACCACGCATAGTTCATAGGCCTTTTGCCACGCATAGTTCATAGGCCTATTGCCACGCATAGTTCATAGGCCTATTGCCACGCATAGTTCATAGGCCTATTGCCACGCATAGTTCATAGGCCTTTTGCCTATCCACAGATTCCCCCTTTGACCGGAACTTCACAGTGTGTGAAGGGCATTCTGTCCCAAGACATGTAGTCTGTGGACCTTACCTTTCTTTTCTCCTGTGAAGGGTACAAAGTCCTCCCTGTCCTTCTGTTCCAAAGCCTCTTTCTCCAGGTACATGAGCAGATGCTCACGGTCAAATGGGCCAGTGGCTGCTTTCTGGGTCTGGTCTTTCTGTCGGAATCCAGCCGGTAGTGTCGCACTCTGACAAGACACACGTGAGATGGAGGGAAGACGTTGACTAGGCTGAGTCTGTTGTGTCTTTAGTCTTTTGCACTA
The DNA here is from genome assembly GCF_963924665.1 of Micromys minutus. Taxonomy (NCBI): domain Eukaryota; kingdom Metazoa; phylum Chordata; class Mammalia; order Rodentia; family Muridae; genus Micromys; species Micromys minutus. The sequence goes on from NC_137956.1 coordinate 9,090,238, forward strand.
GCTGTAAGTGGGACAGCAGGGAGCACCTACAGCAGCTAAGACCCGGAGTCTCTAGGATGGCTCTGGGGATGTGCATGTTTTCACCACCTTTGCTGAGGAAGGGAACCCAGCTCAAGGGGCACAGCGGCAGAGGTATCAACCTTGGACTTTCTGCAACTGCCTTCTAGAATGTGGAGGGAAAAGGTTGCTCTGTGTCCACCATGATTAGGTTTGGTCAGGTGTGGACACAAGGGCTCCTAAGGCAGGATGGCTATACTCACTTGTCTCTAATCTATCTCCTCCAGAAATAACCAAGAGGTAAGTAAATATTATGGTATATGTCGGTATCTGTCCAAGTCTTTTTGAGATAGTGTCATGAAGCCCTGGCTGGCCACTGTGTAACTGAGGCCAGCCTTGACTCACTGTGTAACTGAGGCCAGCCTTGACTCACTGTGTAACTGAGGCCAGCCTTGACTCACTGTGTAACTGAGGCTAGCCTTGACTCACTGTGTAACTGAGGCTAGCCTTGACTCACTGTGTAACTGAGGCTAGCCTTGACTCACTGTGTAACTGAGGCTAGCCTTGACTCCTGATCCTCCTGCCTCCACATCCTGAGTGCCGGGATCAAGATCATGTGCCAGCAGGGCCAGCTCTCATTTTAGGTTCTCTGTTTGTCTGTTTCCTTTTTCCTTTCCTTTTCTTTTTTTCTCCCTTTCCTCTTCTCTCCTCTTCTTTCTTTCCTGGACAAAGTTTTACCATGTAGCCCTGGCTGTCTGTCCTGGAACTCACTATGTAAAACAGGCTAGACTTGAACTCTCAAAAATCTGCCTGCCTCTACCCCCCAAGTATTGGGATTAAAGAAATGCACCACTATGCCTGGCTATATTTTAGACTTTTAAGTCAAGGTCTTCCTTTGTAGCCCATGCTATCTCAGAACTCACCATGTTGCCCAGGTTTGACCCAAACACACAATCTTCCTCCCCAACCCAAGCATTGAGATGATAGGGCAAAGGGCATTATACCCACCGGTTCTGATTAATCCCCAAAATCCCACCCATATATCTCTATCTCTACCTCTATATCTATGATTTATACTTAAATTAAAAAAAATAAAGTAAATGTCCAAAGTATCTAGTACAGCAAAATGCCATATAAATAATTTTATTTGCTAACATCTTTAGAGTTAAATTACAATTTTGGATACCTCCAATTTTAAGTTTAAGATAATGTCATTAGGGCTGAAGAAAATACTTGCAAGAGAGACACTATAAAGAGGCACCCCGCTTTTCAAGAACTGATAAAAATATTAGAAATTGATATTATAGTGATAATAATCTATACATTGTTATAGAATTTCAAGTTCTTAGTATATTTGAATAAAATAATGCCAGTTGTGATAGCAACACAATCTCTGGACTTTACAGATAAAGAAAATGATAGAAATTTCAAGGTTTTCCTTGCATACATAAGCTTGAAGCCAGTCTTTCCTATGTGAGACCCTGTCTCAAAACAAAACAAAACAAAACAAAATACCCCAAATAACAACAAAACAAAAAGAAACAAACCAAAAAGAGAAAAAAATGGTATAAAGCCAGACATGGTGTTGCATGCTTATAGTCAATACATAAGAGGCTAGCTTGGGCTATGTAATAAGTTCCAGGCTAGCCTTAGCTACATGGTGAGACTCCATCTTAAAAAGAAAGATTCTGGCCTAGTTATAGTGTTATATATGTTTAATCCCAGAATTTGGAAGGCAGAGACATGTGGATTTCTATGAGTTTGAGAATAGCCTGGGCTATAGTGAGTTTCAGGCCAGATGAGACTGCATAGTGAGACCTGCCTTTGGCAAAAAGTCTGGCTAGTGTGGGGTCTCATGCCTGTTATTCAGACACTTGGGAGTAGATGATCAGAAGTGTGGGTCATCCTCAGCTCCATGACGAGTTCTAGGCCAGCCTGGAGTACATGAGACCCTGTCTCAAAAAATGAAACCCAAAGAAACTACACTATACAAGTATATGCAACAGCCCCTTGGACACTTACCAGCGTGGGATCCTGCACGGGTCACTCCTGTTAGTGTGCCTTCTATTTATAAAACAGAGTTAATGCCATTTCCCCCAAGGACTCTTGGGCTCAGCAAGGGATCTGACACTGGAATATACTTGGTAAGATTTGTTCTCTTGTTCCCCCAAGCCCCAGGCTAAATCAGACTATTCCTTTCCGATAGAAAACATTTTTGCTCATCTACAGTGGACTAGTTTTTGAGAAACACACTTGCTGTTTCTCACCATAGTGGCCCTTGGGCTCACTGTGAACTTGCAAAAATGTCTCAGCAGCAATAGGGAAGAACAAATAACTCCGTACCGGAGCTGTGGAGACTTCAGCAAGTGCTGAAGGAGAAAGCCACCCACCCCCTCTCTCCTGTGTGCTCATTAAGTATCCCACTCCAGTCCGACGCCACACACCTCAGGATCTAGGTCATCTAGAACATTTTCCAACTGTTTCAGTTCCTCTTCTGAGAGTTTGCCAAGAAGTTCGTCCTCGTCGATATTCTTGTATTTCTCCAGTCCTTTTTGAAAGGGGAGTGCCATGGTTTCCAAGATACACCTTCCTCACACACCTTCGAGGAGGCCAGCTTCCTGAGACGTCACACTACCACTGACAAAGAGAAACACCATCATCTCCTTACTGTACACTGAAAAATTAGTAACATTGTGCCAGGCGTGAAATGGATTCTACTGCTCAGACAATTGGCCCGAAAGCAGTATTACCCTGATCTCCAGAGCCGACCACAGTTTGCAGTATTTCCACACACAGCAGATTACTCCAATCATTCCCTGCTTAGAGCAGCCGTGTAAAGAAGGCTGCACAACACCATCACTGGATTTTACAGACCACGACTAGGACGGTGGCGACCAGAGGCCTTGCTATTGGAGGTGTGCCTGGCTTCTGGTTCCCAGGGTAGGGAGTGCTTTTCCATTCTACTACAAAGCCTCTCCTTGCTTTCCATTGAAAACAGTGAAGAACAACGACTAATTGTATGGCAGTTGTAAGCAGCACACTTGTGCCCTTTCAGGGTGGAGAGTGCTGTGAAGAACACAGAATGGGACTCATTCAGCAAAGAGTTTAGAGGCTCTGGGTGAGAACACATTGTCCCTTAAGTCCATGCAATGAAGCCAAGGGACATTCTGAAGCTCTAGCCACACAGTTATTCTCTCTTGTTTCTTCTTCTTTTCTTATCTTCCACCTTTAATGATGTCTTTGAGAGTATTCTAATAGTTTTTTTGTTTTTTATTCACTTGAAAATTCCTACCTTTAAATAACAGTCCTTCAATCTCATCTATCCATGACAACCTCCCTCCAACACCTTCCAGTGCCCCTCCCCATCTCCCTCCCAGCTTCACGTCCTCTTTCTTTTGGTTACTATTCTCTCTGTAGTCATTCTTCCTAATTGTTCTTTCTTTATACTGCTAAGACATTCTCCTCCAGTCTCCCACTCCTCTGAAATGCCTCATTCCTGAACTTTCATGCCCAACAAAAGTTTTACTCAGCCCCTTGAGAAAAAATCTGCAATTCTTCCCTAACAAGACAAACTCTGCATTCGGTGTTCAGTCAGCTCTTCAAATGCAGTAAGGGCTTTGCTACCACAAAGTACAGTTCCAGAAAAGCTCCCCTAGGAAGGTCAGATGGTACCAATGCCATGTGGCAAGTGTTACAATTATGTATAATGTCTGAAGTGGGTTAAAAATTGTTGGATAATGGAAAGGGAGGTTTGAGATTGTCATTGCATCTTGAAGGAAGAGGCCCTAAGGGGAACATGTAAGTGCAAGAGCCATCTAGGATAGAGCAGGGCATACACAGAAACATAGGATAGGACAGTACATGATGGGTTGGTGGAATGGGTTAGGGTGGCTAGGGGGTGGACTGGTTGGCTGGGAGAAACGAGATGTTGGTGAAAGTTATAAACTATACCTAAGGGACCTGGATCTTACCAGCTGAGCCATTACTGGGACCTCTCGCAGGGAAAGCATTCTGTATTGCCTGAGTGGTCACAATTTACTCCAAAGTATTCAGGTGACAGAAGAGAAAGCCAAATGGTCATGGCTGGAACAGAACATGGTCTTAACAACATGATTTGGGGCTTTGAAGATGCAGGAAGGGCCACGAGAAGAGGAACATTGAAATAAGTTAAGACTTGCCCCCCACAGCCTTTAGAGAGTGATAATGTCTTGCCAATACCAGCAAGATTCATTTGACTCTCCTAACTTCTGAAGGGACAATATATTCATATTGTTTTAAGCAACTGAGTTTGTTCTTTGTCACAACAGCAATTCAGAAACTAAAATACGCTCCGCCCACCCCGAATGCTTTCATCTCCAGGGTAACTGTTCTAGAATCCTCAGTTCCTCCTTCCTTTTCTGCTGCCTACTCTGCTCTGTGCCTCGGGAGTACTATCTGACGCAGACTGCTGTTTCTGCCTTCTGTCTGACCAACAGGAGGCACCAGCGGCAAAGAGGAGGACATAGTGGGGGTAGGGTGAGAGGGTGTGCAGAGGGTGTTTCAGAAGACCATGTCTCTCCAGGGCCACCATCTTGCTGGTTCCAGGCCTTGGGGTGGTAAAGGGTCTCTGTAATGACTCTTGCCAGATTTATGCCTTGTTGATTCTCTAAAGCTTCCTATATCCTTGTAAATAGCCTCTTTATTGAGATCTCCTGAAGTCATTCGGTCTGAGCCCACCCTCTGTTTCTTGTCGGGAAGTTGGCAGATGTGGCACCATGGCTTGGAATGTCCCCTTCTCTTTGTGTACTGCCTCTGAGGCTGGCTAAGATCCCAGGCTCTGCAGGACCACAGGATTGAGTGAGGGAGGTTGTGGCTATCCAGCCCAGACACACAGCCAGCCAGCTCTGGGCTTTCTCACATCTCCTCTGTCTTGAGTACTGGTATTCTTCAGAGTCTCACCTTAGGATTTACATACTTTCTGAGTGGCTTCTCACTGCCCTGAGGAAGAAGTTCAAATTCATACTCTGGCCACTGTAGCCCTATCCTCAAGTTTGGCAAGGGTGTTTACTTGCCTTGAAAATTTAATTATAATCTATATTCTGCTAACTTTAAAATCTCTATGTGTATTAGGAATTTTGTCCCCAAGGACCAGATCTGAGTAATCTAACCAAAATCTTCCCTTGGCTACTTCAGACCCTTAAAACACACCAGAAGAGCCCTTAGCTGCCCTTTCCTCCTGTAGAATTTCAAGAAGTAGTTTCAGAAACCAGGGTGTCATCTTGGCCATTTCCCTCCCCCTCCCTTCCACCACCCTATCCTTACAGAATGATTGGGACCTCATCTCCATCTCCATGCCCAGGTCCAGCCCTTCATCTTCTGATCACTCGACACACAGTGCTTTTTGACTACCTTTATTTCAATCTTCTTGCAATCCCCCAGTAGCTCCTTGTTGCCCCAAGGATGAAGTCCAAACTCACACTCAAGCCCCTGCAGTTCTATCTCCTCCTGCACTGCATCCCCAATGTCCCCCTGGGTCCAGCCTCCTGGACCATTTCTAATTCCTGGAACATAAATGTATGGTCCCTCTGCTCAGAGCACTAAGAACTCCTACTCATATCCCACCCCTGGCTGACTCTGCCAGACTCATCTTCCAGTGTCAATGCGAGCTTTATTTCTTTCATCGGATCAGACCCTGAGTCATCAAAATCTGGGTCACTTGCCGCCCCCACAGTACCCCCTTGACTACAGCTTGGCTTCAGCCAAGTTATTTGCTAATCTCTATGAGAGTGGAGACCATGTAGCATTTATCCACCAATAAAATCTTGGCTCCCAGCAAAGATCTTGACCCACAGTAGACATGCAGTAAATATTGCTGTCGAATGAAGGAAATGAGCTCAGACTAGTGAGGTGGACGTGGATCCAGGGATCTTCCCATGGCGGCCATCTTTCCCCGTCACCCCCTCCGTGGAGCCTGCTGAGATCACTATGCCCACAGGATTTGCTTCTCTCCCTAAACTTGCCTATGTCTCCCATTTGAATCCATCACTTGCTATCTTTCATGCATGTTGCCATAGAGATCTCTCTCCAGATACCATAACCTCCCAGGAAGTAGGGACCATATTGTAATTCTCAATGCTTCCGGACTTCTCAAGTTCAGGCTTGCATATTCATTCAACAAATGAGGGCCTGCCTTTTCCAAACACTGCTGGGATTCCGCGGCAGACAAAACAGATGCTACTGGGTGCTAGCCATAATGCACAAGGGAAAGAACATCAAGTGATAACTGTCACAATCAAAACCACCAACAGTGTCTATCAAAGCGAACTTCATATACTATAGCAAGGTGCGGGGGGGGGGGGGGGTAGTGTCTCAGAGACAGAGGGGGAAAAGAGAGTCGTGTCTGTTTAGAGCACAAAACAGATCTGAAGGTTCAAAGAGAACGTTGAATTATTGGTGAATTGTTTTGTTTTATTTGAGCCAGGCTCTTGTTTGCTTGAATCAGGCTCTATAGCCTAGGTTAGCCTGGATTCACTGTGTAACCTAGAGCTGACTTACAGCAATCCTTCCTCAGCCTGAGTAATGTTAACTACAGGCACACACAGCCAAACCCTGCTACATCTCATCATCATCATCATCATCATCATTTTGGGGACAGAGGCAGGAGGATTGATAGACATTTGAGGCCAGCCTGGTCTAACATAGTAAGAGTCCCATCTCAAAACCAAACTAAACTCCTAAAACAAATGCAGGTATGCCATAGAGCTGATTCGCTCCTAACTCCTAACGTCAAATCTCTGACTTCCCAGCGCTTAGCTTGCCTGCTGTACCCACGCAGGCCCTGCTGGGTTCACATCTGTTTCCCCTCCCAGGATCGATGAGACAGTGGAAAGTTTGCAAAGTCCTGAGGCAGCCTCGCCTCCAGCGGGGTGTCTATCCCATGGCGAACATTCAACACGCAACAGGATACCAGAGCACAGCCTGGGATGGAGCATGTGCCTCTGAGGTTTCCAGGAGCCCAGGTGGGCAAACACAGAGCCAATCAGCAAACTGGAAAATAGGAGTGGCAGCTAGCTGCAGGAAGCGCCTCTTCCTGTCACCCAGAAACACAAGCCCTGGAAAGGAAAGTTAAGCACATGCTTTTCTTTGCTTCTTTTTCCATTGTCTTGTTAATGCAACTGTGTTCCCGTGAAAGAGGAAAATCAGCTCCAACTCGAAGGGCCCAGCCCGTTACATTCTCTACCCAAAGACAGACGCAAACCCAAGCTGCTGAACTTCTGAATCAATAAATGATGATAATCTTCAGGTGTTTAATAAACCTTCATTATTTCACAAGACCTGAAAAAAATTATGAATAAATTTGTACAAGAGTCAAGCCGTATTTTCTACAACTGATAAACAGAATATCATGAGTTTATCACACTCCTCTAACAAAACTTGCACTATTATTGCATACTTAATTCATCTCTATTGCTTTTCCCTGGGTTGGGGTGAGACAGGATCTCACTATACAGCCCAGGCTGGCCTTTGGAACTCAGTTTGTAGACCAGGCTGGCCCCAGACTCATAGAGATCTTCCTGCCTCTGCCTCCAGAGTGCTGGGATTAAAGGCAAGGGTGACATATACTTTAATTAATTGTTAGATGATAGGCAAATATAGACGTGACAATTACAGACTGGGTTTTAAAACCTAGCTATTTGAAGACAGGTCTGTGAAATCATTTGTGGTTGTTGTTGTGAACTGCTAGATGAAGCTAGGCATGAAGGTGCAGGCTTGATACCCAAGCAGTTAGAGGTGGAGGCCAAGGACTAGAAGTTTGGGACTAGAATCAGGTACACAGTGCGTTCGTTGGGGGACAACCTGAACCACACAAGACTGCTATTCCCTGAGAAACAACTGTCAGAGGATGAAAGACACAGAAACTTCAAGCGAAAATTTCTGGCCAAACAAACAAACAAACAAAAAATACAGCAAAGGGACTGAGCAAGCTGTAAGGGCAGGGAGGACCTGATCCTACCAGAGTCCCAAAGTGCTTCCATTCCTGTTTCCTAATTTTATAGCACAAAATCTGTCTAGAGGTTTCCAGCTTGCAAACTGTCAGCTCTTATAACAATGGGCCCACGAAAGAAGGCTCCTTTCTAGTTTAGAAAGCACAGAAGGCCTTGCAGTCACAGCGATGAACTAAAGGACACAGAAGACTAAAAGCATGCATGACCTTAGAGGGAACCAGCCCAGGGCCTCGGATGAAGATGCACACGGAACTCATGGACCTGTCCCCTGCAAATCAGGCAAGGAACAGGGCAGTCACACATTGCTTCTCCTCAGGGCAGTATTTGGAGCATCGTAGGGCAATTTTGTATTGTGCTAACATATATCGCACAGTGTCTCAAGACAGCTAAACGGATTCAGGTGATACAACCCACAGAACCCGTCACGCATGCACTCTACTGCTGAGACATCATCACGTGACTTTGTCTATCGAGATGCAGGTGATACTTGGGACACTGTGTGAAGTGCAGTGCCTGGTGCGTGCCAGATCTCACTGTTGATTCTCTCTTTGGTCTGAGAGGAGTTTTTTGTTTGTTTGTTTTGAAGTATTCTTTCCCTTGTTTTCCCTATCAAGATCAAACCCAGAGAAGCAGCATTATACCAGGGTCTCAAATTAGCACTGACCAATGTAGCAAGCTTCCATGGTTGGTGGGTGCCCAGATTGATGTAGATTTCCACGTGAGCAGGAGGTAGTCAAGACTTTGCAACTGGTGCAGAAGCTCTTTCCCAAGGAAACCTTACACCTCCCTTCCTATGCTACCTCTTGGTTTCTAATTCTCTTGATGATTCCTACATCCTGCTGTGGCACATCCTTCTTGGTTAAGTTCTATTCTGAGGTGTTCCCATTCCTTTTTGCTTTTGTGCCTTTTTTTCTCTCCTACTGAGTCAAAGTTTTGCCATGCAATCTTGGAAGGCTGAACTCCTTGAAGGCCAGGTTAGCTTTTTCTTTGTTAGTACTGATGACTATATTAGGTGGACCACCATGCCTTGCTGAATCCCCATCTCTAGATCTATATCTACTTCTTAACCTTGTATTTCGGCCTTTCTGGTTTTTGACTGTCTGATGTGTTATTGCTATTGTTGTTATTTTAAATTTTAATCCATTTTTGTGTATGAGTATTTCTGCCTGCATGTATACATGCATACATGCATACATACATACATATAAATGGGCATGTGTGTGTGTCCAGTGTCTGAGGACACCAGAAGGGGTTACAGTTAAGGGGTTAGCTGCCATGTAGGTGCTGGGAATCAAACCCAGGTCCTCTGCAAGAGCAAACAGTGCTCCTAACTGCTCATCTAATTTTCCAGCTCTATTGCTGTTGTTGTCCTTATCATCAAAACAGGGTCTCACGTGGCCCTGATGCCCCTGAATGACTGACCCTCTTGTCTCACCAGCTCCAGTTTCATGTTGATTTTAATAAGTCAGCCTTTGGGGATTTAAGGACTTCTAACTTCCTAACACCATAGGTTTCCTGTTTCTACCTCCAGATCCAAGAACTCAGTGGTCATTAACCCGTAAAAAGCTTTGACCATGAAGAGAAAACCAGCTTCCCTGGATTTGATTAGGTAGTTTCTCTTGAAACACTAACAATATTCTAAGTGTCTGGAAGCACAACAGCTGAGAGAGTCGCAGAACACAAACATACACCACTACAGACACATGCCCAAGCAAACATGCATGCTTTAAATGAACATTCTCTCTCTCTCTCTCCCCCCATACACACATGATCTAGTTATAGAAAAATTCATCTTGAACAAAAGGGGTCTGTATCAGAGACTAAATGCAGTATCATTGTATGTATGTATGTATGTATTTAAAAGTTTGAACCAGGTTTCATTCTGTAGCCTTAACTAGCCTGGAACTCACGATGTAGACCAGGTTGGCCTGGAACTCATGATGAGTCTCCTGAATGCTAGGATTAGGGGCGTGAGCCATCGTACCTAGTAATGTCTTAAGAGTTCTTTTTTTTTTTTTTTTTTTTTAAATTCTGCAGTAGAAAATTTTCTGCACATACCTTCTAGAACTTTCTCTGAAGCAGATATAGTCTATAAGTCCATATAACCTTTTACACAAGGCTACATGCGATTTACTCACAAAAGGACAAGGAGGGAGCTCTACCATTTATGTTCTGTCAGAAACTAAACCAGTTACTTCCCCAGCATTTTCTAACTCAAAGTAAAATGAACTGCCATTTGGTGCCAACATTCCCAGACTTCCTCACACACTGCCACAGATCTCAGATGTGAAAGGCTAAAAGACAGCTGGACCTACCCAAGCCACGAGGAGGGTGAGGCAGAAGGATCATGAGTTCAAGGCTTGCCTGAGCAACTTGTTGAGACCTTAACTCAAAATAAAAACCAAAAGAAGCCTAAGGCCAGGCTTGGTGGCATACACTTTCCTTCTCAGCACTTAGGAGGCAGAGGCAGGCAGATCTCTGAGTTCACGGCCAGCCTGATCTACAGAGCAAGTTCCAGGATGGCCAGAACTACCCAGAGAAACCCTGTCTCAACACCCCCCCTGCCCCAAAACCCCAACCAACCAAACAACCAACCAAAAACATTACCAACACCAATAGAAAAACAAAAACAACAGCAACAACAACAACAACAAAAAAAACAACCAACCAATGAACCAACCTACCAACCAAATGAACAAAAGAAGGTTTAGCTGTGGCTCAGTGGTTAGAACACTTGCCTATCATGTGTGGGCCTCATCTTCTATCTCCAATCCTACGTGGGTGGAGAGGAGGAAATTCTTTCAGAGAAGCTCTTAGCTAGGGCAAGAATTATTGAGGGTTGGGAATTACCCAACACAGAGGGATACACTAATAACTGTGATTTCCACATCACTACTTCAATCAACTGCAGGTCAAATGATCTTTTAAAAAATGTCTGGGGCTATAGTCCAGTGGTAGAATGCTTTCCTAGGAAGACTCTGGGTTCATTACTCTGTGTATCCCTTTTCTGTTGTCATTCCATAAAAGTAGCACACAAGATTGCAGAATTAAATTATATTAGGTATAAGTAGTTCCGGGAGGCTTTATGTCAGGTGAATACCTCTGGGTAACGTGCACATACTGTGATAGTTTATAAAAAGGACTTGGTGCGGGGTGGTTTTCTATAACAATTTTCCTATAGTATATGATGACATTTTGGGTTAGAGCCAAAGGATTCATCTTTTAAGCATCAAGGAGAACCAAAGGAAGCCATTTTTCCTGACTCCATTGACATTTCTGGGAAGCATTTATGCCTTACTTAGGAATCTGGAGTTAAGAACTCTCTGTCAGATTCACTCCAGCAGTCAGTGCCCACGAAGCCTTCCACAACATTTCCCATTTGTTTGTGTCGTTTAAAAAAAACCTCACCTCCAATGTCTTATTTAAAAAGTTCAAATCTAAGCCAAGGTGGTGGTGGTTCACACCTTTAGTCCTAGGACTAGGGAGGCAGAGGCAGGTGCATCTCTAAGTTCAAGGCTGGCCTGGTCTATAGAGCTAGTTCAAGGGCAGCCAGGTTTACACAGAGAAACTGTCTCCTAAAGCAAAAAAGGAAAAAAGAAAGAAAAACAAATAAGGTTCAAATCTACAAAAGAGTGGAACAAAATCCAGCTGTGCTCCTCTTGGCTCAGGGGCTCTCATCGCTGTCCGGAACCTGCTCTACCACCACTGACTGTTCTGCTGCGTGTTGGAGATGCTAATGTGCCTCATCTCTAAAACCCGAAGCTTCCACAGTCTCGGAAGGTGCTCTGCATGCTGCCGCCGACAGTGAGCCCTAAAGCTTTCATACGGACCCGCCAGGCAAGGCGTGCTTACTGACACAATGGAGGCATGCGGTTATGGGATGGCCAGCAGTTTCTGACTGGGTTACGGGAATTCATGCCTGGTTAAAGACCTTGGCTTGGGGGTTATAGACCCTAGATGAGGGAAACCTATGACGGCTGTTTTGCTAGGCGGACATGTCATCAGACTGTCTTCTAAATACTTGACGGCTATGTGCCTACATTAGTGACACTCTCAACTTTGGCCAGAGAAGATTCCTCAACAGTGGGTAGCAATTAGTGCAGACTCATAAGAACTGGAGTGCTGAGAATAAGTGACTTTGATGCTCGCCCCTCAATGGAACACCCATATCAACCGCCCGGAAGCTCGGGGACCATCACTTAAGAGGGAGTGGAAAGAACGTAAGAGCCTGAGGGTTGGGAGGGCGCAGGGAAATAGGCTTCTAGACCTGACACAGCGGCTGCATTCACGAACCCACAGCAGCCGTGGTTACTAGGATTTAGTAGGTTACCACCACCAGCAGCAGCATTGAGGTAAATATTATAAAGGTGGCTTAAACTTTTATCCCACACTTTTGCAGCAGCAAAGTCACGAAGGTGGGAAGGGCACATAACAGGGGCTAAAGAGGAATGGACGGGATCTAGATACAACGTGTCAAATGATAAGTATAAAAATACTTAAAATTCAAAAAATTTAGAACAATCTCCTATATACTACAATACCTTGACTGTACCTAAGGACAGTAATTCCATATCGGCTAACACACAGTGCATATTCAGGCATCCGGGACATCTCCGAATTATCTCTATTTACTTCTCTATTTTGGATGCAAGGTTGAGACAGGGTCTCATTACATGTTGCCGGGCTGCCCTGGAACTCACTATGCAGACCAGGCTGGCCTTAAACTCACAGACTTTAAACTTACCTGCTGGGACTGAGGCAGGCCTCACCACATCCTATATCCCTAAAATGATCTTTTTACAACTATTATTTTCTCATGTAGGAGTCAAAGCCCACATAGGCCAATCCACAGTTACCTGTATTTCCAACTGTAATAGCTGTTCCCCTGCCTTATATAGGCTGGAACAGTATAGGGATGAAATTCCTCTTATGGCAGGAGACCCGCAAGAGGTACTGACTTGATCTTTGGAAGATGGTGGGGAGTTCCTAATCTCTGCATTGTAGAGATGCGCACTCCCTCAGTAAGATGCTCTGAAATAAGATGAAGATGCTCACACTTCACTCACAGGTTTTGTACCAGTTGGTGAATTAGGTCAGTGTTGTGCAGTGTGTCTCCCAGACCTTCTATTGTGAATTCACTTTGTACACAATAACCCGTCAGTACCACTGTCTCTCCTCACTGTACGCCCTCTCTGCCTATTGCTCCTCCCCCACCTTCTTGCCAGCGCATTTGACAACTCAGGCCCAGCCCTAGGGAGCCACTAACCTTTATCAGCTGATCTGCATTGCCTTCTGCAAACAAAACCACCACATTGTGGCCTGCCAATTTATGTCAACATAAAAACCAAACCTTTAAGATATTTATTGAGCTAGACTGAAGAAGACAGGGAAAACTGGATTGGCTAAGCCCTGAAAAATCCTCCTGCTTCTTTAAGGGAAAACTGTTCGTTCCGTCCCCAGCAAGCTTTTTGTAAAAGTGTTAAATAAACACTCTGGCCATTTCAGTACCCTGATACAAGAATCTAGGAAGAAAAGAAGTCCAGAAACCATGTCACCAAATATCCCATTTTACACGAAGAATGCAGCTCAGAGAAGCGAGGGGTCTGGCCTAGGAGCTCTTAGCTCCTAGGCGGTGGAGCTGCTATGGAAACCATGCTTTTGTAACACGTTCTCTGATGTTCTCTTTTTTTCCTCCTTGCCCAAGCGCACGGTGAATCAGATATTTAATAGGCTCCCGAGAAACCGTGGCATTCTCGGCCTCTTTACTCTAATTTGCATTTTAACCACATCACCTTCCCATCCTTCTAATATTTTACAGTAAAAATTCCCAGAGCCTTTTATTATCATTTTTCCCCTTAAAAAAACAGACCTTCACCTTTTTTCAGGTTACAGGTTAAAGAAAGGAAGCCTCGAAAAGACACATACCAGCATGATTTTAACCATTTTCTTTTAATAAGAAAAGATTCTCTGGGACCTGCCCAGGAAGGCTTTCTGAAGGCTGATGCGTCCTTTGACAGCTCTGGGATCTCAGAAAAGATGCCGGCCCGACTCCTCCCTTCCAGGCTCCTGATCAAAAGAGGCCGCGAGATGCTCGAGAGACTCGGGGAGATTATCACACACACGTTCGCAGGAGAAGAGAAAATGGGAAACAAAGCCTAACCTGGAAACCCCCAGTTCTGGAGCCCCGAGCGACCGGAGACCGCGCCCTCTCTGCATCTGCGCGTGGACTGCGGCGCCGAGGGGCTGCGGGGCTGCAGGGCACAGTGCAACCGGTACACACACGCATCCCCCGCCACCGGGCGCCGTCCCCTGCCACCCCGCGCACCCGCAGCTCGGGTGCAAGCCGCTGCTGCGGGCTGCACTTGGCCGCGCGCCACCCCATGGAGCATCTTCCCGCCGACACGCTAAGCGGCGGACCGGGGTGCTTCAGACAGGCTGCCCGGACAGTCCCCCCCTACCCCGATTCTCACCCTTGCTTGCGCCCATCCCGAAGCGGAAGGTCCTGGCCAGCAGCCTTAGAGTCCCGAATACACGAGTCCGATCAGCAGGGGCGGCGCCGTGGCCCCGGACTAGAGCTTCGATCAACAGGCGGCTCCCGGCCGGGCGCGGCGCGGCGCGGGGCGCGGGGCGCGCGGCTGCAGCGGGGCAGCCTGGGAAGCGTAGTTCCGGCGGCGCGCGGTGGCCACACGGAGACAGGACCCCTGCCCTAGCCCCTGCTGGATCTCCCGACGACACGCTGGCCTCGCAGGGTCCTGTAGAATCTAGATCTTTATGCGCCAGCGCGCTGCGAAGCAGGTGGAGCCTGGGCCTGGGGGAAGCTGGGTAGGCTCTGTGGAAACGCTCCTGATCTGATCACTGACGCAGGGGATGGCAGAGGCTATGGATAAGTGAACATCTCTCTGGGCAACCTCAGGCCCACTTATGAGTAAGCTCAGGAACAGACCAGGCCTGCCCTGGGATTTACTGGCTGAGTGTAGGTGTGGGAAGGACTAGATGGGTTAATTAGTTTAAGAGGGGAGGAAAGCTATCTGAGGTTTAGGGAGCTTGATACAAGTTTTGGGTTGGGATTGTTGGGGAACTGACACCTACACGCTGGCTTCACACTGGACACTGGATTCGAGACTCGTTGCCTGTAAAATGTTTACAGCTTAAAGATGCGAAGTGGGAGCCAACGACCACAGGGCTGTCTGTACTAAGAGCTCACACACTAAGGAGTCCTTCGTTGTGGTTACAAAAGACATCCTTTTGGATGTAGTCTCTGATGGAAAAGTGCTTTGCAAAAGCTAGCCTGGTCTCTGGCCTGCGTAGAAGTTAAAACTCCCTGAGCTTATCACTGTGGATCTTTTAGCCGTCCATCCCTCATCCCCACCAGTGATAATGTACTGAAATGTCTGTTTCTCTCTGTCTGATTCTTAGGAAGCCAGAATATTATCTTGTTTCTGGGCTATGAAAGTTGAATGGGACGAATCCCTGATTGTGGAAGTACATAGCATATGGGTCCCTTCCAGAGGACTAACAGGGTTTTATTCTGTAGCCTAGGTCGGCCGTTAAACTCACAATCTTCCTGATTTTGTTTCCCGAGGCTTGGGATTACAGATATGTGTAACCGTCCACACGATAGAAGCATTTTTCTAATTCGATAAGGTCTCTCTCTCCATTTGACTCCTGGTTGGGTATTTGGAGTATAACCTTTGAAGGGTGCTTGGCAGGAGGGTCAGCTCTTCAGGGCCAGCACTGTCCACTGGAAAGGTTATGCTTAACTATGTCAACAACAACCAACCAACCAACCAACCAAGTAAATGAAGAATCTATAGTACCAGTTCCAGTCTGTGTTTTTCTTCAAATTTATTGTTCGTGTCTTTTTGAAAATAAGAATACAGTCATACCTATGACTTAAGTTAAACCTGTCAGAATTTCTAGGCTATAGTTAAAATTTTTTTTTTTGTCTTTTGAGGCAAGGTCTTATATAGTTCAGGCTGCCTTCCAACTTGGTTTCTAGCTAAAGGTAACTTTGAACTCCTGATCTTGCCTCCACCATCCAAGTTTGGTATTACGGGTCTGGACTGCCATGCTAGTTTTACATCCCCCCACCTGGGGTGTGTGTGTGTGTGTGTGTGTATGTGTGTGTGTGTGTGTGTGCACTCGAACACGCTCCAGTGCACATGTGCACATGCAAATGCTCATATCTGTGTGTGTATATGGAGGCCAGAGGTCAACCTTCCTCAGTTGTCTATCTTGTTTTTTTTTTTTTTTTTTTTTTTTTTTTTTTTTTTTAGGTACAGAGCCTCTCTTTTGGGGGCCCTGTTTCTGCCTTCCCACCCCTGGAGTTACAGGTACTCACCACAGCTCTCATGGGCACTAGGGGTCAAGCTCAGAGCCTCATGCTCATGCACCAAGCACTTACCAACTGAGTCAGTTCTCCAGCATCTCCGACTTGCTTTTTGGACTGTGAGGATAGAGAATTAAACCAGAACTTCGAGATTCCAGATCATCTGGTGTGTAGCCTCATGCAAATGAAGAAACTGACACACTGGCAGAAAATGTCAGATGGCAGAAAGTAAAAATGCAGTAGTTACAATGAAGTGCTTTAATTATTTATGACAGAAAGTGCACCATGCCCCCGTGGAAGTGGGTAGCAGGATTATTGTTTGCCTGTTCCATATCTATTCTATTCTTCTCCTCTTCTCCCTCCCCCCTTTCCTCTCCCTCCTCCTCCCTTTCCTCTTCCTTCTCCTCCTCTTCCTCTTCCTTTTGAGACAGGGTTTCTTTGTGTAGTTCTGGTTGTCCTGGAACTCACTCTATAGGCCAGGCTACCTTCAAATTTAGAGATCTGCCTGCCTCTGCCTCCTTAGTGCTGGGATTAAAGGTGTGCCTCTCCACTGCCACGCTCTTTCATGGTCTTCTTTACAGTAGAATCCATTCATTAGGAAAGGGTGCCCTAATATATGCTCCTAACCCTATTACAGCCAAGGGGAACAGGACCCTTTACTGGACTATATAACATTGTAGTCCAGATAGTGGGCAGTGACACCTGAGACAGGGTCTGCTGAAAAAACCTCTCTTTTACCTTTTAATTTATTCAACAATTTCACGTGTTTATCAAGCCCTACTCTTCCTTCTCTTTCCAGATACCTCCCAACATGTCCCCTGCCTCACTTTTATAGACCTACCATCATCAAGTTCAGTTAATGCTATCTGATGAAGTATTGCCTGAATTTGTTGGCTTGATCTAAAGCAAGAAATAATAAATGCAGCGATTTCATGTGAAAGAGTTAAAATTTCAAGTTGGCTCCACTGACCCTGCCTTGAGGACAAGGATGTCTTAAGGCTGAGAACAAAACCCACAGACCACCTGGTCTCGATAAGGTCTGACTCTGCAGTCCTGGAAAAAACCAGTATGAAGGTCAGTGTGCCCCAAAACAGGGTGATCTGGAGTTGAATCATATCCAAAAGCAGACAGAGAGTGCCAATTTGAATGAGCCAATGAAATTTCTATGTGCTTGTTGCTAACTACCTATGTAATTTTCCCTATAAATATGTCCCTCTAATTGAGTTTGGGGTCGACTCCTCTATCTCCTGCGTGAGATATGTGTCATCCCCAGAGCTCTGGCCTTCCCCCCTCCCCCAATAAACCTCTTACCTGATTGCAGCAAGATTGGATCTCTGTGAGTTTTTGGGAGGAGTGAGTCCTCCGGGGCTGATAAAAGGTTAAACAATCCATTCAATACTTACTGCAACAGGTTAATGACTTGAAATTGGAATGGCTGTTTTAAAACCATCAGAGGTTCCAGCTGAAGGGTAAAATCATGCTGAGGATGTCCAAGCAAAGAAATAGGATAAAACCGATGTGTACTGACGTGTTGACTCACAAAACCAACCAACCAACCCTGGTGTCCTACTTCTGGCTCTCTTGTTTGTGAGATAATAAATATTCTTATTGTCGACTCCGTTTGACATGAAGTTTTCTATTATGTTGGCAGTGAAAGCATCCTGTGTGTTACTTAGAAGGTGAGTTATGAAAGTTCTTTAGGCCATCAGGACTCATGACCTGCCCACAGAGAGCTGAGCACCCAGAGGAGACCCAGGAGCGCTCTCCTCTTGAGCCCCCATTTTCTCTCCACTGACTATCTGGGGAGAGAGACCTCTGGGAACTCTCAGGGCACAGGTATCCCAGTACCCTTCCGGACTCTGTCTGTGCCCAGAGCTAGAGCTGGCCCATCACCATCAGAACTCTCAGCCTGCCCCAGAGCTGAGCACCCAGGACTGGTCTCCCTCTGGAGCCCATGAACCCACAGACATACAGGAGAGACAAGCTCCAATCAGAGACTACAAGATCAACTAACATCAAAGATAAAAAGATGGAAAGAGGCAAGTGAAAGAGTCTAAGCAACAGAAACCAAGACAACCTGGCAACATCAGAACTCAGCTCTCTCACCACAGCAAATAGTTTATATCCCAAAATAACAAGATTTTGACTTAAAGTCATACCTCATGCTGATGATGGAGGGCCTCAAGAAGCACATGAATAACACCCTTAAAGAAATACAGGTAAACAAGTAGAAGCCCTTAGAGAAACACAGGAAAACACAAGCAAACAGATGAAGGAATTGAACAAAACCATCCAGGATCTAAAAACGGAAATAGAAAAAATATAGAAAACACAAAGGGAGACAACCCTGAAGATAGAAAACCTAGAAAAGGGATCAGGAGTCATCACCAAGCATCACCAACAGAATACAAGAGACGGAAGAGAGAATCTCAGGGGCAGGAGATACTATAAAAATCATTGACACAGCAGACAGAGAAAATGCAAAAATCAAAAGGCTCCTAACCCAAAACATCCAGGAAATCCAGGACATAATGAGAAGACCAAACCTAAGGATAATAGGTATAGAACAGAACAAAGACACCCAATTAAAAGGTCCAGTAAATACCTTCAACAAAATTATAGAAGAAAACTTCCCTAACCTAAGGAAAGAGATGACCATGAATGTACAAGAAGCCTGCAGAACCACAAATAGATTGGACCAGAAAAGAAATTCCTCCCAACATAATAGTCAAAACACCGAATGTTCAAAACAAAGACAGGATATTAAAGGCAGTAAGGGAAAATGGACAAGTAACATATAAAGGCAAACTAATCAGAATTACACCAGACTTCTCAACAGAGACTATGAAAGCTAAAAGATCCTGGACTGATGTCATACAGACCCTAAGGGACCACAAATGCCAGCCCAGGCTATTATCTACTTATCTAGCAAAACTCTCATTCACCATAGATGGAGAAACCAAGACATTCCAGGACAAAACCAAATTTACACAATATCTGTCTACAGATCCAGTCCTACAAAGGATAATAGATGAAAAAGTCCAACACAAGGAGGGAAACTATACCCTAGAAAAAGCAAGAAAATAATCTTCTTGCAACAAAACCAAAAGAAGAAAAGCACACAAACACAATTCTACCTCTAACAACAAAAATAACAGGAAATAACAATCACTACTCCTTAATATCTCTTAACAC